>NW_022589707.1:67508628-67782059 GCF_004348235.1 Phoca vitulina | reverse complement strand
ACAAAATGACAAGACGGAAAAAATCACCTCAACAAAAAGAACAAGAGGTAGTACCGACTGCCAGGGACCTACTCAATACGGACATTAGTACGATGTCAGATCTAGAGTTCAGAATCATCACTTTAAAGATACTAGCTGGGCTTGAAAAAAACATGGAAGTTATTACAGAAACCCTTTCTGGAGAAGTAAAAGAACTAAAATCGAACCAAGTAGAAATCAAAAAGGCTATCAATGAGGTGCAATCAAATATGGGGGCGCTAACTGCTAGGATAAATGAGGCAGAAGAAAGAATCAGTGAGATAGAAGACCAAATGATGGAAAATAAAGAAGCTGAGAAAAAGAGAGATAAACAACTACTGGATCACGAGGGCAGAATTCGAGAGATAAACGATACCATAAGACGAAACAACATTAGAATAATTGGGATCCCAGAAGAAGAAGAAAGAGAGAGAGGGGCAGAAGGTATAATGGAGCAAATTATAGCAGAGAACTTCCCTAATTTGGGGAAGGAAACAGGCATCAAAATCCAGGAAGCCCAGAGAACCCCTCTCAAAATCAATAAAAATAGGTCAACACCCCGACATCTAATAGTAAAACTTACGAGTCTCAGAGACAAAGAGAAAATCCTGAAAGCAGCTCGGGAGAAGAGATATATAACCTACAATGGTAGAAACATTAGATTGGCAACAGACTTATCCACAGAGACCTGGCAGGCCAGAAAGGACTGGCAGGACATATTCAGAGCACTAAATGAGAAAAATATGCAGCCAAGAATACTATATCCAGCTAGGCTGTCATTGAAAATTGAAGGAGAGATAAAAAGCTTCCAGGACAAACAAAAACTAAAGGAATTTGCAAACACGAAACCAGCCCTACAACAAATATTGAAAGGGGTCCTCTAAGCAAAGAGAGAGCCTAAAAGCAACATAGACCAGAAAGGAACACAAACAATATACAGTAACAGTCACTTTACAGGCAATACAATGGCACTGAATTCCTATCTTTCAATAGTTACCCTGAATGTAAATGGGCTAAATGCCCCAATCAAAAGACACAGGCTATCAGATTGGATTAAAAAACAAGACCCATCGATATGCTGTCTGCAAGAGACTCATTTTAGACCCAAACACACCCCCAGGTTGAAAGTGAGGGGGTGGAAAACCATTTACCATGCTAATGGACACCAAAAGAAAGCTGGGGTGGCAATCCTTATATCAGACAAATTAGATTTTAAACCAAAGACTGTAATAAGAGATGAGGAAGGACACTATATCCTACTTAAAGGGTCTATCCAACAAGAAGATCTAACAATTGTAAGTATCTATGCCCCTAACATGGGAGCAGCCAATTATATAAGGCAATTAATAACAAAAGCAAAGAAACACATCGACAACAATACAATAATAGTGGGGGACTTTAACACGCCCCTCACTGAAATGGACAGATCGTCTAAGCAAAAGATCAACAAGGAAATAAAGACTTTAAATGACACACTGGACCAAATGGACTTCACAGACATATTCAGAACATTCCATCCCAAAGCAACGGAATACACATTCTTCTCTAATGCCCATGGAACATTCTCCAGAATAGATCACATCCTAGGTCATAAATCAGGTCTCAACCAGT
Organism: Phoca vitulina; assembly: GCF_004348235.1. NCBI lineage: Eukaryota > Metazoa > Chordata > Mammalia > Carnivora > Phocidae > Phoca > Phoca vitulina. Next base: position 67,780,430 of record NW_022589707.1, on the reverse strand, counting down.
ACCAGAAGATTGGGATCATCCCCTGCATATTTTCAGACCACAATGCTTTGAAACTAGAACTCAATCACAAGAGGAAAGTCGGAAAGAACTCAAATACATGGAGGCTAAAGAGCATCCTACTGAAGAATGAATGGGTCAACCAGGAAATTAAAGAAGAATTAAAAAAATTCATGGAAACCAATGAAAATGAAAACACAACTATTCAAAATCTTTGGGATACAGCAAAGGCAGTCCTAAGAGGAAAGTATATAGCAATACAAGCCTTTCTCAAGAAACAAGAAAGGTCTCAAGTACACAACCTAACCCTACACCTAAAGGAGCTGGAGAAAGAACAGCAAATAAAGCCTAAACCCAGCAGGAGAAGAGAAATAATAAAGATCAGAGCAGAAATCAATGAAATAGAAACGAAAAGAACAGTAGAACAGATCAACGAAACTAGGAGCTGGTTCTTTGAAAGAATTAACAAGATTGATAAGCCCCTGGCCAGACTTATCAAAAAGAAAAGAGAAATGACCCAAATCAACAAAATCATGAATGAAAGAGGAGAAATCACAACCAACACCAAAGAAATACAAACAATTATAAGAACATATTATGAGCAACTCTATGCCAGCAAATTAGATAACCTGGAAGTAATGGATGCATTCCTAGAGATGTATCAACTACCAAAACTGAACCAGGAAGAAACAGAAAACCTGAACAGACCTATAACCACTAAGGAAATAGAAGCAGTCATCAAAAATCTCCCAAAACACAAAAGCCCAGGGCCAGATGGCTTCCCAGGGGAATTCTACCAAACATTTCAAGAAGAATTAATACCTATTCTTCTGAAACTGTTCCAAAAAATAGAAATGGAAGGAAAACTTCCAAACTCATTTTATGAGGCCAGCATTACCCTGATCCCAAAACCAGACAAAGACCCCATCAAAAAGGAGAATTACAGACCAATATCCCTGATGAACATGGATGCAAAAATTCTCACCAAAATACTAGCCAATAGGATCCAACAGTACATTAAAAGGATTATTCACCACGACCAAGTGGGATTTATCCCTGGGCTGCAAGGTTGGTTCAACATCCGCAAATCAATCAACGTGATACAATACATTAACAAAAGAAAGAACAAGAATCATATGATCCTCTCAATAGATGCAGAAAAAGCATTTGACAAAGTACAGCATCCTTTCTGGATCAAAACTCTTCAGAGTATAGGCACAGAGGGTACATACATCAATATCATAAAAGCCATCTATGAAAAACCTACAGCGAATATCATTCTCAATGGGGAAAAACTGAGAGCTTTCCCCCTAAGGTCAGGAACGCGGCAGGGATGTCCACTATCGCCACTGCTATTCAACATAGTATTGGAAGTCCTAGCCACAGCAATCAGACAACAAAAAGAAATCAAAGGCATCCAAATTGGCAAAGAAGAAGTCAAACTCTCACTCTTTGCAGATGATATGATACTTTATGTGGAAAATCCCAAAGACTCCACCCCAAAACTGCTAGAACTCATACAGGAATTCAGTCAAGTGGCAGGATATAAAATCAATGCACAGAAGTCAGTGGCATTCCTATACACCAACAACAAGTCAGAAGAAAGAGAAATTAAGGAGTCGATCCCATTTACAATTGCACCCAAAACCATAAGATACCTAGGAATAAATCTAACCAAAGAGGCAAAGGATCTGTACTCAGAAAACTATAAAATACTCATGAAAGAAATGGAGGAAGACACAAAGAAATGGAAAAACGTTCCATGCTCATGGATTGGAAGAACAAATATTGTGAAGATGTCAATCCTACCTAGAGCAATCTACACATTCAATGCAATCCCCATCAAAATACCATCCACTTTCTTCAAAGAAATGGAACAAATAATCCTCAAATTTGTATGGAACCAGAGAAGACCCCGCATAGCCAGAGGAATGTTGAAAGAGAAAAGCAAAGCTGGAGGCATCACAATCCCGGACTTCCAGCTCTACTACAAAGCTGTCATCATCAAGACAGTATGGTACTGGCACAAAAACAGACACATAGATCAATGGAACAGAATAGAGAGCCCAGAAATGGACCCTCAACTCTATGGTCAACTAATCTTTGACAAAGCAGGAAAGAATGTCCAATGGAAAAAAGACAGTCTCTTCAACAAATGGTGTTGGGAAAATTGGACAGCCACATGCAGAAGAATGAAACTGGACCATTTCCTTACACCACACACAAAAATAGACTCCAAATGGTTGAAAGACCTCAATGTGAGACAGGAGTCCATCAAAATCCTAAAGGAGAACACAGGCAGCAACCTCTTCGACCTCAGCCGCAGCAACTTCTTCCTAGAAACATCACCAAAGGCAAGGGAAGCAAGGGCAAAAATGAACTATTGGGACTTCATCAAGATAAAAAGCTTTTGCAAAGCAAAGGAAACAGTCAACAAAACCAAAAGACAACTGACAGAATGGGAGAAGATATTTGCAAATGACATATCAGATAAAGGGCTAGTATCCAAAATCTATAAAGAACTTATCAAACTCAACACCCAAAGAACAAAGAATCCAATCAAGAAATGGGCAGAAGACATGAACAGACATTTTTCCAAAGAAGACATCCAAATGGCCAACAGACACATGAAAAAGTGTTCAATATCGCTCGGCATCAGGGAAATCCAAATCAAAACCTCAATGAGATACCACCTCACACCAGTCAGAATGGCTAAAATTAACAAGTCAGGAAATGACAGATGTTGGCGGGGATGCGGAGAAAGGGGAACCCTCCTACACTGTTGGTGGGAATGCAAGCTGGTGCAGCCACTCTGGAAAACAGTATGGAGGTTCCTCAAAAAGTTGAAAATAGAGCTACTATACGATCCAGCAATTGCACTACTGGGTATTTACCCCAAAGATACAAAAGTAGGGACCCGAAAGGCTACGTGCACCCCGATGTTTATAGCAGCAATGTCCACAATAGCCAAACTGTGGAAAGAGCCAAGATGTCCATCCACAGATGAATGGATAAAGAAGATGTGGTATATATATACAATGGAATATTATGCAGCCATCAAAAGGAATGAGATCTTGCCATTTGCAACGACGTGGATGGAACTGGAGGGTATTATGCTGAGCGAAATAAGTCAAACAGAGAAAGACATGTATCATATGACCTCACTGATATGAGGAATTCTTAATCTCAGGAAACAAACTGAGGGTTGCTGGAGTGGGGGGTGGGGTGGGAGGGATGGGGTGACTGGGTGATGGTCACTGGGGAGGGTATGTGTTCTGGTAAACGCTGTGAATTGTGCAAGACTGTTGAATCTCAGATCTGTACCTCTGAAACAAATAATGCAATATATGTTAAGAAAGAAAAGAAGAAGAAGAAGAATGTAGCAGGAGGGGAAGAATGAATGGGGGGAAATCGGAGGGGGAGAAGAACCATGAGAGACAATGGACTCTGAAAAACAAACTGAGGGTTCTAGAGGGGAGGGGGTTGGGAGGATGGGTTAGCCTGGTGATGGGTATTGAGGAGGGCACGTTCTGCATGGAGCACTGGGTGTTATGCACAAACAATGAATCATGGAACACTATATCTAAAACTAATGATGTAATGTATGGGGATTAACATAACAATAAAAAATTTAAATAAAAAAATAAAAAAAAATAAATTACTAGAGAAACAAAACTTAAGAGCTTTGACAGTAAAAGTACTAGTGAGGGTATGAAATGAAGGAACAGGAAGCTGGTAGGTGTACTGATCTATATAGTCACTTTAGAAAAGAATCTGACATTATGTAATAATTAAAATGTATATATTTATGTGAACTAGCAAATTGAATACTGGAGAAATCCTTGTATGTGTACACGAAGAGTCTATTAAAAATATTCACAATAGCACTTTGTTTACTCATAAATGAGTAAAAATGAAAAAAAAGTTTCACATAAAAACAAAAATGAAACTTAAGATTTTTGAGTAAAATAAGCATTTTTTAAAGCTCAAAAATAGGGGCGCCTGGGTGGCTCAGTGGGTTGGGCGTCTGCCTTTGGCTCAGGTCATGATCTCCAGATCCTGGGATTAGCCCTGCATCGTGCTCCCTGCTCAGTGGGGAGCGTGCTTCTCCCTCTCCCTCTGCTCCTCCCCCTGCCTGTGCTCTTTCTCTCTTGCTCTGTGTCAAATAAATAAAATCTTAAAAAAAAAAATAAAGCTCAGAAATAGGCAAAACTAAGTAACATACTGTTTGGCAATAATACACGTGTAAAACTATTCTTTAAAAATCAAATGAAGATGAAGTTCAGTACAGTGGTTACCACTGGAGATGTTGACAGCGGAGCTGAATGAATATATGTGGTTTCATGATTTAAAAAATTGCAGTGTTCTCGTTCAGAGATTGAATGGTGACCTCACAAGTGTTCGTTTTATTAATATACTTCATAATTTATACTACGTTACTTCTTATGTGTCAAATATCATATAATAAAAAAATGAAGAAAAAATAACTGGCCTAGGAATCTGTATTTTTAAATCACATAACTAAACACAAAAGGCTGAAGAGGAATACTAATGGAAAGGGCAAGATGCATAGAGATGTGAAGAGAGCACAAGAAAAGGATTAATTCGAAGGGGAAAAAAAAGGAATTTTGAAGCATGCACATTTTATAAGTTATTTGTTAGTTTTGCACTTTTTCATGATTTTCTCCCTCCTTCACAATTCAATAATTAGCACAATCTCCTCTCTGATTTATAATAGTATTTTACAGGATACTCATTTAAAGGGGAAGATTTTTATCTCTAATAACTGAAAAAGTAGAAATCAATATAATTCACAGGAGCTCTTAAACATTTTATATTTTGATTTGTAGTAGTTCACTTACCTTAGTAATTATCGCATTTAGGGTAATGTTAAAGGTAGTCTGTTTTATCTAAATGTGAATATATACCGATTAATAGCTTTAAAAAAATGAAACAGAAGGAAAACAGAAAGTCAGGCTTGAATTAGAAACTACTCATCCAATAAAGACTCCTAAAGACATGAGGGCCCAACACTGAACTAGGAATTTATGGTCACCAAAGAAGATAACTTACCTTTAGCCTTAAAGGGCTTCAAATTTACTTAATTTAAAAGTGATATATATAATGAATCATTGAACACTACATCAAAAACTAATGATGTACTATATGTTGGCTAATTGAATTAAAAAAAAAAAAAAAAAAGTGATATATACATAAGACAACGCTACCTAAAATTTAGCAGATACTAAGATAAATCCTACCTGAGAATGGTACATCTCTAAGAACAGTAGGAATCCAGCCCCTCCACAGGGAAATCCAACCATCTTCAGATACTTTCTTGCTGACAAATCGATGCAATTCTTTGTAAGAAAACTTCTTAGATTGCATCTTGGTTCTAATCAATTCTAATGGACTTATCACAGTTACTGCACCAACTAATATAAACAAGCAAATAGAAGAAAACAAAAACAAAGCCATGTACTATGCAAACACACATGCAAAAATATTTCATGCATTTTATATATATATCTTTCATTCTGAAATGTCTGCAAACCTTAAAATCAAATATCTAATGATGCCAACATATTGGTGCACATTTTTTTTCCTTGATAAAGGTATTTCTTAAAAGCCTGCTTTCATATAACTTATTCTTTCTGGTTTCAACTCTTTGTTTTTAAGATTTTATTTTTTTTTAAGTAATCTCTACACCCAGCATGGGGCTCGAACTCACAACCCCAAGGTCAAGAGTCGCGTGCTCCACCAACTGAGCCAGCCAGGCACCCCTGGTTTCAACTCTTTCACGAGCAGTTCCAGAAATATTACACATCAATTAAACTACTATAAAACCTCACTCCCACAGCACAGAGAAAAATATCTTTCTGCACAGATGCAAATTTCCTTCTCATTAAACTCTGAATCCCAGAGTTATCTATAAGGAAAAGGATTCAGGACTTGGGCATCAATTTGACATCAACCTGACATCTGATATCTGACATCTGATGTCATTCTAAAATCTAGAATCTAAAGTCTAAACTCTCTGTCCAAGATTCAATAGGGATGGGTTGATTCCATCTTATTCTGATGGCAATCGCTACATACATACTATATGACTTCTAGAGTATAGGTATTAACAAATTAGTACAAGCTACAATGCAAAATGTACCAACACTCTGCATTTTCTACAAAATTATCTGTGACTGTCAAAATTGTAAAAGAAGTTTTAAACAGAAATCAAAATGAAAATACAGTAAGTTTATGACTTACATCTGGCAACAATTCCGGCAATAATTGGTATATGACTTTCATTTTCTCCTAATTTTGATCTCAGGAGAGCAGATAATTGATCATAGCAGGTAAAATAAATAACTGTGGCAGGAACTGCCATCACTCTGTTAGAAAAACACCAACAAAAAGATTTATACAAAACTGTCAAAAGGCTTAAATGTATTATTATTAAATATAAGCTAAAATCCTTATATTGTATATAAGCTGAAAACCATAACAAATCAGCCAATGAGATCGATTTTTCTTTTATTTTAAAATTATTAGTGTTTAATTTAGGCAACAAAAAGATGTACAATAGTATCTGCCCTATAGAAGTTTAGAGTCTAGTTGTAAAGATAAGTTACAGAGCATTTGCTCAGGTCATAAATAGGAAAAGACTAAAGACTACCTCCTTGATTTGTTCTATTGTTTCTGGTCTCCCAAAAATCTTCCTTCCTAATTACATTCACTGTAATATGAAAATCCCTGAAGTAAAAAATACAAGAGCATTTGTAAAATATTTTTGAACTTTGGACAGAGCATCATATCTGCTTGTATCTAGAAATAAATTACAATTAATGTTGCCAGAATATATATAGTTTTGAGGAAATTCCAGTGACATATTCTTTCAAATGAAATCATCAAAAGGGAATTATTAATAAAATTAAACACAAAGTTGCAGGCACTGTCATGTTATACATATTAATACCACAAGAAACCAGTTTATGTTTATGGTCTGACTAAGGGACATTCACAGACCATACTTTGAAATGCCTAATGTTCCATAGTGAAGTCTGATGATGAGAATTTAGAAATAGAATTGACTGCCGGTCTTGGATCAGCCACTAACTTGATAACCTTAGGCACTGTTTAAAATGTATGCCTCAGGGGCGCCTGGGTGGCTCAGTCATTAAGCATCTGCCTTCGGCTCAGGTCATGATCCCGGGGTCCTGGGATCGAGCCCCGCATCGGGCTCCCTGCTCAGTGGGAAGCCTGCTTCTCCCTCTCCCACTCCCCCTGCTTGTGTTCCTTCTCTCGCTGTCTCTGTCAAATAAATAAAATCTTAAAAAAAAAAAAAAAGTATGCCTCAAAGTGACTAATTGCTCCACAAAAAAGATACATTAAAAAGAAATGAAGCAAAAAAAGGTATTACTTGGGATTTTTACATTCAGCCTTACTAGTTTATCATATTAACTCACATAATAGCTAGTTAGTAGAGAACTTAAATTATCCAAAGAAGGGAAAGTATATATGTCACAGTATCTCTTATTATTTTTGTAAAACAAACAAAAAAGTAACACCAAGTTCTTAATTTCTGAAAATGAAAAAAAAATTACGCTTGTACACCAAAGACTTACCACAGCAGGCCTGGTTGCTCAAGTCTTCTTTATCTTCAGGGGGACCTTTTGCATGATTGACCTTTGGCCAATTCCAAGGAATGTAGCCCTTGGAATATTCCATATAATAAGGGTTTTTTTTGGTATGTCTGGAGCACAAAATCAACTTGTCTAGGTTGTTTTGTGCAAATGATGTGACTTTGGTAAACCTTTGCTTTTTTTTTTTTTTTAAAGATTTTATTTATTTGACAGAGAGAGAGCACACATAGGCAGAGTGGCAGGCAGAGGGAGAAGGAGAAGCAGGCTCTCTGCTGGTGGGGCTCGATCCCAGGACCCCAGGATCATGACCTGAGCCGAAGGCAGCCGCTTAACTGACTGAGCCACCCAGGCGCCTCTAAACATTTGCTTTCTTTTGGGGGGTCTGGGTCTTGGTAATCACAGGTGATCACAAAGAAAGAATCTGCCTATGTCATCAATCCCCAATATAAGCACCAGACTCTGCCATCAAACACTTTGCACATGCCACTGCAGTTCAATGCTGGAAGAATAAGCCTGTCCTATGGGATGTCGCCGGAGGGCTCTGGAAGCCTTATGCCTGCCTGGTCAGCTACTCTTGTGCCTTTTCCTTTCCTGATTCTGCTTTGTAGCCTTTCGTTGTAATAAGTCACAGACATGAGTATAACCTTCTTTAGGTCCTGTGAGTCCTTCTAACAAATCATCAAATGTGTGGGTGGTTGTGGGACTCACAAAACAATGCTTCAGAAAATGAAAAAGTCCCAATATTATAAATGCACAATTTTATCCAACCATGCCACTTATAAGGCAAAACAAACAGCAACCATCATTTAGTGAGAAAATATTAAATTGCAACTTACAAGGTAGGGGGAAGGCCACTCCACAGGGATTTAATGCCCTCATTTCGAACAATTTTCAAAAAGGCATCCTAAAATTATAATAGAAAATAGTAGTCAAAATATATCCTTGAACCGGATATATAAACTTTTTGATAAATGATTGGTACTTTTATTCTTTCAAGCATTTATTTCCAAAATGTGAGCTTCTCAGATTTATGTTATATCCATTCTTAAAAAAAAAAAAAAAATTTTCCTCAACTTTCAAATACAAGTAAAACATTTCTGAATGATACTTGCTGTTCACAGAATAAAATTTATGTCACTCAGCTATAGAGTATTCTACTTAGGGCTTAGATGCCGAGTTTTTAAAGGATTATTATAAAAAGGAAATTGAGTAATGGCAGAGAATAGGTCAGATTAACTCTCTTGACCAACTACAGAATCTGAGAAAAAATTATTTAAACCCAGTACTTGAAATCTCTGGAGAGGAATCAAACTGCAGGTAAAAATCAGTGGGAAGTCTGTTGTTAAAAGACAAAGAGCAAGGAGTGAGATTTGCAAATTTGCAGCTTTTGTCTGTAGAAGTGGCAAAGAACAGCACATTTACTTGCTTGAGATGGCAAACACAGATTCCAGGCTGACAGAATATTCAGAAACTTATGTAGGAAAAGGAGGCACTACAGAAAGCACAAGCCCCAAAGTTTGCATACAAAATCAGCCACCAAACTTGGCTCACCAATAAATTATGCAATCCCAGAGCAAGACAACAAAGAAAGACAACAACAACAACAAAAAAGCAGCAGCTAAAGGCTGAGTGGAAATTTCAGCTGCAAACCAACACAGGAGAGCCTGACTTTGGAGTGTGAATCCAGCCAAAGTTAACTGCCTTCTAGAACAAAATGGACTCTCTAGAAGAATATAAAAGAAATCCAGAGTTTTTACAATGCATCATTCATAATGTCCACTATACAATCAAAATTCCTAAGACATAAAAAGAAACAAGAAAATGTGCCCATACATAAAGAAAAAGTAGTCAAGAGAAACCAACACTGAAATTTCAGATGACACAACTAGCAAGCAAGAATTCTAAAGGAGCTATTATAAATATATTCAAAGACTTAAAAGATGATATATAGATAATGAATGAACAAATTTGGAATTTCAGCACAGAAATAGTTACCACAAAAAACAGCCAAATGAAAATTCTAAACCTGAAATGAAAAATTCACTAAGTGGGCTTAACAGCAGAAAGGAAACAGCAAGTAGAGTCACTGAACTTGAAGACAGATCTTCAGTCTGAAGGAGGAGGAGGAAAAAGAATGAAGAAAAATGTAGAAGCTCAGGGACCTGATGGGAAACATCAAGTGGTAAAACAGGTTTATTTGGAATCATAGAAGAAAAGAGAGAGAACAGGACAGGAAATAACCTACAGAAATGATGGCCAAAAACTTCCCCAAATATGTGAAAGACATCAATTTACAAAGCCCCAAATCAGAAAAGATCCCAAGCAAAATAAAAACAGACAATGAAAACAGAAAAGGAAAAGCAAAACGACAAAACACATCTAGAGAACGGATGAAACAAATGAAGGCTAACTTCTCATAAGACACAGGGAAGGTCCCAAGATGATGTAATGAATGACATGTTTAAGGCACTGAAAAAAACTATGCCAGAATTTTGTATGCTGCCAAAATAGGCTTCAAAAATGCTTGACAAAGACATTTCAGTAGAACAAAAACTGAGAGAAAAACTGCCAAAATACCTGCATGAAAGAAATGCTGAAAAAAAGCTCTTTGGGAAAAAGGTCCATGATGCTACAAAAAGCAACTAAGATCTTCAAAAAAGGAAGGAAGTAAAGAAGAAATGGTAAATATACAGTTATATATGAAAAAAAAATTTATTTTTCCCCTTTCTTTTAACTACTTTAAAAGCTATGACTCTTTAAATAAAAAAATTCTAACAGTGAGTTGCGGAATCTGTAATGTACATGAAGCCACAGCACCAAGAAAGAGGACAGAGAGAATGCTGTCAAGAACCATGCGGGGTCTAAGTACATGGACCCTACTTGCAAATTACCATGAGAGCTGGCCAAAGGCAAGAATCTCGGGCTGAAGAGGTAACGGACAGTTTATTACTCACAGGAACAGCAGTAGCCAGAATACCAGCATTTCTGTACCAGTTTCCTGAGCCCCAATTTCCACAGGACACATGAGGGAGTCTGGATGACATTGAACACACAGCGGCCTGCATTACAGCAGGGGAAATCTGACCTGCGGGGACCCAAATCCTCTGTAATGGGAGTGAGGACACCTTCCCTTTGCTCTAGAGGGAGACACTGTATCTTCCAAGGTTATTCACTATACAAACATCCTGGAAAAGATGGCAAGGAATATTAAGGGCAGTCAGCACCTTGCTCACAAGATACGTAGAAACGTGAAAGACTTGGGAGAATTGTCTCCCTAGAGATGGGAATAGAGAAATCAATGTAATATTATAATTCAACTAATCAAAAAGAAGGCAAGAAAGGAGAAGAAAACCAAAAAGCCAACAACAGAGGGAGCAAATAGCAAAAAACAAAGATAGGAGACTGATACCCAACCACGTTAGGAAGTCCTTTAAAGGCAAGTACTAAGTTTTCCAATTAAAAATCAGAGATTGTTGGGGCGCCTGGGTGGCTCAGTCGTTAAGCGTCTGCCTTCGGCTCAGGTCATGATCCCAGGGTCCTGGGATTGAGCCCCGCATCGGGCTCCCTGCTCTGCGGGAAGCCTGCTTCTCCCTCTGCCTCTCCCCCTGCTTGTTTTCCCTCTCTTGCTGTCTCTCTGTCTCTCTGTCAAATAAATAAATAAACTCTTAAAAAAAAAATCAGATTGTCAGAGAGGGGACTAAAAAAAACAAGGCCCAGCTGTATGTTGTCTTGGAGAAAAAGGGTGGAAAAAGATATACCTTATAAACACTAGGAGAAAGCTGGAGTGGCTGCATTACTATCAGACAAAAGATTTCAAGATAATGAGTATTACCAGTGATAAAAAGAAACACATTTCATTAAAATAAAATGTATCAGAAAAAGGTATCAAGTATAAATGTATATGTCCCTAAAACATGGCTTCAAAACCCATGAAGCAAACCCAAGAGAACTCAAAGCAAAAAGAAACAAACTGTCAATCATAATTGAAGATTTTTATATCCTCTTTCAGTGACTGACAGAATTGAAGAAAAAAATCAGTAAGAATTTAGAAGATCTAAATGAAGTATCAGCCATCCTGACCTGATGGTTTACAGGACACTATATGCCCAACAATTGCAGAATATAGGTTTTTAAAGTGGACATAAAATATTCACCAAGACAGATCATAGTAGGGCCATTAAGCAAGACTCAATAAATTTCAAAAATCTGTAAATTTACAGAGTATATTCCTCTGAGTGGAATAAAAGTAGAAATCAGAAACAAGAGGATTCTAGAAAATATCCAATTATTAATAAATTAAATATTACACTTCTAAATAACCATGGCAAAAAAAGAAATTACAAGGGAAATTAGAAAATATTTCAACTGACTGATATTAAAAATTGGGATACATCAGGGGCACCTGGGTGGCTCAGTCATTAAGTGTCTGCCTTCGGCTCAGGTCATGATCCCAGGGTCCTGGGATCGAGCCCCACATTGGGCTCCCTGCTAGGTGGGGAGCCTGCTTCTCCCTCTCCCACTCCCCTCTGCTTGTGTTCCCTCTCTTGCTGTCTCTCTCTGTCAAATAAATAAATAAAATCTTAAAAAAAAAATTGGGATACATCAAATTTAGCGCCCTGAAGGACATAGTTGCCACTTCTGTCCTCAGGACAAGAAAAAAGCTCAACAAACTGAAAAATTAACAACTCCTCTTAGATTTATAAAATAATCGAAGTCACAGGGCAAACTGCTACCCTGAAAACTGGATAAACAGATACAGAGACTCACAGCTTACTAGAGTGGAAGCCTGCAGTTAGAACCAATGTTAATAACTACGCTTTAAATTATACATAACAAATTGCTGAAAGCTCAGTGTATATTAACTTGAGGATCAAAAACTGAGGGGGGCCTCCCCACTTTCATGAATTTTAGCTCTATGAGTCCTACCAGATTCTCACTGTGATGATCAGAGAAAAATCTCCTCCTGCTTCCACCAGGGGAAGGGGAAATGTAACCAGTTTTGAAATATACCCCAAACCTGTATTCTCCTTAATAAAGCCTATACTCAAGGGAAAATTATCAGAGCCTAAACCACTGCAGTTTTACCAAAATCTAACCAACCTGGGGCAAGGGAAACACCCAACTCATGTTCCTAAAGAATAAGACCTAATCACAGAACCAAAGAATATTTCTCTTCATACCTAACACCACATCTCTAGGGCTTTTGTAAAACAACAGAGGATCATAGATTTGACGACCCATAAGCCTCAGATTCTGTTTGAGCAGTCTCTAGGGAAACTCAAAGATAACAGGCAAGACAAAAAAGAGGACACCAGAGGGAATTTTATTCTCTGACAACAAAGCTACGACAAGCAGTTAACACAGCCTTACCTGTAATCAGATAAACATTATCACCTGACAATAAAGCTGCATTGACCTCTGTTTCTTTTAACCCAATACAACATGTGTGGCTTTCAACAAAAGAAATTACAAGTATGCTGAAAGGCAAAAAAACACAGTCTGAAGAGACAGAGCAAGTGTCAGAACCAGACTCATATATGGCAGAGATTTTAGAAGTATCAGACTGGGAATCTAAATAACTAAGATGAATACGGTAAGCATTCTACTGGTAGTGTCAGAGGGGCGGGGGAAGAACAGGGAGGAGTGGGATCACCCCACCAGTGTCCGTGCAAACGATAAGGTAAGCCAGAACTCCCTCTCTGCTCTCAGTCTGTTTGGGCTGCTATAACCAAGTACCTTATAGACAACAGAAATTTATATCCCACATTTCTGGAGGCTGGAAGTCCCAGATCAGGGTCTCTGATTTCTTATTGTATCCGTACATGGTCAAAGGGCAAGGACGCTCTGGGCCTCTTCTACAAGGTCATTAATTCCTTAGGTCTCTGCCCTCATGACCTAATCACCTTCAGCTCCACCTCCTAATACTATCACTTCAGGCCGTAGGATTTCAACATATGAATTTTGGGTAGACAAGACACAAACATTCAGATCATAGCACCTGTCTAACAGTAAAGAGGTTCTCCACAACACAGTGTGTCTGTGGATGCTAAGTGAAAAACCTGAACTTCTAGCTACACCCAGCACTAACAAGGTGGCACCCCTCTTCCTCTGAGGTAAGTGTCAAAAAAGCCAGTTAAAACAATGTTTAAATGAGATTCACAATGTAATATGCAAAATTTCCTGGTTTCAATAAAAAAATCACTTGTCATTCAAAGAACCAAGAAGACGTCTAACTAAATGAAAAAAGACAACAGACGCCAACGAGATAGAGTATTAAAATTATCTGACGTAGATTTTAAAGGGGTCAACATAAAAATCACTGAATGATCATTTATGAACACATCCAAAACAAATGAAAAATTAGGAAGCCTCAGCAAAGAAATATACACACAAAAACTCTATAAAGATGAAATTCTAAAGTAACGCATAGAAGGGAGGAAAAATAAAACAGCAAAAGAAAACAAAGAGAAGGGGTGCCTGGGTGGCTCAGTCAGTTAGGCATCTCCCCTTGGCTCAGGTCATGATCCCAGGGTCCTGGGATTGAGCCCCACATTGGGCTCCCTGCTCGGCGTGGAGTCTGCTTATCCCTCTTCCTCTGACCCTCCTTCCACTCATACTCTCTCACTCCCTCCCTCCCTCCCTCCCTCTCTCTTTCTCAAATAAAATCTTAAAAAAAAAACAAAACCAAAAAAGGAAATGGCAGGCTGTTAACAATGAGACAACAGGCCCAAAATGGAGTCACTTATGCTAACCCCCACGTCAGCACACTGACATAGTACGTAACCTAACTGCAGTTTCAGCCTCTCCCAAGAACATGACCTTAACCAATGTGTAATTACCAAGTTAGTAGTGAGGTAATCTGCCTGAGAGACCCCCAAATTCCCTCAGAAGATTGTTACATTGCCTGTAACAATCCACTCTTTGCTAGAATAATAACTTTTTTGCCCCACCTTCTTCTGCCTATAAAAGTCCTCTGCCTATAAAGTCTCCTCAGAGCTCCCTTCTACTTGCTAGATGCAATGCCGCCCAAATCATGAATTGTTGAATAAAGCCAATTAGATCTTCAAATTTACTCAGCTGAATTTTGTTTTTTAACGAGGGTTAAGTTCTACAGTACCTGTAACTCTATTAAATATAGTCTAAATACATCAACTAAAGATAAAAACTGACAGAGTAGTTAAAAAAAAATGACTCAATTTTATGCTCTTATAGGGGAGCAAAATTTGGCACCACAAAATGCAACTCTTTGGCATGTAGATTATTTTAGGCTGAATATTTTCAAGAAACAGAAGCTTCAGGAAGAACCTTTGACCTTCCCTCTAAGAGTTTACAAAGAGGAACTGCTCTAGGAAGGGAGTTATCACCATAGATAACTATAGTGTAATATAAACTAGGTGTGGTAGGGAGGAAACTGTCTGTTAAAATTCCTGTGTCCCACTGTTTCTGTGTGGCCCAGCACACATCTGTTTGCCAAACATTTACTTTTTCATCTTGCAGTGAATTGTCTTCCTTCCTTGAAACCCCAGACCCTTTCCCCTTTTTAACTGTGGATGACAAATAAACCTCAACTGCCTGCCTATGGGCTACATTTTCTCATAGAGAAATACATATGTAGTTAACTTTGATTTTCTCCTGTTAACCCAGTTCATTCTCAACACAGTAAAGATGTTATTTAGGTTTAACACGATTTCTATAAAAATCTTAGCGAGACTTTTTTATAGATATAAAAACATTATTCTAAAATTTATATGAAGAGAAAAAGGAATTTTAGGAATGGTTAAAATAACTTTGAACAAGAAAAATAAGAATAAAGTGGGAGAAATCAGTCTACCTGATTTCAGGACTTATTATGTATCTACAGTAATTAAGACTGTGTGCTACTGATATAGGTAATAGACAAATAAATGAGAAAGAATAAAGAACCCAAAAATAGATTTACCCAGTATGTCCAACTGATTGTGGACAAATGTGCAAAAGCACCTTACTGGAGGAAAGACAGCTTTCAACAAATACAACTGGATACTCACAGGCAAAATGAACAAAAACAATGAAAAGGTCAACCTCAGATTCATACCTCCTATAACAATAACTCAAAATGGATCAAGGACTTAAATATAAAACATAAAGCTATAAAACTTATAGGAAAAAAACCAGGAGAAAATCTTCCAGTCTAAAGATAAATAAAGCATTCTTAGATTTGACACCTAAAGCAAGAAGAAAAATGATAAATTGAACATCAAAATTAAACTTCAACTCCATGAAAGACCCTGTTTAAGAGGATGAAAAAAAAAGAGAGTAGAAAAAATATTTGCAAATCCACTCTCAAGAGGATTACTGTCTAGATTTTATAGAGTTCTCAAAACTTAATAGTAAAAATACAAACAGTTCAATTGGAAAATGGACAAAAGACATGAAGAGCCATTTCACTGAAGAGGATATACTAATAAATAAGCATATGTAAAGATGTTCGATATCAGTAGCCACTAAGGAAATGCATATTAAAACCACAGTGAGTTATCATTACACATCTCTCAAAACCGCTAAAATAAAAATAGTGACAACATCAAAGGCTAGTGAGGATGTGGAGAAATTAGAATAGTTACACACTGCTGCTGGGAATGTAAAATGGTACCACCAGTCTAGAAAACAGTTTCTTAAACTCTAAACATACAACTACCATATGACCTAGCAACTGCACTCCTGGGTATTTATCCCAGAGAAATGAAGACTTATGCTGATAGTATGATTTATAATTAGAAATAATACATTTTGGTCTTTGTCCATGGTTCCTGGCAAACAGTTCCTAAAATCACTGTAATTTCCTAATTAATAAAGAGCAATGGAAGCATCTTTTGTTATAATATTCAGCCTTTTGTTCTCAGTCCTAAAATAGCTCCAGAGAATACAGGTGAAAAGAGTATCTTTTGTTATTCATAATAAATTTGATCAATCACGTCTATATAAGAAAGCCTCCATAAAAATCCCTCAACTACAGGGTCTGGAAGCTTCCAGGTTGGTGAACACACGGAGGTACAAGGAGGGTGACACACCAAGAGAGGGAAGCTCCACACCCACCCCCCAAGCCTTGCCCTATGCATCTCTTCTAACTGGTTACTCCTGAGTTGTATCCTTTCATAAAAAACTGGTCATCTAGTTAGTAAACTGTTTTCTGGAGTTCTGTGAGCTATTCTAGCAACCCACTGAATCCAGGAAGGGGGTTATGGGAACCTCTGATTTATAGCCAGTTATCAGAAACACGGGTGACAACCTGGCTTGTGAATGGCATCTGAAATGGGAGCAGTCTTAATGGCGTCAGTATTGACTTAAACTGTAGGATACCTGGTCGGTGTTCACTGATAACTGAGGAATTGCTTGGCACGGAGGAAAAAACCCACATATCTGGTTTAGAAGTGTTGTAAATAGAGTGTTCCCAGAGAAAAACAGTGAGTAGTTTGTTGTTTTTTACAATTTTAATTTTTACTTTCACATTTAATATTTACTTTAATATTTACTTTCACACAAAAACCCGAGAATGAATCTATGTAGCAGCTTTATTTATCTTTTTAAAGGTTTTATTTATTTATTTATTTATTTGACAGAGAGAGAGGGAGGGAACACAAGCAGGGGGAGTGGGAGAGGGAGAAGCAGTCTCCCCGCTGAGCAGGGAGCCCGATGCGGGGCTCGATCCCAGGACCCCGGGATCATGACATGAGCTGAAGGCAGACGCTTAACGACTGAGCCACCCAGGCGCCCTGTAGCAGCTTTACTTGAAACAGCTCAAGACTGGCTACAACCCAGAAAACAAACCGGTACATCAATACCATGGAACTAGTGAGCAATAAAAGGAACAAACTATTGATAAATGCAACAACTTGGATGAATCTCCAGATAATTATGCTAAGTGAAAAGTACTAATTCAAAAATGTTATATATGTTGATTCCATTCTTGAACTGAGAAAATGATATAAATGAAGCACACATTAGTGGCTGCCAGGAGTCGAGGAGCAGCTGAGAGCACAAAGGAAATGGTGGTAGCTGTAACGGAAGCAGGACGGATGCTTGTGGTGATGGAGCTGTTCTATACCTTTAATGTATCAAAGTCAATATCTGGTTATGATATTGTACTACTTTTATATGATGTTACCTCTGGGGGGAAGGAGGAAAAAGGTACATGGGATCTGTCTGTATATTTTTCTTAAAATTGCATATTATCTACAATTATGTCAAAATAAAATAGTTTAGGGGCACCTGGGTGGCTCAGTTGGTTAAACAGCCAACTCTTGATTTTGGCTCAGGTCATGATCTCAGGGTTGTGGGAGTAAGCCCAGAGTCAGGCCCCGTACTCAGCAGGGAGTCTGCTTGTGGATTTTCTTTCTCTCTCTCCCTCTGCCCCTCCAACCCCCTTGCATCCGTGTAATCTCTCTCTAATAAATAAATAAATATTTTTTAAAAAAGAAAAATGTTTTAAAAAATTGACTCCGTTTTTTCTTTCCACATAAAAAAGCATGAGAAGATGAAAGTTAATAACAAGTTAATTAAAAGCAAAGAAGTACCTCCCTTTTCCTGCCTCAACATCTACGTTCTAACTGTGAATAAGTGTGCTAACTATATCATGGACTTAATACTCTCCTGCAATTGGAAAATCTTTCATACATAGATTAAATATAAAAACAGAAAACATAATGTGATTATAAATAACATAATCTCCTTACCGATGTACCCTGGAAACGTCCTGGTTTCTTATACCATGCTTTGTTGCCTTCCTCTTCACAGACACATAGATGATCCATAAGTCCATTACTATACACAAAACATTTTCCTAACAAAGAAGGTCCCAACAGTCAAAAATTATTTCACACAACTGTACTATTTTTACAGAGGAACAAGTTCAAAGTACAATGAGTGGACTAGAAAATTATGAAAAGAGATACAACTTTGTTTTCATCTTTTAGGATTAAAAAAACATAAATTGATTTACTTAATGACAAAGCACTGGCCTCTAAACTCAAAGTGGTCAAAGTAAGTGAGTAAATTGATGAATTTTATGTTTTCAGAAATATAGTAAGCAAATGCACACAGAAATAAATTCTTTTAGGGTATTTGAGGGAATGCACAAGGAATATAAAGGAGGAAAACCTGTTTTGAAAAGAGAACATGGGTGTACAGCTTCTCCATTTGACAAGAAGAAAACTCTGGTACCCAAGGGAAATTCAGACAAAATTTTTTTTGAACTATACATACATGAAACATACATATACATATATACACACATATATAAACATATATGCAGAAATCTAATGGATATCTAAAACTTAAGAGAGTAGATCTTAAAAATTCTCTTCACAAGAAAAAAAATAATTGTGTGATGTGATTGATATCGACTAAACTTACTGTGGTGATCTTTTTGCAATATATACATACATCAAATCATCATATGGCACACCTCAAACTAATACAATGTTATATGTAGATTATATCTCAATTAGAAAAATAGATGATTAAAAAAAGTACTTCTCTATCAATGTAAACAGTGCTATGCTGTCTCTTTCTCTGTATTTGTACTGCTCATTCTAGACATTCGTCAGCTCCCAGCTAATTTACTTCAACTTTCCCTAATAGCAACTCTTTCCCATTATTGGACTCACCCTGGCTGCCAAAATTATCTTTTCTGGTCGACCATATTTGTGAGTCTCGTAATACATAAGTCCAGTGTCTCCTTCTGCTTTTAAGGATTTCTTAAATGTGTAGGAAACTGCTTTCCTTTTAGTCTTCTCCTACAATCCATCTATCCTGTCCTCCATCTGAATTATGACTGTTGTTCATTCCATCTCAGTGCTGTGTTCATCAGAGTGGCTTCTATGTCTGAGCCAACATTCTCACAGTCCAAGCAGTCTGTTTTCTGCTTTTTATACATGTTTGTAATGTCATTATTTTTATAACACTGTAAAAGATTTATCGAGGAATTGCTATTTTTGCCCATCTAATAAAGATGTATAACTACTGTTTTCAAATTCATATAAACTATACTGTCCAACAATTAACGAAGTTGCCCGATAAAATAATAATTTCCTACCACTATATTCAAGCAACAGTTAGATGACTGTTGGATGAATGTTTTAGAATGGGCACAGCTCTTGGACTATGGAGGAAGCTAGATTCTAAGGCCCCTTATGCTTAGAATTCTGTTCTTACTTGTGAGGCACATACTCAAATATTAAATCATCCTATGCTTTAATTAGGTACATAAAAGTGTTACAACTGTTTTGGGGCGCCTGGGTGGCTCAGTCGTTAAGCATCTGCCTTCGGCTCAGGTCATGATCTCAGGGTCCTGGGATCGAGCCCCACATCGGGCTCCCCGCTCAGCGGGAAGCCTGCTTCTCCCTCTCCCACCCCCCTGCTTGTGTTCCCTCTCTCGCTGTGTCTCTCTCTGTCAAATAAATAAATAAAATCTTAAAAAAAAAAAAAAAGTGTTATAACTGTTTTATATATATTTGTTTTCTGGCTAGAACCCATCATGTACAACTAAGTACTGAAAAAACATTTCTGCATGAGTATAAGGAGGTATGAACTTTTAAAAATTAACCAAAAAAAATTATTCAAACAAAAATGAATAAAGTAAAATTTAAAAGCCTATTATAACATTTCCAGGATAACTAGTACACATACCTTTGGAGAATGGGTTGTTTTGGGCTTGGAGTCGAATTTTAACAACATCGAGGGGTGTCACTATGAAGAAACATAAATTTCAATTAGGAAGTGATACCTGTAAATTGTACAGACATTTGTCCAAAAATCACAAAATACGTCAAATCAATCCCTCTTCATGACTATGTAATAAGTAAGGTTATTTATCTTCAAATGGTTTTAAATGTAACATTCTCATTTTTTGCCCTTGAATTCTGTTTAGAGGATCAATGAGAAGACAATGTAATTACTTCTCTCATGACTACTAAACTGTCATTTATTATATTTCTACAACAATAATTCCATTAGCATTAAAACTAAAATACTAGTATTTTAAAGAAAATACATCATCTAAGGTAAAGAATAAATGTTTTGGAAGTCTATTTAAAAATTTGAGAATAACTGCATTACAAGTAATCAGTAATCAAACAATATTAGTCTTCCTCATCTGTTAAATTCAGCTGTATCAAATAAAAACTATACATAATGAAGATTTGAGTAAGCTAGCCATAAATCATTTTTACTACCACAGAGTGTTACTCCATTCAGGAATAGCACAGTAAAGGAGAATGGTTTTAATTTGTATGCTATTTTATCCAAGTAGGAAAAAAGTGCCAAAAGGTGGTTCTAAGAAAACTTTTCCTCATCTGAGAATGAGGAGGTCATATTAGATGATCTCTAAAATCTTTACAACACTAACATTCTGACCTGAAGTAAGATACTACACTCGAAAGCAATACATTTGTTTGTTCTAATCATCTATCTTATTTAAATAAACTAGCCAACTTAAAAACTATCACCTAAGTCATTTGTCTTTCTCTAAAAGAAATGGACTATAAAAAACAAAAATGCGGCCCAGAGGAATTTAAGAAATTCACTGTTAATGCAAGCAAAAGAAAACATAATTTGTATTTGTTTCTATTATAAGCTGCCCCAATTCTGTATTATTCATTATACTAATATTTTATTCTATCTTCTTGTTTTCTGTTTTTAAAAAGGCTAATAGAGTCATAAAAGGTCAATATTGACAGGAACCTCAAAGAACTCCTGGTCTCAGCCCCTACTTCTATAGATGAAAAATGAAATTCAGAGAGAAGTAGGGACTATCCCAACGTGCACTCAGCCTGAGAACGGCAAAGCAAGGGATAGAATTCAAGTCTCTTGAATCTCTGTCCAAGGTTCTTTTCATGTTATCATGCTCATGGAGAGAGAACATGACGCAGCATGAATGATAATTTTAGATTTATTTCACAGATGGTAACCTCAAATGGCAATCATTCAGTTACACAGCTACAATAGTAACATTATTTTACCCATTAGTGAAGTCAGTATAGCTCCAGTGCAAGAAGCGAGCATTTGCTGAAGAGGGGTCACTTTGATAATCTGTGGCCCCTCTGATTCAGGATCCATATTTTTAACTGACTGAAGAAAAATCTGTTAAGGAAAAGATGTAAAATAAAAGTTTAATGAAAATGCCCATAAGTTTGATTGCTATAAATTAAATAAACTATAAAAACAACAACCAGTATTAGTATCGAAGCACGTTGTTGACCAGTATCAAAAATAAATACAAAGGCAATACACAACTATCATTAATAAAATACGTACTCTGATTTTCCAAAAACAACAATGCACTTCAGCTGTGTGAGCAGCAACATATTTGTAAGACAGGTAAGAGAGCAAAAAGAAAACAGACTCTGGCCATGTAAGAGAATGAAGGCACCTGACCAGTAAGTCTCAGAATTTGTGTGTTTAGCCTCAGGAGAACTACTCAGATACTCTAATGGAGAGTTAGCAAATATATCACCATTTGTACTGCATACCAAAAGCTGATACAAAGGTACAAAATAAAAACATACAATCTTCAAAAGAAGCATTATCTTAGAAAAATTTGATGAGAAAATATATACTCCTTTGTAAAAAGCCAGTTACTATAACCACTAGCAACATAAGGGTGTCATCTTTTCAAATGTCTATGTACACACAAATACATATATATGTGTGTCCATATGTATATAATATATACAGACACACATGTACATGCAGATTACATAACTGATCAAGTATGTACAAACATTCATAGATCTGTGTACATGCATCTTTTTAAAAAATCTTGTTTAAAGGGGTGCCTGGGTGGCTCAGTCGTTAAGCGTCTGCCTTCGGCTCAGGTCATGATCCCGGGGTCCTGGGATCAAGCCCCGCATCGGGCTCCCTGCTCCGCGGGAAGCCTGCTTCTCCCTCTCCCAGTCTCCCTGCTTGTGTTCCCTCTCTCGCTGTGTCTCTGTCAAATAAATAAAATCTTTAAAAAAAAAAAAAATCTTGTTTAAAAATCATAAATAGGTTCTGATGCCTCGGTGGCTCAGTCAGTTAAGCATCTGACTCTTGGTTTCGGCTCAAGTCATGATCCCAGGGGTCACGAGACCAAGCACCATGTCCGGCTCCATGCTCAGTGCAGAGTCTGCTTGAGATTTTCTGCTTTTTCCCTCTCCCTCTGCCCCTCCCCCTACTTTCGCAAGCAAGTGCTCTCGCTCTCAAATAAACAAAATCTTTAAAAAAATAAATATTCCTATTGTTTAGTAGCCAGAGTGGACACTTAAAAATATATTACAGACACTGTATCAATAAATATAGATGTACATTATCATTTTTAATAGTTTTTGATTATATTTAATCAGTCTCATATTGTTAGATATTTATGTTACTGTCAAATCTTCCTTATTCATTTATTCATATACTCTTATATAAGTATCTCCATATACACAACTTTTTGTAGTCTTCCTAGAATTACTATATAGAAGAAAAAGTAAGATTGTGAGGCTCAACTAAAAACTTGAGACAAATTGCCAAAATGCTTTCCAGAAAGGATGGACCAATTTACACTTCCACTGGAAATAAATGAGTTCCTATTAATCCAGAATTTCACCAAACTCTCTCTCATTACATACCACTTATTTTTTTATGAACAGTTTGAAAGTAGTTTGCATATAACACATGCTGTTATTATAATTACCTCAGAATATTCTTGTATTTCACAGTAACATTATCAAATTGAGGAAACTCAGTACTCTATAGTTTATATTCCAATTTTATCAATTATCCCAATAATGAACTTTATAAAAATGAATGGTAGTTTTATTGTTTCTTTAGACTTTTATTATTACTCACCTGGTTTAAGTCTTTTCCTCAACTCTATGCTCCAGTATTTGATTGTTTGTAGCATCAGTAGCTGAAAATCTGTAGTGAAAAATGAAAGTAATTGTCTTATCTTTTCACACAAGAAATGGAGAATCTAAAGGAAAGGAGCATGTAAAAAAACCTTGGGCGCCTGGGTGGCTCAGTCATTGGGCGTCTGACTTTGGCTCAGGTCATGATCCCAGGGTCCTGGGATTGAGCCCCGCATTGGGCTCCCTGCTCAGCGGGAAGCCTGCTTTCTCCCTCTCCCACTCCCCTTGCTTGGATGTCCTCTCTTGCTGTCTCTCTCTCTGTCAAATAAATAAATAAAATCTTTAAAAATAAATAAATAAAAAATTTAAAAACCTTAAAAGACAAATCAACAAATATTTACTGAAATACCTCCTATTAAGTGCTTTAGGAATATGAAGAGCATTCCACAAATGCTCACATTACATTTATTAAACTTCATTTATAAAACTTCATTTAGTATAATAAACTTCAGGGCACCTGGGTGGCTCAGTTAAGCGTCTGCCTTTGGCTCGTGATCCCAGGGTCCTGGGATCAAACCCCACGTTGGGCTCCTTCCCCAGAGGAGAGTCTGCTTCTCCCTCTCCTTCTGCCCCTCCCCCTGCTTGTGCTTGCTCTCTCTCTCTCAAATAAATAGAATCTTAAAAAAAAAAATAGTATAATAAACTTCATTTATTAAACTTCATTTATAAAACTCCACTCTGTCCCAGTAAATTTATTCTGCTTAAAAAACAAACAATTCTCAAGGTGCCTGGGTGGCTCAGTTAAGTGTCTGACTCTTTTATCTCAGCTCAGGTCTTGATCTCAGGGTCATGAGTTTAAGCCCGGTGTTGGGCTCCACACTGGGCACGGAGCCTACTTAAAAAAACAAAACAAAACAAAAAATTCTAGAAGCTGAACACTCTGATCAATCTTGGTATCATGAGTCAATTAGATTTTGAGACACAAAATTAAGTAACCAGCATTATCTATGAAGTATTTTTTTTGGAAAAAAAAAAAAACTTTAATTTTAATCTAAACAATCCATTAGATCTAAGTTCCAATTTATAGAAAATTAAGAGACTAAAGTAAAAGGGTAAAGGATACCACAAAACAGGATAAGTTCTAATACGATATAAGACTACTGTCTTGGTTCTTCAACAACTACAATTAAAGTGGGAAAAAGGTAGCAGGAAGGGAGAAATGTTCTAGAAGAAGGGAATCTTCTGAGAGTTACCTACCAAATACATCCTGGTTCAAATAAATAAAATTTTAAAAGTCAGTTTGAGAGTACATAAATCTGAACATGGGCTGGATATTAGATAATATTAAAAATTATTATTTTTTGGTGAGATAATGGTATTATAACAATATCAGTTTAATACCAGTTATAATGGAAGTGTCTTTTTTAAGAGATTCATACTGTAAATATTAAGGGCTAAATTTTATAATAGTTGTAGTTCACAATACTTCAGAAAAAATAAATATTCTAATGTTAACAATCTGCTAAATCTAGGTAGTAAGTATACCATAAATATTTTTACTGTTCTATTATTTTTCTGTATATGGAAAAATTTGAACAACAGGATTTTTAGTTTGTGAAACTTAGTAGAATCTTTAGGTCTAAGAAAATACTTCTAACATTCGTTTATATGAACATGGTTAAGTGGGAAAATAATATACATATGCTAGAATATGGGTACACTCCTTCTCCAGAAGTAAAAAGTAAAAAGGCCTACAATGCTTTATTTTGACATCCATTCAAGCAAAGTTGTCACCTGGATATGCTCAAACCTGAACTAAAGCCAGAAAAACGGATACAAAAGCAAAAATGAACTCTTGGGACTTCAAGATAAAAACCTGAACAGTGAAGGAAACAGTCAACAAAACTAAAAGGCAGCCTGTGGAATGGAAGAAGATATTTGCAAATGACATAGGTGAAAAAGGGTTAGTATCCAAAATCTATAAAGAACTTATCAAACTCAACACCCCCCAAAACCCAAATAATCCAGTTAAGATATGGGCAGAAAACATGAATAGATACTTTCCCAGAGTAGACATCCAGATGGCCAACAGACACATGAAAAGATCTGTAACTTCACTCATCATCAGGGAAATACAAATCAAAACCACAATAAGATACCACCTCACACCTGCCAGAATGGCTAAAACTAATAACACAGGAAACAACAGGTATTAGCACGTATGTGGAGAAAGGGGAACCCTCTTACACTGTTGGTGGGAATGCAAGCTGGTGCAGCCACTCTGGAAAACAATACGGAGGTTCCTCAAAAAGTTAAAAATAGAACTACCCTATGATCTAGCAATTGCACGAATAGGTATTTACCCGAAGGATACAAAAATACTGATTTGAAGGGGCACATGCACCCTCATATTTATAGCAGCATTATCAACAATAGCCAAATAATGGAAAGCCCAAATGTCCATTGACTGATGAATGGATAAAGGAGATGTGGGGGATATATATATATATATATATATATATACACACACACACATATATATGCACACACATATATGTACACACACACACACAATAGAATATTAGTCATCAAAAAAATGAAATCTTGCCATTTGCAATGATGTGGATGAAACTAGAGTGTATTATGCTAAGCAAAATAAATCAGAGAAAGACAAATACCATGTGATGTCACTCATGTGGAATTTAAGAAACAAAACAGATGAACATAAGGAAAAAAAAAGAGAGGGAAGTAAACCATAAGAAACTCTTAACTATAGAGAACAAACTGAGGGTTGATGGAGGGGAAATGGGCTGGCAATGGGCTAAATGGATGATGGGTATTAAGGAGGGCACTTGTGTTGAGAACTGGGTGTTATATATAAGTGATGAATCACTAAATTCTACTCCTGAAACCAGTTATCACACTATGTTAACTAACTAGAATTTAAATAAAAATTGAAAAACAAGAAAGGATTAGGGGAATATCCAAGTCAGAAGATAGTAAATCACACACACTTTGTATCAGAATTTTTAGTTTTTTCAAATTTATGTTAAATGCAATCTCATAGTCTTGATTTACCTTCCCCTGCTCAGTAAATGATGCTGAACATCTCTTCACCTGGCAACCACCATTCTACCTTCTCAAGAATTTTACTACTTTAGATACTTATATAAGTGGAAATGTGCAGTATTTCTGTTTCTGTGACTGACTTATTTTACCCAGCATAATACTCTAAAAGTTTAAATATGTATTATATGACAGGATTTCCTTCATTTAAAAGGCTAAATAGGGGCACCTGGGTGGCTCAGTGGGTTACACATCTGACTCTTCGTTTCAGCTCAGGTCATGATCCCAGGGTCATGGAATCAAGCCCCGCATTGGGCTCCATGCTCAGTGTGGAGTCTACTTGAGATTCTCTCTCCCTCTGCCCCTCCCCCTGCTCATGCATCCCTCTCTCTCTCTCTAAAATAAATAAAAACTTTTTAAAAAAGGCTAGGGGTGCTCAGGTGGTTTAGTCGGTTAAGCATCTGCCTTTGGCTCTGGTCATGATCTCAGGGTCCTAGGATAGAGCCCTGCATCTGGCTTCCTGCTCCACAGGGAGTCTGCTTCTCCCTTCCTCTTTGCTCCTCCCCCTGGCTTGTGTGCACGTGCTCTCTCTCAAATGAATAAAATATTTTTTCTTTAAGATTTTATTTATTTATTTGACAGAGAGAGACAACGAGAGAGGGAACACAAGCGGGGGGAGCTGGAGAGGGAGAAGCAGGCTCCCCGCTGAGCAGGGAACCCGATGTGGGGCTCGATCCCACGACGCTGGGATCATGACCTGAGCTGAAGGCAGACACTTAACAACTGAGCCACCCAGCGCCCTCATATGAATAAAATATTTTTAAAAAAATTTTTTAAAGGCTAAATAATACTCTATTATATGTATATACAACATTTTCATTATCATTTCACCTATTGTTGGGCAAAAAATTTAGACTGTTTCCACCTCTTGAACTGTGTATAATTCAATGAACATGGGATTTCAAATATCTTGAGATTCTGATTTCAATAATTTTAGATAAATATCCAGAAATGGGATTGTTAAATCATAGGTTGCTCTATTTTAAATTTTTTGAAGAACCAAAACCATTTTCCATAGCAGCTATACCATTTTACCAACAATGCACAGGGTTCTGACTTTCCACGTCTCCATCAGCACTTATTTTCTGCTTTTGTCTTTAATAATCGCCATCATAAAAAGTATGAAGTGACATCCTGTGACTTTGATTTCATTTGCCTGGTAATTAGTGATGCTCAGTGTCTTCATATTCCTGTTGGTCATTTGTATGTTTTCTTTGGAAAAATGTCTATTAATGTCCTTTATCCATTTTTTATTCTAGTTGTTTCTTACTGAGTTGTAGGAGTTCGTTACATATTTTGGATACTAATCTCCTATCAGATGTATGGTTTGTAAATATTTTCTCCCATTCCATAGACTGTCTTTTCACTCGTGATTTTGTCTGTAGCTGTAGAGAAGCTTTTTAGTTTGATGTAGTCAAAACTGCCTTTTGCTTTTACTGTCAGTGCTTTTGGTGTTATATACATGAAATCATTGCCAACACCAATGTTATGAAGTTCTTCCTTATTTTTTCATCTAGGAGTTCTATAATTTTAGGTCTTACAGTGAAGCCATTAATCCACTTGGAATTGATTTTTGTGTGTGGTGTGAGAGAAGGGTCAAAATTCTTATTGTTAATGTAGTGAAGTTTATCTGTCTTTCCCTTTATAGACAACACCTTTCGGATTCTCCTTTTTTTTTTTTTTTTTTTTTTTAAGATTTTATTTATTTGACAGAGAGACACAGCGAGAGAGGGAACACAAGCAGAGGGAGTGGGAGAGGGAGAAGCAGGCTTCCCGCTGAGCAGGGAGCCCGATGCGGGGCTCGATCCCAGGACCCTGGGATCATGACCTGAGCCGAAGGCAGACGCTTAACGACTGAGCCACCCAGGCGCCCCTCGGATTCTTCTTTAAGCAATCTTTCTTTACCCAAGAGTCCAGAAGATACCTGCCTACATTCTCTCCCTATGTATTTTAAAGTTGTGCTCCTGACAAATTTTAAATCCTTAATTTATGCAGAATTTTTAAAATAGCATGTGAAATAGGGAACCAAGTTCATTTTTTCCCATGTGAAAACAAATACTTTCTCCAAGCTCCAATTTTTTAGAAAGATTTTATTTATTTATTGGGGGGGGGGGGGTGTCTGCGGGGGGGGGGGGAGAGGGAGAAGCTGACTCCCCTGCTGAGCAGGGAGCCCAATGTGGAACCTGATCCCAGGACCCTGACCCCAAGGCAAAGGCAGACACTTAATGACTGATCCACCCAGGCACCCCCAAGCTCCAATTATTAAATAATCCCTCTTTTATCCTCTAAACTGATAACTACTTCGTTATACCTAAATTCTATTCCTTTGTGGAACTGTTTCTAGGCTCTCTATTCTATTCCACTGATTGACTTCTCTATCCTTAAAGTGTATCAGACTGTACTACTATGGAGTCCTAACAAGCCCTTATATTTGGTAGGGTAGGTCCACCCCACCTGTTCTTCAGAAGTGCCATGGCTGCTCTTGGCCCTCAGGTCCTTCACGTAAGTTTAAAAATCTTCTAAGTTCCTTGAAAAATCTCTTTAGGATTTTAGTTGGAATTGCATTGAATCTATAGATAAAGATAATATCTATGAATACAGTCTCTTCTTACATTTATTCGAGTCTTCCTTAACGTTGTGAGAAGTTTTAAAATTTGTTGTACAGATATCTTTGTGCCATTGCTGTGACAGATCAACTCTAGCTATCCAGTAGTCGCTAATACTAATATAAACAGTATTTTCCTTCTAATTATATATTCTCTCTGCTGTTAAGATATGGAAATAATTTTGTACATTAACCTTATATCCAGCCAACGTTACTAAAGAAAAACCACTGATTGTAATTGACTTATAGACTCTAGTTTTTTCCCGTAAAAGTTTACATTGTCTGCAAATAGTAAGTTTAATTTCTGCCCTTCACACTCAGCATATTACAATTTAGTTTTCTTATTGTAAAGGCTAGGATCTTCAACATAATATTAAAAAGTGGTAAAAATGAGTATTCTTATTCCATTCCTGAATTTTAAAAAAAATTCTAGGATTCCACATTAGGATAATGTTTGCTCTGATACTTATTTTTTTTTTACACACAATTCATCTTTTTTTTTTTTTTTTTTGATTCCCCATGTAAGTGATACCATGCAGTATTTGTCTTTCTCTGTCTAGCTTATTTCACATAGTATAACCTTAAGGTCCAACCACATTTTCCCAAATAGCAGGATTTCCTTCTTTCTCATAGCTGAATAATATTGCAATGTATATACACATGTATCACATTTTAAATTTTACTTATCTTTTAAACATTTTAAATTGAAGTATAGTTGAC
This sequence comes from Phoca vitulina, assembly GCF_004348235.1. NCBI lineage: Eukaryota > Metazoa > Chordata > Mammalia > Carnivora > Phocidae > Phoca > Phoca vitulina. Next base: position 67,750,494 of record NW_022589707.1, on the reverse strand, counting down.
AGAATATATCAAGTGTCCAACATGGTAATTGGACAATTATATATGTTACAAAATGTCATGATATAGTTATAATCTGTCACTATGAAGTTATTAAAATGTTACTGACTATATTCTCTATGCTGCACTTTTCATCCTGCCTTATTTTAGAACTAAAAGTTTGTACCTCTTAACCCTGTTCACCTATTTCGCCCAGTCCCCCACTGCTCTCACGTCTGGCAACCACCAATTTGTTGTCTATACATAGGAGTTTTTGGGTTTTCTTTACAATGTCTTCATTTGTTTTGCTTTTTTGATCCCACAAATATGTGAAATCATATAATATTTGACTCTATTTGATTTATTTCATTTAGCACAATACCCTATAGATCAAATCATGTCAAAAATGACAAGATTTTTTTATTTTTTTATTTTTTTTTATTTTATTTTTTTTTTAAAGATTTTATTGATTTATTTGAGAGAGGATGAGAGGAGAGAGAGAGCACATGAGAGGGGGGAGGGTCAGAGGGAGAAGCAGACTCCCTGCCGAGCAGGGAGCCCGATGCAGGACTCGATCCCGGGACTCCAGGATCATGACCTGAGCCGAAGGCAGTTGCTTAACCAACTGAGCCACCCAGGCACCCCCGACAAGATTTTTTTAAATGGCTGAATAATATTCCAATGTAAATATATACTACAGCTCCCTTATCTATTCATCTGTTGATAGACATTTAGGTTGGTTCCATATCTTGGCTATTGAAAATAACACTACAATAAACATAGGGGTGCATATATCTTTTCAAATTAGTGTTTTTGTTTTCTTTGGGTAAATACACCACAGTGGAATTATTGGATCATGATATTTCTATTTTTAAATTTTGAAGAACCTCCATAATGTTTTCCATAGTGGCTGCACCAATTTACATTCCCACCAATGGTACATGAGGGTTTCCTTTTCTCCACAATCTAATCAACATTTATTTTTTGTCTTTCTGATACTGGCCATTCTGACTGGTGTAAAGTGTTAACTCATTGTAGTTTTGAATTGCATTTCCCTGATAATTAGTGACAATAAACACGTTTTCATGTGTCTGCCATCTGTAAATCTTTGGAAAAATGTCTTTTTGGATCTTTTGTTCATCTTTACATTGGATTGTCTATGTTTTTGATACTGTATGAGTTCTTTGTAAGTTTTGGATATTAACCTCTTATTGGAAAAATCATTTGCAAATATCTTCCCCATTCACTAGCTTGCCTTTTTGTTTTGTTGATGGTTTCCTTTGCTCTGCAGGAAGATTTTAGTTTCATATAGTCCTGTTTATTTTTGCTTTTTCCCTTGAGAATGATCCAGAAAGAAATATTGCTAAGACCGACATCCAAAAGTTTACTATGTTGTTGTTGTTGTTAAGTTTTATGGTTCCAGGTCTTACATTTAGGTCTTTAATCCATTTTGAGTTTATCTTTGTACGTGGTATAAGAAGTGGTCCAGCTTTATTCTTTTGCATGTACCCATCTAGCTTTCCCAACACCATTTTTTGAAGAGACTGTCACCTCCCATGGTATATTCTTACCTCTTTTGTTACAGATTAATTGACCATGTTAAGTGTGAGTTTATTTCTGGGCTGTTCCACTGATCCATGTGATCTTTCCTGTTTCACTCCTGTTTCACCATACTGTTTCGGTTACTAAAACTTATAGTATACTTTAAAATCTAGGATTATGACACCTTCAGCTTTGTTCTTTCTCAAGATTGCTTTGGCTATTCAGGGTCTTTTGTGGTTCTACGAAAATTTTATTATTTGTTTCAGTTCTGTGAAAAATGCTATTGGTATTTAAGTAGAGATTGCATTGAATCTGTAGACTGCTTTGGATAGTACAAACATTTTAACATATTAACATAAAATATTAACATAAAAGTATTAATTCCTTCAATCCATGAGCATGGAGTAACTGGAGTTCATAAAGAAATGAGAGCACTGGCAAAGGTAACAAGGATAAATATAAAAGAAAATGGATAAAACAATAAAATAAATTTCTGCTGATAAGCATACACTATATAAAGATGTAATCTGGGGGCGCCTGGGTGGCTCAGTCATTAAGCGTCTGCCTTCGGCTCAGGTCATGGTCCCAGGGTCCTGGGATCGAGCCCCACATCGGGCTCCCCGCTCAGCGGGAAGCCTGCTTCTCTCTCTCCCACTCCCCCTGATTGTGTTCCCTCTCTCGCTGTGTCTCTATCAAATAAATAAATAAAATCTTTAAAAAAAAAAAAAAAGATGTAATCTGTATGACTACAAAGGCACAAAGAAGGATGGTAAGGAATGGAGCTCTATGAAAGCAAATATTTGTATACTACTAAGATTAAACTGGTATTAATCCAAACCAGATTGTTATAAATTAAAATACTAATTGTAATCACCTCAGAAACCACCAAAAACCCCCCCCAAAAACAAGAAAACAAAAAACCCTCCAAAAATAAAAAAAACCACACATCCATAAAATGTACTAGAAGAGGTGGAGTTCTGGTCCAAGATGGTGACAAAGACCCTGAACTCCCTTGGACACACTAAATCTACACCTATTTATAGAGCAGTTCCTCTTAAAGCTTCTGCACACAAAAAAAGACAGAATATATAAAGAAAGGCTAAAGAGACCACATAGAGGACAGCAAGAGAGATGGAGAGAAGGTAATGAAGGGAACCCCCAAATGCAGGGAACTGTAGTGGAAGTGTAGGAGTGCTGACAATACTGATTCCATCTTTGGACCTCCATCTTGTTCTTTTCACTCGATGATCCTTCTTGGGCTATGTGTTCCAGGCCCCTGGGAGACTAATCCACATACCTTAGAAATGCCTGCCAAGGTCACGATAGGGGAAGGCTTGTTTTGGCCTCCCAGGAATCTGTGAAGGATAAGTCTTTCCCATTCCTGATACACAGGTGGTGCCACAAGATCTAATTAAAGGCTGCTGTCAGTTAGGTGCACACAAACCCTCTGAGGTACACGTGAACCCTTTAACCTCACTACAGTGCCCTTCTGCATGTCCACTTATTCTATAAAATCTGCTGATTAAGGTCCAGACTTTACAGAGAAAAACTATGCAGTTGCCGTGGATCATCCTCTAGCTAAACCTCCCCTGTCAGTAAGTTACCCTGAATAAAACTCTGTGTAAACTGTACAAAATCGCCTGCTTTGTTTTTCGGTCTCAAAGTACCTTTTCAGTTTGGGGGAGACTTTACTGTCCGTCCCCACCTTCTAAAAGGGAAGGGATAGTACTGAGCAACCTAGAGCAGATTTGTCTGCCTTGGGGCATAGAAAAAAAAAAGTCTTGGTTTAAAAGATCCAGCCTTAGAATTCTACCAGTGGGGGAGCTGCTGGATCTCTCTTCAGGTTGGAGGGGCTGGTGAGTGCTACAGTTTATGTTCACCCTCCACCCTGATAATGCAGACTGGAGCAGAGTTCTGGGCACCATTGCTAGCCTGCCACCTTAGTGAGCCCTGCCATAGCTCTGGATGCCCCGGGACACAGAAAAAACATGCAGGTTTAAAAGAGCAACTAAAATATAAAAGATCCAGTCCCAGACCTCTACTAAACAGCGAGGGAGCTACTGGAATTCTCTCTGGGTCAGTGGTGCTGGTGAGCACCCTGGTTTATATTCCCCTCCACACTAACAGCATGCACAGGAGCAAGGTCCGGGTGCCACAGCTGCCCTACAGTTTCAGTGAGCCCCAGGTCCCAGTCCACACTGGACCTATCAGTCCCACCAAGGTAGCCCCAGTGCAATATATACCCACCTGGTGGGTGCTCACTACAGCTCTGGCTGTCATGCCAAGGTGACACAGATATAAGCACCCCAGAACACCTCAGGCCTACATCATTTCAGCTCCTACAACATTTCACCCCCAGCACAGAGCACTTTGGGACCTCCTGGCTCATGTCTGTTTCAGCTCCAATCACCCTGGAAAGCTATCCCCTTCATGGAGTGCCCCAGGACACCCCAGCCCATGCTGGCCTTGGCTCCAATCACCTTGCCAGGACACACTCTGCAATGAGCACCCTTGGACACCCAGGCTTCAGCTTCAGCTGTCCTCCCAGGGCACTTTCTGAGTGGAAAGCCCAGGGACCACCCCAGCTCAAGCCCACTTCAGCTTCGGCTATCCTGCCAGGGTGCCTTCTTCATGGAGAGCCCTGGAACCGCCCTTTACCATGCCTGCTTCAGCTCTGGTCATCCCACCAGGGCAGCCCAACATGGAGTACTCCAGGCCCCCAGCACATGCCAGACACAGCTCCAGCCAGTCAAAGTCACCAGGCACACACAGTCCACACAGGATTTGACCATACACAAGACCATTTCTTCAAGTGTAAAAGTACTAATTTCACCAATTCATAGAAATAAACACAGCAAAGTCAAGCAAATGAGGAGACAGAAGATGCTCCAAATGAAGGAATGAGAAAAAAAAAAAAAAAGGAACAGTAATAAGTAATATGCCAGATATAGAGTGGAAAGCAGTGATCACAAAGATACTACCCAGACTAAAGAGAAAAGTAAGAACTGAGTGAGAACTTCAACAAAGAGATAAAAAACATAAAAAAAGAAAAAAAAATCTAATCAAAGTTAAAAAATACAGTAACTGAAATGAAAAATGTACCACAGGGAATCAACAGATTTGCAGATGCAGAAGAACAGTTATGCAACCTGCAACACAGGATAATGGAAAGCACCCAAACTCAGCATCAGAAAAAAAAGAAAAAAAAAATTTAAAAAATGAGGATAGGTTAAGGGATCTCTTAGACAACATCGAGTGAACAAATGTTCACATTACAGGGCTCCCAGAAAGAAGAGAGAGAGAGAAAGGAGCAGAAACTTTATTTGAAGAAATAATAGCTGAAAAATTCCCTAAATGGGGAAAGGAAACAGACATCCAGGATCAGGAAGCATAGAGAGTTCCAAACAAGATGAACCAAAGGAGGTCCACAATAAGACACCTAAGTATTAAAATGATATAGGTTAAACACAGAAAATTTTAAAGCCAGCAAAGGAGAAACAAAAAAAGTTACAGATAAGGGAAACCCCATAAGGCTATTTGCTGATTTTTCAGCAGATATTTTGCAGGCCAGAAGAGAGTGGCATGATATATTCAGAGCTGAAAGGAGAAAACCTGCCACCAAGAATACTCAACTCAGCAAGGTTACCATTCAGAATTGAGGGAGAGACAGTTGCCCAGATGAATGAAAGTTAAGGAGTTCATTACCACTAAACCAGCCTTACTAGAACTGTTAAAGGAACTTCTTTAAGTGGAAAAGGTGATACTTAAAAGCAAAAAAATTATGAATAATAAGATGTAAAATATGACAAAATATACATTAAACATGGAAAAGGGAGCAAAAAAGTTCTTTTAGAATGTGTTTGAACTTAAATGACCATCAATTTAATATAGATTGCTATATATCTAAGATTTTATACATAAATCTCATGGTAACCACAAACCAAAAACCTATAATACTTATACAAAAAATAAAGAGAAAGCCAAGCAAAACACTCCAGAAAGTCATCAATCACAGGGAAAGAGAGCAAGAGGGAAAAATAAAGTAACAGAATTACGAAAAACAATTAACAAAATGGCAGTAAGTACACACCTATCAATACTTTAAACGCAAATAGTCTAAATGTTCCAATCAAAAGACATAGCGTGACAGAATGGATAAAAACCCAAGACCCATCTATATGCTGACTACAAGAAACTAATTTCAGACCTAAAGACACAGAAAGAATGAAAGTGGAAGGATGGAAAAAGATACCATACAGAGAAGCAAAAACAAAACAAAAAACAAAACAAAACAAAAACTCTTTGGTGTAAAAACTTAGAAAAAATAGATTTTAAAACAAACACTGTAATAAGACACAAATAAGGGATTTATATAATGATAAAGGGGCAAATTCAAACAAGAATTTAACAACTGTTACAATTTAACAATTGTAAATATCCACAAACCTAACACTGGAGCACCTAAATGCATAAAGCAAACATTAAAGGCTTTAATACGTCTTGTATCAATGGATAGATCATCCAAACAGAAAATCAATAAGGAAACAGTGTTTTGAACAAAACATTAGACCAGATGGACCTAAAAAATATATACAGAACATTCCATCAAAAAGAACGTACATTCCGTTTTTGAAGTGCACATGGAATATTCTCCAGGATAGATCACATGAAGGCCACAAAACAAGCCTTAATAAATTAAGAAGACTGAAATATCATGCATCTTTTCCAACTACAACAGTAAGAAACCAGAAATCAATCACAAAAAAAAAAACAAAAACACAAGAAAACACAAACACATCAAGGCTATACAACATGCTACTAAATGGCCAATGGACACCAAGAAATCAGAGGAAATTAAAAAAAATACATCTAGACAAATAAAAATATAATGGCCCAAATTCTTTGGGACATAGGAAAGGCAGTTTTAAGAAATAAATTTAAATGACAGAGGCCTACCTCAAGAAGAAAAATATCAAAAAGCAATCTAACCTTACACCTAAAGAAACTAGGAGAATAAAAACAAAGCCCAAGATGAGTACAAAAAGGAAATATGTCAGATCTGAGAACAAATAAATGAAATAGAGACTAGAAAAAGAAAAAAAATTGATGAGATGAAGAGCAGGTTCTTAAACAAAATTGATAAGCCTTTAGCCTAACTTACTAAAAAAAGAGGACAGAAAATGAGAAACAAATAACAGTAACAACTGACACCACAGAAATACAAAAAAAATCTAAGAGAATACTATGAAAAATTATATGCTTGGAATTTAGATAACCTACAAAAAATGGATAAACTCCTAGAAATATACAATTTTCCAAAACTGAATGAAGAAGAAATAGAAAATCTGAACAGACCAATTACTAGTAATGAAATGGAAACAATCAAACAACTTCCAATAAACAAAAGTCCAGAACCAGATGTATTCACAGGTGAATTTTACCAAACATTTAAAGAATAGTTAATACTTGTTGTCCTCAAACTATTCCAAAAAACAGAAGAGGAAAGAAAGCTTCCAAATACATTCTATGAGACCCTCATTACCCTGATACCAAAACCAGACATAGATACTACAAAAAAATGAAAACTACAGGCCTATATCTCTCATGAACACAAATGCAAAGATTCTCAACGTAATATTAGCAAACCACACTCAACAATATGTTAAAAAGATCATTCACAATGATCAAGTGGGATTTATTCCAGGGATGCAAGGATGGCTCAATATTTACAAATCAATCACTGTGATACACCATATCAACAAAACAAATGATAAAAATCACATGATCATTTCAACAAATACAGAACAAGCATTTGACAAAATCCAACATTCATTCATAATAAAAACTCTCAAAAAAGTAGTGTGTTTTTTTTTTTAAGGGGGGAGAGGGGGAGAGGGAGACAATCTTTTTTTTTTTTTTTTTTTAAAGATTTTATTTATTTATTCATGAGAGACAGAGAGAGAGAGAGGCAGAGGGAGAAGCAGGCTCCCAAGGAGCAGGAAGCCCGATGCGGGACTCGATCCCAGGACCCTGAGATCATGACCTGAGCCGAAGGCAGACGCTTAACCATCTGAGCCACCCAGGCGCCCGAGAGGGAGACAATCTTAAGGAGGCTCCACACCCAGCACAGAGCCTGATGCGGGGCTTGATCTCATAACCCTGAGATCATGACTTGAGCTAAAATCAAGAGTTGAACACTTAACCGACCACACCACCCCCAGGTGCCCCAAAAATGTGGGCTTATAGGTAACATACCTCAACATAATAAAGGCCATACAGGAAGACTTAAAAACCCACAGCAAACATTATACTCAAAGGTGAAAAATGGAGATCTTTTCCTCATGTTCAGGAACAAGAAAAGGATGTTCACTCTTGCCACCTTTATTTAACATAGTACTGGAGTCCTAGCCCGCAGACACCAAACAAGAAGTAAAAGGCATCCAAATTTGTAAAGAAGTTAAACAGTCACTATTTGCAGATGACATGATACTATACACAGAAAACTATAAGGAGTCCACCAAAAAACTATTAGAATAAATGAATTCAGGGCGCCTGGGTGGCTCAGTCTTTAAGTGTCTGCCTTCAGCTCTGGTCATGATCCCAGGGTCCTGGGAACGAGCCCTGTGTCAGGCTCCCTGCTCAGCAGGAAGCCTGCTTCTCCCTCTCCCACTCCCCCTGCTTGTGTTCCCTCTCTGGCTGTCTCTCTCTGTCAAATAAATAAATAAAATCTTAAAAAAAAAAAAAAAGAATAAATGAATTCTGTAAAGCTGCAGGATATAAATTTACATGCAGAAATCAGTAGCATTTCTATACACCAATAACAAAGTAGAAGAAATAGAAATTAAGGAAACAATTCCATTTATAATTATGCCAGAAAGGATAAAGTATCTAGGAATAAACTTAACCGAGGTGATGAAAGACTTGTACTCCGAAAACTATACAACATTGATGAAAGAAATTGAAGGCAACACAAACAAATAGAAAGATATCCCGTGCTCAAGGACTGGAAGGATATTGTTAAAATGTCCATACAACCCAAAGCAATCTCCAGATTGAATACAATCCCTATTAAAATGGCAACAGCACTTTTTTACAGAACTAGATAGATAATACCAAAATCTGTATGGAACCACAAAAGATCTCACATACCCAAAGCAATCCTGTGAAGGAAGAATGAAGCTGGGGGTATCACAATCCCAGATTTCAAGATATACTATAAAGCTGTAGTAATCAAAATGGTATGGTACTGGCACAGAAAGACACATATATCAGTAGAACAGAACAGACAGCCCAGGAACAAACCCAGACTTATGTGGTCAATTAATGTATGACAAAGGTGGCAAGGATAAACAAGGGGGGAAAGACAGTCTCTTCAATACACGGTGCTGAGAAAACTGGACAGCTACACGCAAAAAAATGAAAGTGGAGCACTTTCTTACACCATACACAAAAATAAACTCAAAATAGATTAAGAATCTAAATGTGAGCCCCAAAACCATAAAACTCCTAGAAGGAAATGTAGGCAGTAATTTCCTTGACATCAACCATAGCAACATTTTTGTAGAGGGAACTAGGAAAGGGAAACAAAAGCAAAAATAAAACTATTGGGACTACACCTAACTTTTCAGGAAAGGGAAACAAAAGCAAAAATAAGCTATTGGGACTACACCAAAATAAAAAGCTTTTACCTGTGACAAAGGAAATTATCTACAAAAGAAAAATGCAATGTCCTGAATGGGAGAAGATATATGCAAATGATTATCCAATAATAGTGGAAGCAAAATATATAAAGAACTCACACAATTCAACACCAAAAACACAAATAATATGATTTAAAAAATGGGCAGAGGACCCAGATAGACATTTTTCTAAATAAGACATACAGATGGCTACAGACTTACAAAAAGATGCTCAAAGTCAGATATCACCAGGGAAAGGCAAATCAAACCGCAGTGAGATATCACCTTACACCTGTTAGAATGGCTAGAATGAAAAAGACAAGAAATAACAAGCACTGGAGGAGATGTGGAGGAAAAGGAACCCTTGCGCACTGTTGGTGGGAATGTAAAATTGGTGTAGCCACTGTGGAAAATAGTATGGAGGTTCCTCAAAATCTGAAAAAATAGAAATACCATATGATCCAGTAATTCTACTGTGGTGTATTTTCCAAAAAAAACCCCCAAAAACACTAATTCAAAAAGATATATGCACCCTTATGTTTATTGCAGCCTTACTTATAATAGCCAAGATATGGAAGCAACCCACGTATCCATTAATAGATGAATGGATAAGGAAAATGTGGTATATATTTAAATATACATAATGTAGTATTACTGAGCCATAAAAAAAGGATATCTTGCCATTTGCAACAACACAGATGGACCTGGAGGGTATTATGCTAAATGAAATACATCAGATGTAGAGTCAAATACCATATGATTTCACTTATATGTGGAACATAAAAAACAAAACAAACAAAAAGCATAAAAAGACCCATAAGTACAGTGAACTGATGGCTACCAGATGGGAGGAGGTGGGGGAATAGGCAAAATGGCTGAAGGGGAGTGAGAGATAGTCTTTCAGTTACGGATTGAAAAAGTTACTGGGAGGGGCGCCTGGGTGGCTCAGTTGGTTAAGCGGCTGCCTTCGGCTCAGATCATGATCCCAGGGTACTGGGATCGAGCCCCGCATCGGGCTCCCTGCTCAGCGGAGAGCCTGCTTCTCCCTCTCCCTCTGTCTGCCGCTCTGCCTACTTGTGCTCTCTCTCTCTCTCTCTGTTAAATAAATAAAAATCTAAAAAAAAAAAGTTACTGGGATAAAAGGTATAGAGGATTGGGAATACAGCTAATGGTATTGTAATAGGGTTCTATGATATCTTATGGTAGCTATACTTGTGGTAAGCATAGCATATTATATAAATACCATGAGATACCACTTCACAGAAGGTCATAATTTTAAAAAAAGAAAAAGAAAAAAAATAACAAGTGTTGATGAGTATGTGGAGAAATGGGAAACCTTTTACATACACCGAACGGGAAGGTAAAATCATGCAGCCACTGTGGAAAAGTTGGACAGTTTCTCAAAACGTTAAACACAAAATTTGCGTATGACCCAGCAATTCCAGTATTAGATATATACCTAAGAGAACTAAAAACATACAGTGTAACAAAACCTTGTACAGAAATGTTCAGAGCATTATTATCCGTAACAGCCAGAAGTGGAAAGAGCATTATTATCTGTAACAGCCAGAAGTGGAAACAATCCGACCAAATGTTAAACTGCGGCATGGATAAACAAAATGTGGTGTATCCCTACAAGGAAATTTTATTCAACCAAAAAAAAACCAAAAAAGAATGAAGTACTGATACATGCTACAACATGGATGAATCTTGAGATAACATTATATTAAATGAAAGAAGCCAGACACAAAAAGCACCTATTTTATGATTCTACTTATATGAAATGTCCATAATTGGCAAATCTGTAGACAGAAAGCAGATTCGAGGTTGCCAGGGGTTGAGGAGAAGGGGGTTGGGGGAATGACTGCTTAATGGGTACTAGATTTCTTTTTAAGGTGTTAAAAATGTCCTGCAATTAGATAGTGGTTATGACTGCACAACATTGTGAATGCAACCAAAGTCACTAAATTATATACTTCAAAATGCTTAAAATGGTGAATTTTATATTATGTGAATTTCAGCTAGGTGAGATACCAGTTCACTCTCAGTGAATGACCAGGATGCAACTAGGACTTATATACATTGCTGGGGTCAGGGTTAAAAATTTAAGTAACTTCCATGGCGTTAAACATTCAATAAATATATGATTCAGCAATTCTAAGAAAAATAAAAAACACAGGTCCACAAAAGGAACTGTATACAAACGTTCATAGAAACATTATTCATAACAGCCAAACCCAGGAAACCACCCAAATATAAATCTACATGTACGGTATATTCACACCATGGGATACTACCCAGCAATAAAAAAGAATGAACTACTGATATCTATAGCAACATGGATGAATCATAAAAGGTTTATTTATGTTATGCAAAATAATGCAGAGCTACAACATAAATTTTATGATTTCACTTATATTAAGTTGAAATATAGGAAAAACTGTAGCAGTCAGATATAAATCAAACTATAGCAATCAGAAAAGTGGTTACCTCTGATGGGATGGGAGACTGGAATGAAGAATGAAATAACCTTCTGAGAAGCAGAAATGTTCCATATTTTGATTGTGGTAGTAATTACATGGATATACATATTTACTGGAACTCAATCTGTACACTTAAAATGGGTCCATTTTATGGGACTGTAACTGCCAAGGGATATATTCCACCACTCCCAGTGGATTCCTGAAACCCGAGATAGTAACAAACTCAATGTATGGTTTTTCCTATACACACACATCTATGATAGTTTAATTTATAAATTAGTCACATTAAGAAATTAATAGTAACCAAAGACAATTAAAATAATATACTATAATAAGAGTTATGTGAATGTGGTCTCTTGCTGTCTCAAAATATCTTACTGTACTGTACTCACCTTCCTTCTTGTGATAATGTGAGATGATAAAATGCCTGCATGATCAGGTAAAGTGAGGTGAATGAAGTAGCATTAGGCTACTACTGACCTTCTGACAATAGGTCAGAATCTGCTTCTGGACCATGGCTGATGGAGGGTAACTGAAATCTGGGATAAGAAGGAACTATTCTATTAGAAATTTTTAAAATTTACATAATGAGATTTCTATGTCAAACCAATCTCACTGAGCATAGCACATGGTAGGTGCTCAATCAATGCAGAAGGAAAGAAGGAAGTGGGGTAACTAGGTAGATTATTTTATAGTCATGGCCCAATAGTATGTATGTATTCTTTACCACCCTTAAGGAATTTATGATCTAGTTCAGAATGACATATCACCTCTGAACCAGCTCATTATCTTTAACAGTTCCCACAGATGCCATAGCAGCCTCTGAATCATACTGTCTTATGGGAAACCACTTTCAAATTCTGAATCTTCCTGTCTTGCTTATTCTCCACTTTTTACTCTTCACTGAGGTTGTGTTCAAGGTCTTGATACACTGAATTTTCCCTGGTTTCTGAGCCCACCAGCACCTGAGACAGAGACTTCAGTGCCACAGCTATCTTTTCATATGTTTAGCCTGCAAAACTAACAACTTAACCTTCGAAAACCCTTAGGTCCTCCAACTCACCACGGTATTGAGACTATAAGAAGTGAAAATTAAATTTAAAAAATAGCAAGAGAACATATTTCAGAAGATAATATATCAATAGTTAGCATATGAATCAAACAGGGATATTATGAAAAGCCCTAAATGAGCAGGAGATAAAGCTCAATCTAAGCTAGGCTTGCTCTGAACAGGGAGAGGAACAGGTGGAGAGGCTTAAGCAAAAAAAAGACAATAGGAAAGTGATGTTACAGAAAAATGAACAAATCCATTCATTTTTCTAGGCTCTAGAGCAAAAAATTTAAATTTGGATATATGTGTGAGGAAGTCTGAAAAAGCAGATTAAGGCCTCATTTGATAATCACAAAAAGATGTGGGGTAGAATAAGCAGATACTGTCTTCATTTAACTATAAGAGGTGAAATTGTCCAAGGTAATAAAACTTCTTAGGAAAAGAGCCCGTACTGAATGAAATTCATTTCTCCTGATTTACAGCCAAATGTTCATTTACTTAGACCATGATTCTGCTCAATGTTCTCTAACTTTGCTTAATACAACTCTTGATTTTTTTTTAAGATTTTATTTATTTATTCATGAGAGACAAAGAGAGAGAGAGAGGCAGAGGTAGAAGCAGGCTCCCCAAGGAGCAGGGAGCCTAATGTGGGACTCGATCCCAGGACCCCGGGATCATGACCTGAGCCGAAGGCAGACGCTTAACCGACTGAGCCGCCCAAGTGCCCATAAACAAACTTCTTACCAAAAATAACCTTGTCCCTTCCCCCATTCAGTTCTTCTTGAATGTATATCCTTCACCTGAAGCATACTTTAAGATATACTTTAACATAAATTTTATTATCTTACCAATAGTCCTGATTATTGACATGATAGGTAAGGGGGTTTCTATGAGTACAGGTCATAGATACATGACCAAGTCTTTCCTATAGCTACTAAAAGATCTGAATTCCAATAATATTTTTTAAAATTAATCTTGAGTTACAGATTAGAAAATTATTAACAGTGACCAGTAAAACAGACTTTCTGCTTACTCACAGATTGGCATTATCACCTATAATGCAGTCAAGGGTGTGTCTAAAAGCATAGGGTACATCTATGTTACTGCTTCCTCATTATAGTAAATATGAGAGGTAACTCAGCTTTCACTGGAACATAAAAGGAGCTTTCATTTTTTATGTTCAATAGAGATATGTTTAAATCTTTCCCATATCCCCTAAACCTTCCAAAGACCCTATCTTCCCTTCCTATCACTATTAATTCGCTACATTGACAAATTTTTTCAAGTGTACACTGAACTTGTCTCCACTTCGAGTCCCTTGTTCTTATCTAGTACTTATACCTTAGTCATCTACTGAAATTCTCACTAAGGAAACCAATGACATCTTTTTTTTTTTTTTTTTTAAGATTTATTAATTTGAAAGAAAGAGAGAGCTAGAGGGAGAGGGAAAGAGAGAGACAGACAGCACACACGAAGGGGGGTGGGTGGGCAGAGGGAGAGGGGAAGCATAGTCCCAACTGAGCAGTGAGCCCAACGTGGGGCCCGGTCCCAGGACCCTGAGATCATGACCCAGCCAAAGGAAGACGCCTACCCCACTGAGCCACCCAGGTGCCCTGGAAAACAATGACATCTTAAACACCGGAATCAAAGGCCTATTTTTCAAATCTTGGCCTTTTTGAACTCTTGAAGATGGAGGAGCTGGTGTAGAGGCCACCAGAAGGATATACTCACTGAGCTCTCACTCTGTGTACTAATTAAGCTTTCAAAAATGTTTCATTTCATCCTCACATCTGAGAAGTATTAATTACCCCCCTTTCATTGATTAAAATTGAGACTCAAAACTACCCAAAGCCAGACAGTGAAGCCTGCATGATCCCAATGTTTGTAATTCTGTGACTTTGGATATTAAGTTTTGTTCCCAGTTCTCTTCCTAACTCTCTGGCCTTTTCTCCATCTTTCTCACTATTTCATCATCGTCTACTCATCACTGCTTCTCTTATTTCAGATGCTCTCCTGGGCAATTTCATTTCCTTCCATGACTTTAACTACATTCTATATTCATGTTTCTCAATCTTAAAGCTTTTTATAAACAAAAAGTTTTGCGCTCTTTCTGTAGTTTACATTTTTTAAAATTTTTATTTTTTCAATTAACATATAACGTATTATTTGTTTCAGGGGTACAGGTATGGGATTCATCAGTCTTACATTTTGAAAATAGCTTGTCTTCCCCAGATAGAACATCTAACGTTGAATATGTTTTGTTCAAACTACACCTCCTCCTGTCTCTCAAGATCTGATATCCTCCTATGCATCACCCCGTGGCTGAGGGTCTGTATGTCTCTCAAATCAATCTTTTTCCTCTCTTCACCCCACCCCCATATCGCTCTGAGTTACAGACAAATATTACCAACTGGATAGTTCCATGCTTCTCTCCCTTGGTCCTTCAACTTAAAGTCATCCACAACTAAACTCTCCTTTCCGCAAACCTGAACTACCTACCTCTTTGGATTCTCCATTTTGGTTAAGGGTTATTACAATCCATCCTTGTCTATGCTTTAATGTACTTATTCGTGAAACAGTGATATTGGCACTAACTTCTCCGATCTCTACTAGTTCAAAAATCAACTATTAGGGCTACCTGGGTGGCTCAGTCAGTAAAGCTTCTGACTCTTGATTTAGACTCAGGTCATGAGCTCAGCCAGGGGTGGGACTCTACGCTGGGCCTGGAGCCTGCTTAACATTCTGTCTCCCTCCCTCTCTAAAAAAATAAATAAATATATAAACCATTAAACAATGATTGACTATTATGGCCAAAAGCTGATGAATGCAAAATCCCACAAGATTTAATCCTCTTCCTCTTTCACAAGTCTATAAGCAGAAACAAACCCAAAACAATTTTGTGAAGCGTTTTTTTCCCACTTACAAAACAAAATTAACTTTACAAAATATTTTAATGTAATCCTTACTATAATCCCATTATTACCCCCACTTTACAAGTGAAAAAACTGGGACTCAAAGGGATTAGGTAATTTAATCAGAGTCGTGCTGCAAAGTGGTAGGTCTAGACCCCAAACCCTAGGACGTGAGATTTCAAATTCCATTCTTTCTATGATTGTTGAAACAAACTTCACAATAAAACGAAAACAGGTCTGTGCACAACGGAGGTCAAAGGAGCAGCACACGGCCAAGTGTGAAATGGCCCAAGGCGACCTGAACTCGCTCTAGGCTGGGAGGGGCCGCCTGGCCGGACCCTCGCTCCGACGCCCCCCTCCCAGGCCGCTCCCGCCCTGGAAGTCCCTCTGCTGCCTGTCCCAGGCCGGCCAGGTCGGCGGTGACGGCAGGAAAACCTCGCTCCGCGCCTCGGGGCGTGCTGGGCGGGGGCTCTCGCGGCCAAGCAGGCCGGCCCGGCCGGAGGCTGAGTCCTAGTTGGGCCGCAGCCGCCGCGCCTTCAGCCTCCGGGACAGCCGACCCGTGGGCAAGAAGCGTACCTGGTGAAGGAGGCAGCTGGAGGGCACGCGGTCCCGGCGACCCTAAGAGGCGGGAATGACCCTGTTGGCGGGCTAGCCTCCGGGGCTAACTGCATTCACTATGTTAGGTCAACAGGAGTCACAAGGACTCTTCCGGGGAGCGAAGGGACCCGAAGGCACGGGCGAAGAGCGCGGACCTGAAGCCTGGAAGGTACCAACGTGGGGCAGGCGCAGGGGGCGGAGACGCGGCCCGTGGGGGCGGGGCGCGCGGCGCGAGGAGGCGGGCACGTGGGGGCGAACGCGAGGCGGGGCGCGGCGCGCGGCGTGAGAGAGGGCGGGGCGCGCGTATGGGCGCCGCGGCCGCGTGACGCGTTTTCAAATCTTCAACCGCCGCAGCCCACTCGTTTGTGCTTTACCTCTTCCTCCTCCGCGCCTTGGAGTCGAATCCGGCCCCGGAAACCCGGACGGTAGACGCGGCATCTCTGTTGCGTGGGTGTAGTAGTCTGCGGAAGGGGAAGAGGCGACCGGCTGATAAATCGGCCTCGACGAGCTGTGTTTTCGTGGCCGCCCGGCGCGACACTCTCCCGAACCCAGCATGTAGGTGCCGGGCGGCTGCCATGAACTCCGGAGCCATGAGGATCCACAGCAAAGGACATTTACAGGGTATGAAGCCCCTCCTCCGCTGCAGTCCCTTTAATCCTTTCCTCCCCTCGTGGTTCCACCATGGATTCTTTAGTTCTTCCCCCCAGGTCCCTGCTCCTTTTCTTTTCTGGCTTGTGCGTCCCTCTCTGGCCTGAAGGAAGGCTCCGTCCAGGGCTTTGCCTCAGAAAGGGAGAGGATCCCAGCGGGGCCCCTCGCGCGGTTCACGCTCCAGCCGCGGCCCAACATTGCCGGAGGTTGTAAAACTAGAAAACAATGTGCGGACCCGGGACCTGGCCGGGCCTCGGACAGATGCTGAGACTCAGCTCAGGCCCTTTGAGGCTGCAGCTCTATCCTCAATTTGAAAGCAGAGGTGCTCGTGGCTCTTAGGTTCATAATTAAATTGGGTGATTATGGGTGGGTTTTTGGCCTTATTTTTAAATTTATTTTTCTTCACTCATAAAGTTAAGGGGTAGTATTTGTATTTCAAACACATCATTGCTGTTTTCAACATTATAGACAGAAACGAAAGCACATTTCCATTTTCGACTACTTTGTATGGTAAGACATTACAGCTTCCAAGTGTTTTTTCTTTTTTAATATGTCTAGAATATATATGTCGTATATATATAGGAATTTTCAACGTATGAACAGATTGTGTTATGAAAGTTGATTTTTAAAGCAGTTGTTTCGATCTCAGATCTGTTTTCAAAGGAAATAATGAAGTGAATGGTGATTTGGCTCTTAAATGGACCATTTATTTCTTAATACATAGACAGACTGTAGGAAACTAAACCTTGGAAACTTTTGAGGACTAGGTCATCATGTGTAACAGGTTTCTTGTATAGGTAAGTCTTTAACATTTTAAGCCCGTTTTGAGTGTTCAGCAGAATAGCAGATGCTCCATAAATATTTCTGAGTAAATACGCCATGGAGTTTACATCGTAAGGAGGAAAATCTTTCAAAAAGGTTTTAGTTTCCACTGTAATACATAAAAACATGAATACATAAATATTTACTGCAAATTCAACTATTGGCTCTGAACAATAATTATTTTACAATATAGTATTTGTTAAAACAAGTATGGTATTTTGGTTTTATCCGAAGTGGTACTACAAAGAAATACATTAAAATGCTATTGAGTTTTTAATTGGTGGGATTATAAAGATTTTTTTCCCTCTGTGATATGATGTCTGTATAAAAAATATTTTTAAAACAGAAATTTTTTGTCTGCATAAAACTATCTAATTCTACATTTTTTTAAACAACAGGTGGAATCCAAGGCAAAAATGAAAAAAACAGATGTTTAAAATCTATGAAAACTGATAACAAACCAGAAAAATCCAAATATAAGCCGCTGTGGGGAAAAATATTTTACATTGACTTACCTTCTGTCACCATATCTGAAAAACTGCAAAAAGACATTCAGGATCTGGGAGGGGTAAGTCAAAACTATATATACACTTTGACAAAAAAGGAAAAATTTGTAACTAGTACTTTCTAACATGTAATCATTTTAGATTATCATATTGGGAAACAACCATATAAGCACCAAGTTTAAAACTTTTATCAGCTGTTTAACATTAATGAAAAACTATTTGTTTTAACCTTTTGTAGCCTAATAGGACTTTCAGGTTTCTGTGATTTTTAGTCAAGTGTAAAGTTCACAAAGTGTGAGAAATGTGACTCCCTCCTTTGTCCTGGTGGAACCTCTGATTGCCTTCTCATTGTAATGTTTGTATGTCCTCCAGATAGCAGGAACTCCTTGATAGTGGTTATTGGGGAACATAAATTTGTCTAGACTAGCATAACAGTAAGAATGTTATTTGCAGAACAAGGAGAACCTTTTTGAACCACAAAGAGTTAAATTACTCTGAGTGGTAACAGTCTCAACAGAATGAATGTCGTTGGGGAACAGAATTTGGGTTAAGAATATTGAAAGCTCTCTTTCCTAACTTATACATTGAGTAAATGATTAAGAAATTAGAAAATTTGAGTAAAATTCTAAGATTTTCTTACAAGTAAGATTAACGTTGGGTAGGTTTTAGCAAGTGAGGTTAAGAATTTATTAATTTCTTTACTAATTCTTCCTATTTAAAAACGTTTTTGCTACACTTTGAATTTGTTGAATAATCTTTGAATAATCTGCCATTCCTGGAATAGAATTTTGCAGAAGAACATGTAACAAATTTCTTAGAGTTGTTTATTGGTGTGATCTTCATTTATTTATTTGAAAGAGAACGCAACACAGAGAGCATGGGCACGGGGGTTGGGGGGGGGCAGAGGGGAGGGAAAAGCAGATGCAGGGCTGGAACTCAGGACCCTGGGATCATGACCTGAGCCAAAGGCAGACGCTTAATCGGTTGAGCCACCCAGGCGCCCCTTGTTACTCATTTTCTTAAAACATTGTCACATTGTCATAGCAGTATATCCTATCATATCATGATGACCATTCCTAAAAATCATGTTTTATAGGCCAGCCACCTTTG
The DNA here is from genome assembly GCF_004348235.1 of Phoca vitulina. Taxonomy (NCBI): domain Eukaryota; kingdom Metazoa; phylum Chordata; class Mammalia; order Carnivora; family Phocidae; genus Phoca; species Phoca vitulina. Next base: position 67,731,168 of record NW_022589707.1, on the reverse strand, counting down.
AATAAAGACTCCTTTTTTTTATTCATTTAGCAAGTAAGTGCTTAAGGGTCCAGAGAAGTAAAATGACTGGCCCAGTGTAGGATTAGCCTCTTAATTCCCAGCCTAATACGCTATTACACCGTTTTGTTCCTCTAGCAATTAATGGCTACAAAACGGTTTCACAGCTTTCTCAAATATGATGAATAACCCATTAACCTTTTATGATCTAAATCAGTGATTTCAGGGGTGCCTGGTTGGCTCAGTTGGTTAAGCATATGCCTTCGGCTCAGGTCATGATCCCAGGGTCCTGGGATCAAACCCCGAATCGAATCGGGCTCCCTGCTCAGCTGGGGGCCTGGTTCTCCCTCTGACTGCTGCTCCCCCTGCTTGTGCTCGCGCGCGCGCTCTCTCTCTCTCTCTCTGTCAAATAAATAAAAATCTTTAAAAAAAGTAAATCAGTGATTTTAGATTTGTATTTTTAGCAGTAGAACTCTTCAAGCAAAATCATTTAGAAGTCTAATGTATAAAGCCGGTAAAAAGGAAACTGTTAAGATAAAATAGCAGTTCTAGTTAGTACAGGGATGCGTGCTCTGCCCCCTTTTTCTCTCATTCCCACAGCAGTTCCTGAGGCACTACAAGAAACAAATTTTGAATTAACTTACGCATTTGATAATAGTTGGGAGACCTTTTGGTTTTATACACTTCAAATTTTTATCATAAAATGGTTTGAAGTAGACCAATGAAGTGAAGAGCATATTAAGAACATAAGTTTTCACATTTTTTCTTCGAGCTGTGGATTTTCAACTGAATTTGACTTGTTAACTGTACTTCTTAATTTCTCTTTTTAAAATTTTTTTTATCAAATTATGATCCCTCCCCACACTATTTTTCCAATAATTTAGTGATGTCCTGATTTCTGTTCTTATGATATTACCATCTCTATCCCTAAAATAAAAAGACTTCTTTCTGATGATCTGTTACATAAATTATAAAGGAATCTTGATCTCTAAACACTTAAGAGTTTTAGGGTTCAACTTTAAGAAATACTTAGTTGAATAGATACTCCTTAAAAGGATGATTCTTGTTACTTAATTTCTAGGATTACTTAGGCCCTTTATCATTTTGTAACTTATCTTCAGATTATAACCAGTGTTGTCTTTTTCTGTAATTGTCTACTTTGTGCATTTGTTTTCTCTACTCTTAATGAAAACATACCCCCATTTTCCTGGAGAGTATGCTTCTGACAAATTCAACCACTGAAAACACAGCAGTGAAGTCTGACATAGGGAAATATCTTTTAATAGTGGCAAGGAATGTAGCTGTTACAAAACCATCTAAAAAGGACATGGAACCAACCATATTTAGGTCCATATTTAAAATTCTGGGCTAAAATAAGGCAGTTGGAGAAGAATAGAGATGTAAGGGTAAATGCCTTGCCATAAATGAACTTGAAGACAGAGTTACTTGTTCATTGTAACCTTGAGTGACTCAAAAATGTTTCAGGTTTACTCTTTAAAAGACCTCAATTCAACAATAGCTAATAAATTGAAGACCATAGTGAAACTAAGTTAGCACTTCAGGGGTGTGGTATTGTTTTGGTAGATTTCAAAAATGAATCTTATGTCCATCCTGCGTCTGATCTAGGTAGAGATTGCATGGATACAATTAATTGTAACACAACATGTAATATCAACAAGAGGGAGAAATTACTTCCAATTAAGAAATCTTGGAAGCTGTTGTACAGGCACAATTTGAAGTCAGCTTTGAAGGATGATTATGATTTGTGCATGTGTAAATTTATTCAAAAATTACTCCACTGGCGTCTTTAATATGCTAGCACTGTTTTAGCTACAGGGGATGCAAAAATACATAAGATGTAGTCTACTGCTCTCAGTCTGTGGGAACATCAGACACTTAAATCATTTACTGTATAGGTCAGTGCTTTAACAGAAGATACTGCCATTAAAATACATTGAAGCGGGGCGCCTGGGTGGCTCAGTCGGTTAAGCATCTGACTCTTGATCCCAGCTCAGGTCTTGATCTCACGTTTGTGAGTTCAAGCCTCACGTTGGGCTCCACACTGGGCATGGAGCCTACTTAAAAAAGAATATAGAGAAGAAAATGATTAACTTTGCCTTTAGGAATCATAACAGAGATAGAACTTAACCTAAGTCTTGAAAGTCTAGTAGAAATATACCAGATAGAATGGACAAACTAAATAGAGGGAAGAATATATTTAAAGTTAAGTATAATTTGAGCAACTACTGATACTATAATGTGACTTGAGCTTGGGATTTAGATGGGGAGAAATAGCAAGAAACAATGTTATATCAGGGCTAAACTGTGAAAGACGTTTTATTTACTACTGAAGAATTATAACTCTTTCTATAGGAACTGGAAAACCAAAGGAAATGTGTGGTACTAGCATAAGGACACAGAGACTAATGCAACAAAATAAGAGACCCTAGAAGTAAACCATCGCATATATGGTCGATTGATTTTCAGCAAGGGTGCCAAGACCATTCAGTGGGGAAAGGACAATCCTTACAATAGCTGATGCGAGGAAAACTGCTGAAGAATGAAGTTAGACCATTATTGCACATCATATGCTAAAATTAATTAAAAATGGGTCAAGTTCTCAACATAAGAGCTAAAACTCTTAGAGGAAAGTATACGGAAAAGCTTCATGACATTGGATTTGGTGTTGATTCCTTGGATATGAAACCAAAGGCATAGAGAACAAATGAAAAAATAGATAAATTGGACTTCATAAAAATGAAAAGGTTTTGTGCATAAATGGGTAATATCAAGAGGGTAAAAAGACAACCCACAAAATGGGAAGAAAAAATATTTGCAGGGGCACCTGGGTGGCTCAGTTGGTTAAGCGACTGCGTTCGGCTCAGGTCATGATCCTGGAGTCCCGGGATCGAGTCCTGCATCGGGCTCCCTGCTCGGCGAGGAGCCTGCTTCTCCCTCTAACCCTCCCCCCTCTCATGTACTCTCTCTCTCTCTCATTCTCGCTCTCTCAAATAAATAAATAAATCTTTAAAAAAAAAAAATTTGCAGATCATATATCTGATAGGGTATTAATGTCCAGAAGGAGATACCATGTCACATCTATTAGGATGGTCAGTATCAAAAAAATATGTGTTGGCAAGAATGTTTGGAATTTGGAACCTTTTTGGGTTGGTGGAATTGTAAAATGGTACAGCTGCTATGGAAAACAGAAGTTATACCCAAAAGAATTGAGAGCAGGGCCTTGAAGAGATATTCATATACTCATGTGCATAGCAGCATTATTCACAATAGACAAAAAGTGGAAACAACCCAAATTTTCATCAACAGATCAATGGATGAACAAAATGGGTATACATACAATGGAGTATTATTCAACCTTGAAAAGGAATGAAATTCTTACCCTTGATAAAACATGGATGAATCTTGAAAACACTGTGCTAAGCAAAATAACTCAGACACAAAAGGACAAATATAGTATTTAATATATATAATTCACCTATATGAATTATCTAGAATAGTTAAATTCATAGAAACAAAGTAGAACACAGATTAAAAGGGGCTGTAAAGAGGAAATGGGGATTTACATTTAATGGATAGTTTCAGTTTAGGATGATGAAAAAGTTCTAGAAATATACAGTGGTGATGGTTGCACAACATTGTAAATGTACTTCCTGTCACTGAATTGCATACTGAAAACTGGTTAAAATGATCGATTTAATATGTATTTCATCACAATTTTTAAAAAATGTTTAGGAGAGTATGTTCCTTTTGAAAAATTGGAAACTCTGGCAATGCTAAGGCCACGTATTTATGAAAATGGAGAAAGCATTTGATGTGTAAAATGTGCATTTATATCCCTGCTGGCCCTTGTAAGCATTTGAGTTGGTAATCCCTGAAATAAATAAATGTGGATATCTTATTTACTGGTTGATGAAAATGCTGCTCATAAAAAAGGGAAGTAATGATTTACGCTTAACCAAGGGGGCCACTGGTATAAGCAGCAAATTCTGCTTAATGCTTAGATGGAATTAATTCATTTGTTATATACTTTGCTTCATTTTTTTTTTTATTATTCCCCTTTATGTTGTGAGATACTACAGAAACTAAATATAGCTGTTTAAAATATTATGGAAATATTTCATTTATGAAAATAGTTATGATTACTAGTATTTATTTCTACTTTAATTTTCCTGCCCTTGGATGGGAATGATCTTTGATAACATTGACATCTGGTACTTGGGTTTATAAATTCAGGATTTAAGCAGTGGTTTTCAAACATTTTAGTAGGGAAATCCTCTTCAGTCTTACACTCTAAGGGTAAGGGTCCCCTTCTTCTTGTTACGGTCTTATGGTAAGATCTTAACTGATTTTGAACTGTCCTGCCCTGTATAATAGCCATCAGGTACATGTGGCTATTTAAATTTAATTAATACTAACTATATCGAAGAAAACTTAAAATTCACTTGCTCAGTCATATTAGTTACCTTTGTTACATTTTAAGAGCTGAGCAGCCACATGTGGCGAGTTGCTACCATATTGGACAATGCTGATAAAGAACATTAACCATTACATTAAGTTCTACTGGACAGTAGTGCATTTAGAGCATGGACTTGAATCAGAATATCTGTATTCATATTCTGTTATTTACTACTCATGTAACCTCAACCAAGTCACTTCTCTTTAATTTTCTTTTCCACAAAATGTGGATATTAGTAATATTAGTACCATGGTGTTGTTATATGGGTTAAATTAATTGGGATATATGAAGTACTTAAAAATAGTATTTAACAAATGCTGGTTGTTATTGGAATGCCCATTGTACTTCCTCAGAACTCAGATTCAGAATAACACAGTATAAAAACCACCAATTTTCAAAATATTGAAATGCATCAAATTGGTATTTTACATTGTACCTGAAATATGAAATAGTTTATGGTTTATATGGCTTATTTGAAAATACTTTGTTTTCCTTTAGCGAGTTGAAGAATTTCTCAGCAAAGATATCAGTTACCTAATTTCAAATAAAAAGGAAGCTAAATTTGCACAAACGTTGGGAAGAATTTCTCCTGTACCAAGTCCAGAATCTGCATATACTGCAGAAACCACTTCACCTCATCCCAGCCATGATGGAAGTTCATTTAAATCTCCAGATTCAGTAAGTCTCTTAAATGTGCTTTGAGACCTTCAGAAAGGCTGTAGCCTGAGGATCTCATGATTTTCAAGAGCAGACTGGCAGCAGAGTTCACTTAGGTAGAACAGTATTTACATTATGGGTGGCTTTCCAATCGATAACGTTACTGTTCTATAGAAAGGTGATTTGTCTCCTAATACTTTGGGGTTATACTCTGCTAAAATAATATTTTTTGCCTTTGGGGATGGCTTTTATTTTTAAGAGTTATTTACAACTAAAAAGTAACAGCAGATCATTATTTAAAGTAGAAATGGAGGGCGCCTGGGTGGCTCAGTTGGTTGGGCGACTGCCTTCGGCTCAGGTCATGATCCTGGAGTCCCTGGATCGAGTCCCGCATCGGGCTCCCTGCTCGGCGGGGAGCCTGCTTCTCCCTCTGACCCTCCCCCATCTCATGTGCTCTCTCTCTCTCATTCTCTCTGTCTCAAATAAATAAAAAAAAAAAAAAAAAAAAAATCTTTAAAGTAGAAATGGAAACCTTTTCTTTGTTTCACAGCAGGAGTAAGCAAACTATGGCATGGGCCAAGTCCAGCCTGCCTGTTTTTTTACAGCCTTTGGGTTAAGCATGGTTTTTACATCTTCAAATGCTTGGGCAAAAATTGAGACTATTTTATGACAAAATTCAGATATCAATGTCCGTAAATGAAGTTTTATTGGAACACAGCCAGACCTGTTCATTTACATATTAACTGGTTGCTTTCCTGCTGTAAAGGAAGTACTGGATAGTTAGGACAGGTACTATATGGCCTGTAGAACCTAAAACATGTGCTGTCTGGCCCTTTACAGAAAAAGTTTGCCAGCCCCTGTTTTAGGTACTGGTATCACATCTCTGTTACTCCATTGACAAGTTAGAAGACACAGTGAAGGATAAATTGGGGAGGGGGAAAAATAGAAATACATACAAGAAGAAAAGTCAAGGAAGGCTCATGTATTTTTTCACTTTAATGCTTTTTTGGAGGAATGAGATTATACACTAGTGACTAGTTCCAAATTAGTTGTTCCTCTCAGCATTTCAATTGCTTTTCCAGTGTTGTATTTAAAATGGGAAATACCAAAATATACATATGTATGTGTATATACAATTTACTCATATTCTCAAATCTTCATCTGAATACAAAATTAGAATCTAAACTTGTTAATTATAGACAATTTACTACAGAACTGAACTTTGTTATCATTTAATTATTTAGTTGCTCTATCAAAAAAAGAAGCAAACTTTTTAATAGATGTTATTACAAAGACCCAAAGGAAATCACCTTTTACTATACCTTATTGTGTTGATAGTCATTAAGACTTGTACAAATAAATTTTGTCTATTTTAAATTTTATATTAAAATTTATAGATTTTATCAATTTATTTTAGCTATTTTATATTTTTAAGTTTTTTTCCAATGAGGCACTGTGTTACAACTTTTTAATGTTTGAGCACATTTTTTTTATAGGTGTGTTTGAGCAGAGGAAAATTATTAGTTGAAAAAGCTATCAAGGACCATGTAAGTATGAAATTTAAAATTTTACTGTATATATTCTATTAAGAACTCAAGTGGAAATGGAGATGTTTCTGAAATCTTCCTTTTCTCATTTTTAATAGAAAAAGCCTAAATATCAGCATGTATCTCATTTTACAAAGAACAGAATCTCCTTTTCATGAAGAAACGTCTCCATCTTGTGGCCTTTTAAAATATTGCTGGAGATGTATGAAGCTTTTGGCATTTTTGTTTTTTAAATGAAATTTCTTGAAACTGTTAACTGTAAGACTACAGTTGCATTAATTGTCAAGCATATGGGAATATATTAAACAGGGTTAATTTATAAATTCCAAAAGGAAAAACTGATGTAGTGATTGCTATTTTAACTATATAGAGTCTGTTCTGAATACCTATCTCAGTAACATTAACCTTCAAATAATTTTTAAAATTTAGCTCATTTAAATTCATAGTTTTCTAGAAAAACTCTTAAGCCTCTTTTTATTTTACAGGATTTTATTTCTTCAAATAGTATATTATCAAATGCCTTATCATGGGGAGTAAAAATTCTTCATATTGATGGTAAGGATGTTATCAGTTTTTTTGACAGTTATTTGTTAAAAGTATTAATTTGTGCTCTTTGGTTCCTGATTTTACATAGGGAGAATTCTGATAGCAAGAGATACCTATAATGGTAATTCTTTCACCTAAATCTAGTAGGAAGAAAATAGCAGTGTTTAACTCCAGAGGTAAAAATGCTAATCTTAAGCCTTTTTTTTTTTTTAATGAAGACATTAGATACTACATTGAACAGAAGAAAAAAGAACTATATTTACTCAAGAAATCAAGCACTTCTGTAAGAGATGTGGTATGTTATTTTCCTTAACTTTTAAACTAATTAAAGAAACTGATCAAGGTTGATTTTTTTTTTTTTTTTAATCTGTAAATTTTTCTTACCAAGTAGAAAGTATTACTTCCAGAATATCCTAAGGGTAAACCTTTGTGCTGTATTCATGTTTCCATTATTTGAATAAATTATCGTGTATCATTTAACTTTAGGATTTCCTCATGAGGTAAAAGTTGTTCCTGGGAGGATGGCATAGTTTTATTTATTTTTTCTTCTTTGGTTGCTGCTGCTTTTAACCAGCTACTTTAGTTCATTCTGAAGGAAATCATAATTGGCTTATTGCATGAAAGCTTCTAATATGTATAATATACTTCTTTCAATTGCTGTAGATAGCATATTTATAAATTTTTATAAAATACTGGGTGAATATTCCTTAATTGAAGTAGGCTAAATATATATAAATTATCTTTATTGCACTTTAGAGATTTTTTGGACTGTATATAGAAATAAATTTATGAAAATGTAAACTCACAAGGACATTATGGTTTCAGAATACACCAGTATGTCATTTCTGTCTATATGCAGTGTATATAAATACATATTTGAAACAAGTTTCATGAGACATTGCTTATCCTTAATGTGATTCATGCCAGTATTTCTATAGTATTCTGTTTTCATTTTTAAAAAAATACTAGCCACAACTCTTAAATTGATATTAAATCTGCTAATAGGTCACAGTTCATAGTTTAAAAAGTATTCAGGGGAGCACCTGGGTGGCTCAGTCAGTTGAGTGTCTGACTCTTGATTTCGGCTCAGGTCATGATGATCTCAGGGTTATAGGATTGAGCCCCTTGTCATTCTCTGTGCTCAGCAGGGAGTCTGCTTGAGATTCTTTCTCTCTCCTCCTTTCCCTCTGCCCCTCCCCCTGCTCACTTGCTCTCAAATCAATCTTTAATCAATCTTTTTTTATTATGTTAATCACCATACATTACATCATTAGTTTTTGATGTAGTGTTCCACGATTCATTGTTTGTGTATAACACCCAGTGCTCCATGCAGTACATGCCCTCTTTAATACCCATCACCAGGCTAACCCATCCCCCCACCCCCTCCCCTCTGGAACCCTCAGTTTGTTTCTTGGAGTTCATAGTCTGTCATGGTTCGTCTCCCCCTCTGATTTCCCCCCCTTCATTTTTCCCTTCCTGCTATCTTCTTCCTTTTTTTTTTTTAACATGTAATGTATTATTTGTTTCAGAGGTACAGGTCTGTGATTCAACAGTCTTACACAATTCACAGTGCTCACCATAGCACATACCCTCCCCAATGTCTATCACCTAGCCACCCCTTCCTCCCCCCCCTCGAATATTATGCAGCCCTCAGTTTGTTTCCTGAGATTAAGAATTCCTCATATCAGTGAGGTCATATGATACATGTCTTTCTCTGATTGACTTATTTCGCTCAGCATAATACCCTCTAGTTCCATCCACGTTGTTGGAAATGGCAAGATCTCATTCCTTTTGATGGCTGCATAATATTCCATTTTATATATATACCACATCTTTATCCATTCATCTGTTGATGGACATCTTGGCTCTTTCCACAGTTTGGCTATTGTGGACATTGCTGCTATAAACATCAGGGTGCATGTGCCCCTCTGGATCACTACATTTGTATCTTTGGGGTAAATACCCAGTAGTGCAATTGCTGGGTCGTAGGGTAGCTCTGTTTTCAACTTTTTGAGGAACCTCCATACTGTTTCCCAGAGTGGCTGCACCAGCTTGCATTCCACCAACCATGTAGGAGGGTTCCCCTTTCTCCGCATCTTTGCCAACATCTGTCATTTACTGACTTGTTAGTTTTAGCCATTCTGACTGGTGTGAGGTGGTATCTCATTGAGGTTTTGATTTGGATTTCCCTGATGCCGAGCGATGTTGAGCACTTTTTCATGTGTCTGTTGGCCATTTGGATGTCTTCTTTGCAGAAATGTCTGTTCATGTCTTCTGCCCATTTCTTGATTGGATTATTTTTTCTTTGGGTGTTGAGTTTGATAAGCTCTTTATAGATTTGGGATACTAGCCCTTTATCTGATATGTCATGTGCAATTATCTTCTCCCATTCTGTCGGTTGTCTTTTGGTTTTGTTGACTGTTTCCTTTGATGGGCAAAAGCTTTTTATCTTCATGAAGTCCCAATAGTTCATTTTTGCCCTTGCTTCCCTTGCCTTTGGCGATATGTCTAGGAAGAAGTTCCTGCAGCTGAGGTCGAAGAAGTTGCTGCCTGTGTTCTCCTTTAGGATTTTGATGGATTCTTGTCTCACATTTAGGTCTTTCATCCATTTGGAGTCTATTTTTGTATGTGGTGTAAGGAAATGGTCCAGGTTCATTCTTCTGCATGTTGCTGTCCAATTTTCCCAAAATCATTTGTTGAAGAGACTGTCTTTTTTCCATTGGACATTCTTTCCTGCTTTGTCGAAGATTATTTGACCATAAAGTTGAGGGTCCATTTCTGGGCTCTCTATTCTGTTCCATTGATCTGTGTCTGTTTTTGTGCCAGTACCATACTGTCTTGATGATGACAGCTTTGTAACAGAGCTTGAAGTCCGGAATTGTGATGCCGCCAGCTTTGCTTTTCTTTTTCAACATTCCTCTGGCTATTTGGGGTCTCTTCTGGTTCCATACAAGTTTTAGGTTTATTTGTTCCATTTCTTTGAGAAAAGTGGATGGTATTTTGATAGGGATTGCATTGAATGTGTAGATTGCTCTAGGTAGCATTGACATCTTTACAATATTTGTTCTTCCAGTCCATGAGCATGGAACGTTAACAGTCTTTTAAAAAAAAGTATTCAGGGAGGGGCAGCTGGGTGGCTCAGTCGATTAGGTGTCCAACTCTTGGTTTCGGCTCAGGTCATGATCTCAGGGTTGTGGGATTGAACCCCACGTCCAGATTCTGCTTGAGATTTTCCCCCCTCCCTCTCTCTCCCCTTCTGCTCCTCCCCACACTGTGTGCTCTCTCTCTAAAATAAATAAAATCTTTAAAAAGGAAAAAGGTATTCAGGAATATTTTGTTTACACATGCAACCATCAATATTCAACAGATACTCAGTCCTATTAGGTGCCAGGCACTAGGAGTATTTGCCCTCATGAAACAAAAACAATGAGAAGTGTGATAAATAGCCGTGAAACAGATCTTACTTTTCTCTCAAAACCAAAAGGATCAGAATACCAAGTATCTCTGTAATCCAGGATGTATCACTGGTCAATTTGATTCTACTACTTGAAAATTTTATATCTGTAAAAAGAAAATGTTTTTGGAAAATTTCTAGTTTGTCAAGTACTAAAACATAAAACTCTTCAATAAAGATGCATTTGTGGGTCTTGAGTCTTGAATGGACATGTATAATTTTAAGCACACTAAAGGCATAAATTTTAAAACAGTAATTATATTTTCTTAAATACTTTTGTTAGCATTTATTTTTTTAAAAAATTGAATGAATGTATTTTGTTTCACTATTTAAAGTGCTTGGAGTTTTTTTTTTCTTATTTTACCTGAAACTTTGAGGATTTTTTGTGTATGTATACATGAGGAATGTTGGTCTTTTACTTTTTTTTTTCTTTTTTTAAGATTTTATTTATTTATTTTGACAGAGAGCGAGAGAGGGAACACAAGCAAGGGGAGTGGGAAAGGGAGAAGCAGGCTTCCTGATGAGCTTGATCCCACTACTCTGGGATCATGACCTGATCCGAAGGCAGACGCTTAACGACTGAGCCACCCAGGCACCCCAGTCTTTTACTTTTTGATATCTTTGGTTTTAGTGTCAGGGTAATGCTGCTCTCATGAGATGCTGGGACGTATTTCCACTTATATTTTCTAGAAAAGTTTTTGTAGAGTTGCTTTTATTTCTTAAGTTTTGATAGTATTTACCAGGAAGGTTATCTGGGCCCATAATTTTTTTTGTTGTTGGAAAATTCCCAGCTATGAATTCAGTTTCTTTATTAAATAAAAGAAATTTAGGTTATTTATTTCTTATTGAGTGCACTTCAGTAGTTTGTGTTTTTCAAGGAATTTGTACTTGTTGTTTAAACTGTCAAATTGATGGTAAAAGTATTTGTAATATTCCCTTATTAAGCTTTTAATGTTTAATGGAATCTGAATGATGTCTTTCATTCCTGAGATCATTATTCCTTTTTTTTCTCTTTGATCAGTTGGGCTAGAGTTTTATCAATTTCATCTTTTCAAAGAACCAGCTCTACTGTAAATTCTTTTTTGAGCTCTGCTTTACTGCTATTCCACACATTTTATGTAAAACTTTATATATATGTGTGTGTGTGTGTGTCTATACACACACACACACACTCACTCTTTCAGAGCACCTGTAGGTTCATAGCAAAATTGAGTAGAAGGCACAGATATTCCCATATACCCCTTGCCTTTCAGTATACATACAGCCTCCTCCACTGTCAACATCCTGTACCACAGTGGTACATTTGTTACAAATTGATGAATCTTTATTGACAAGTCATCCTCACTAAAGTCCAGAGTTTACATTAGGGTTCACTCTTAGTGTTATACAGTGTGTAAGTTTACACAAATGAATAGTGACATGTATTTGCCATCACAATATCCTACAGAATAGTTTCCATAAAATGTTCCATGCTACATCTATTCATCCCTCCCTCCCTCACTTACTCCTAACAATTACTGATCCTTTTTCATAGTTTGGCCTTTTCCAGCGTGTCATATATTTGGAGCCATACAATATATAGCCTTTTCAGATTGTCTTCTTCAGTAAGTGATAAGCATTTAAAATTTCTCCATGTCTTTTCATGACTTGATAGCTTTTTTGTTTTTTAATTGCTGAATGATTCCATTGTCTGGATTTGCCACAGCTTATCCACCTTCTGAAAGACATCTTGGCTGCTTCCAAGCTTTGACATTATGCATATTTTACGTATATAAACATCCATGTGTAGGTTTTTGTGTGGACATGAGTTTTCAACACATTTGGATAAATACCAAGGAGCATGATTGCTGGATTATATGGTAAGAGTATGTTTAGTTTGGTAAGAAGCTGCCAAATTGTCTTCCAAAATGGCTGTACTGTTTTGCATTTCCACCAGCAATGAATGAGCTGTTACTGATTTCTTTTTTAATTCTGTTATGGTCAGAACACATACTTCATATGATTTCAGTTCTTTTAAGTTTGTCAAGATTTGTATTGTCCAGAATACAGTCTGTCTTTTTTTTAAGATTTTGTTTATTTGAGAGAGAGCACACACATGTTGTGCAGGAAGAGGGGAGAGGAACAGACAGGGAGGGAGAGGTAAAGGGAGAGGATCTCAAGCAGACTCTGCACTGAGGGTGGAGCTCAAGACGGGGCTTGATCTCACAACCCGGAGATCATGAACTAAGCCAAAACCAAGAGTCAGACACTTAACCCACTGAGCCACCCACGTGCCCCCAGAATATAGTCTGTCCATGTGCACTTAAAAACATATATTCTAAGGTTAATGGGTAGAATGTTCTATAGTTGTCAAATAGGTCAAATTGTATAGCTTTTCTGTATTCATACTGATACTCTGTCTTATTCTAGCCATTATGGAAAGAGAGGGGAGTATTGAAGTTGCCAAATATGTTGTGGGTTTGTGTATTTTTCCTTCTAGTTCTATCATAGTTTTTGATTTGTGTATTTTGAGCCTCCTTAGATGTGCACACATCTGATATTCTCTGTCTTCTTGGTGAATTGACCTTGTTATTATATAATGTCCCTCTGTCCCTGTTAGTATTCCTTGTTCTGAAGTCTCTGAATATACTATAGCCACTCCAGCTTCCTTTTTTTTTTTTCTTTTTAAGATTTTATTTATTTATTTGAGAGAGAGAGAATGAGAGAGAGCATATGAGAGGGGCTAGGGTCAGAGGGAGAAGCAGACTCCCTGCCGAGCTGGGAGCCCGATGCGGGACTCGATCCAGGGACTCCAGGATCATGACCTGAGCCGAAGGCAGTCGCCTAACCAACTGAGCCACCCAGGCGCCCCAGCTTCCTTTTGATTAATGTTTACATGGTCTTTTTTATTCCTTCTACATTTAACATATCTATGTGTTTATTTTTAAAATGGGTTTCTTAATAGATAGTTGAAAGTTGTCTTTTTATCATGTCTGGCGATCTCTATCTTTTAATTGGTATGTTGTAATGATTTACACTTAATAATTTAGGCCTGCCAATATACTAATATTTTTCTTTTGGTGTTCTCTGCATTTTATTCCTCTGTTTTCTCCTTTTTCTGTTGCTTTTCAGATTTATCTATTGGCTTTTTGGCTATATCCATGTTTTTGTTTTAGTGGTTGCTTAGGTTAAACTATAACTATGTAACTTTTCACAGTCTATTTAGAATTAATATTTTACCTACTTCAAATAAAATGTAGAAGCCTTAAAACTTTTTGAGCCCTTTATCCTCCCCCACCAGTCTTTATGGTATAGTTATTTTTGTTACATTTTTATTTATTGAAAAACCCAAGAGCCAGTGTTAACCTTTTTCCTCGAAAAAGTCATGTAGAAGAGAATGTGAGAATGTCTTTATTTTGCCTTCATTCCTGCAAGATCTTTTCACTTGATACGAATTAGGAATAAAAAATTCTTTATTCTTTAGGTCAGTACTTTACAGGTGTTCTATAGCTATATTCTGGCTTCCATGGATTTTGATGAAAAATCTGCAGTCATTAAATTGTTGTTTTCTTTTTTTTTTTTTAAGATTTTATTTTATTTGAGGGAGAGAGAGAGAGAGTGAGAGAGAGCACAAGAGAGGGTAGGGTCAGAGGGAGAAGCAGATCCCTGCTGAGCTGAGAGCCCAATGCGGGACTCCGTCCTGGGACTCTGGGATCATGACGTGAGCTGAAGGCAGCCGCTTAACCTGTTGAGCCATCCAGGCGCCCAAATTGTTGTTTTCTTATAAATAATGATCATTTTTCTCTATGTACTTAGAATCTGATTTTTAATTTATCTTTGGTTTTCAACAGTTTGGTTGTGATATGCCTCGGCATGGGTTACTTAGAGATTATTCTGTTTATTGTTCACTAAGCTTCTTAAAACTGTAAGTTTATGTTTGGAAAGTGAGCTATTTTGTTAAAAATCTTTTTCTTCACCATTCTTTTTTTTTCTATTTCTACATTTCCAGTAATACTAATTTAGACCTTTTATATTAATTATAGCTAGAATACAAAGTACTTATTGGGTCCCTGAGACACTGTTCATTTTTTTTCCCATTCTTTTCTTTGTTCTTCTAATTAAAGATTTCATCAGTCTTCCAGCTCACTGACACTTCACTTTGTCATCTGTGTTCTGTTTTCAAGCCCATCTAGTTAATTCTGTATTTCAAATCATGTATTTTTCACTTGACTTCTATACTAGTCTTCACTAGACTTCTACAGTTTTCCTTTTTTTATAGTTTTTCTGCTGAGAATTTGTATCTTTCCATCATTTTAAGTCTGTTTGCCCTTACCTTAGAGTCTTTTTCTGATAATTTTGACATCGGGAACATCTTGGGGTTGGCATCTGATTATCTTTTTCCCTCAAGAATTGATGATGTTTTTACTGGTTCTTAATAATGTCAAATAATTTTTGATTTATATTAAATATTCTAAATGTAATGTTGTATAGACTTCAGAATTATCACAGTACTCTGGAGAGTGCTGATTTTGTTGCTGTCGTGATTGTTGTGTGTGTGTGTGTGTGTTGTGTGTGAGTCAAACTGTCAGTTCTATCTCAATTTCTTTACATGGCAGTTCCGCTCTCAGTTTTGGTTTTCAAGGATCTGTATGTAGCTGTTTGTTCTGCACATGCATCATTTATAGGTTAGTCTAAGACTTGGGCAGTGGGTAAATTTTAGTTCTATTTTCAAAGGCTTGAAATTAAGTCTGGCACTTACGTGGGTTTATGTAGGGAATTAGGGATCCCCTTTTCCAGTTTGCTACTTTCTGCAGTTTCCCCTTCACTCTCCATCCCACAATGACCCTTTCCCTAGTTCTTCTGTTCAGAAAGTTAGGGTTCCTCAATTTTAGCTGCCTGTGGTACCTACAACTGCAGTTTCATAACTAGGGTCCACCCTCGGTATAGAACTGTGGGAGAAAAGAAAGATATAATAGTCCATGGTTTCCCTTTGTACTCTTTGGACTACAGGAACCTCTTTCCTGTTTTGTTTTGTTTTGTTTTAGCCAGAAATATGTGATTTATATAGGAGTTTTAGCCACTGGCTCCACTACTTTCTGCCAGCTCTGTAATTAGAGGTTCATCCTTCAGGCAACATTGTGAGAAAAAGAGGATGGGAAATCTACCCTCTTAAAGTTGGTTTCTCAGGGTTTGACTTCCTTGTACAATATGCCTGCTTTTGCTTACTTTTTAGTCCTCATATAGTTGCTTATTGTATTTTTCCCAGAGTTTTAGTTGTAATCAGTGGGATTGTTTGACCATACTGGACATATTCCACCTGGACAGGAATCGACAGACTGTAATAAATATTTTAATAATTGCTTTGTTCAGTCTATCACAAAAGTTTACTCAGTAAGGGCATAAAAATAACTTTAGGACTATTTTTAGATTATTTCATTAACTGTACCTTTTCCTTATTGGTTGATTTCTTTCTGTAGAGACAAAAACAATTATAGCCAGAATGCAAGGTATTTGCTGGGTGTATTGTAAAAGTGAGCTTGTATTGTGTTCATTGTTTGATTTCTTCGGTTGAGTTGATTTTTAAAAGCAAGTTTTTCTCTTTTTTTCCCCCCACAAAACTAGAGTAATCACCCTTCTTTTATATAGTTCTTTTCCTATATGATTACTTTCAGGATAAAAATGAGCAGTTGCAGTTGCTGGTTTCATTGTACTTTCAAACCCAGTCTTTTCACCTTTTTTTTTTTTTTTTTAGGGGAAAAGAGTAGGTATTGGCACACAGAAAGCAAGAAGTAAGTATTTTGACATCCTTAATTGTATTTGATTTGCTTTTAGAAAATAGAACAGATCTTATAAAAATCCTCTGAAAAATCATGTAAACAACGCTGCAGGGAACGTGTTCAGTAGGTCTTAGTTTTTTTTAGACTATGGACCCCTGTGGGAGTCTGGTGAAGCTTATGGACACCTTTTCAGAGTAATGTTTTTAAAAAACATATAAAAAAATTACTAGATTACCGAGAAGGTCAGTAAATGAAATTCAGTTGTCAGAAAATTTTTAATTATGAAATGGTGATATACTTGATTTTTTTACACATTTAAAACAAGTGCTAGCAGTGATTCTACTGTAATTTTGAAGTGGTGAGCATAAATGATGCCTTGAGATCTGTAATAGCTAATATGATATGAAGGTATTTCTTTCATTTGGTTTCAGAATTACAGGCACTGCTAATACCACTGTGATCCTGTTGCTTAAATGCATAACTAGAGGAAATGTTAAATTTCGGTTAGAGATCAGTGAAAATAAAAGTTGGATTTTTTTCCTGTTTTAGCTCATGATTCTTCTGAATTCTCTTCATAGATCCTTTGCAGGGAATCCCTTTATTTTAAGAATCTCAGAATGTAGACAGAATTTCTGTCATTTTGGAAATGGGCTGATTATTGTGAAATACCTCACCTGAGACTTAAAACTGAATTGAAATGAAAGGGATACTGGATACAGATGGTCCTTGACTTATGATGGTTTGACTTTAAATTTTTCACCTTTACAATGGTACAGTACACATTCAGTAGAAACTGTACTTTGAATTTTGAATGTTGATCTTCTCCTGGGTGGGCAGTATGCCATATGAAACTCTCCTGACGCTGGGCAGCAACAGTGAGCTGCAGCTCCCTTTCAGTCACGTGGTCACAAGGGTAAACAACCAATATACCTAAAACCATTCTGGTTTTCACTTTTAGTACAGTATTCAACAAATTACATCACATATTCAACATTTTTTACTATAAAATGGGCTTTGTGTTCGATAATTTTGCCCAACTATAGGCTAATATAAGTGTGCTGAGCATGTTTTAAGTTAGGCTAGAGCTAAGCTGTGATGTTTGATAGGTTAGGTGTATTTAATGGATTTTGCAACTTACGATGTTTTCAACTTATAATGGGTTTATCGACGTGTAACCCTAATTGTAAATTGAGGAAGATCTGTACATAGTTTGGTGGGATTTTTTTTTAATTTCCTGGATTTGTACATATCTAATAATATGTTTTGTATGTTCTCAAGCAGGTAGACTCAAAAAACCTTTTGTAAAGGTGGAAGATATGAGCCAGTAAGTATCTAAGTTCAATTGGTAATTTAAATGTAATATTAAAAGAGAAAATCTAATTAATTAAGCTATCTCCACTAATACTATTAGATCTCTTTATGTTAGATTTATATTATACTAATACGCAGGTGGCACAAGTTGCAGAAAGTAGCATTAATTAATTTTTGCTCAAAAATTAAGCAATTTTTAGCTTAATTTAGTTTCAGTATGCTATAGGTGATAATTCCTTGAAATACCTACTTTAGAGCAATCATGAGACCAACTCATTTTTGTAGTATTTCAAATAACCATTTACTAGCTAAATGGAATACCATATGATTAAAACTACTACTTAAAGATTGCTTCTGCTTTGTGAAATATATTAGTAGGTACTATTTGGAAGTACAAAATTTGAGTATAACATTTAATTTAGTAGTTTTCCTGAACTTACTCTGAAGGTTTATAGGGTAATCTTAAGACTACAGATACAAGTAAATTAATTTGGCATGGAAGAATTCAGTAACTTTTTCTTGACATTCTTCCTTTAGACGTGTGATTAATTCTTTTGAGTACTCACTGAAGTGACAAAGATGTATTGAATGCTTCTTTTTATGAAATGTATTATTATGAAAAAAATTGCAGTTCAAAATTAGGCCTAGAGAAGGCGGCAATATATGGAAAGACATCCAATGTCATGGATTGGAAGACTTCATATTGCTAAGATGTCAGTACTGCCCAAAGTGATCTATAGATTCAGAGCAATCCCTGTCAAAATCCCAATGACTTTTTTTGCAGAAGGGGAGAAATCCATCCTAAAATTCATACCAAATCGCAAGGGACCACAAACGCCCAAAGCAATCCTGAAAGGAAAAACAAAGTTGAAGATCTAAACTTTCCTGATTTCAGAATTTACTAAAAGCTTCAGTAATCACAACAGCTTGTTAACAACGTAAAGACAGATGTGTAGACCAATGGAAAAGAATAAATAGCTAAGAAATAAATCTTTACATTTAGGTCAAATGACTGTTGACAAGGATATCAAGATCATTCGGTGGGGAATGGACAGTCTGTCTTCAGCAAATGGTATTGGGAAAACTACATATCCACATGCAGAAAAATGAAGTTGGACCATTATTTTATACCATGTATAAAATTAACTCAAAATAGATGAAAGACTTAAAACCATAAAACTCTTGGAAGGAAACAAGGGAAAAGCTTTATGACAATGGATTTCGCAGTGATTTCTTGGATATGACATCAAAAGCACAAGCAACAAAATTATAAATTTGTGTGCACAACAGAGTGAAATGGGATGGAACCATGGAATGGGAGAAGATATTTGTAAATCACATATATTTAATAAAGTGTAATATGTGAGGGAGCTTGGGAAGATGTTGGACTAGGAGGACCCTAAGCTCACCCCTTCCCTTGTTTACAACTAGTTAGCACTTGCATCCAAATAAACTAGAAAATGATGTGAAGATTGGCAGAACAAACTTAACAACTGTGTAGAGAAGAAGCTGCATCTGAGAGCTTAGGAAGGGCAGAGATGGTGATTGGGAGCTGTCTGCAGGAAGGAGAGAGTTGTAGGCTATGGCTCAGAGAGGTGAAAGCACCAGGGAGCCCACTAAGGGAAGGTAAATCCCCATGTCTGGCTTTGAAAACCAGAGGGGTGAAATCCCTAACTTTGTATAACCAGTCAGGCTTGGATTCTGGAGCTTTAAAAGTCTGCTGACTCAGCACTGGGTGAGCTGGAAGGGCAAATGATAGCTGGGTCCCTACCCTTAAAGGGACAGCAGCCTATATGGAGAGGCAACATGGAAGCTATAGCTTGAACAATGCCTGGGGCAAACAGGAACAGCCCTGGGTGATGTAGGGGATTGTTGAATTACTGTATTATAAACACCTGGAACTGATATAATACTGTATGTTAACTATACTGGAACTCAAAAATCTGATCTTTAAAAAAAAATATAAAGTCAACAGAAAATCAAATTATCAGGTTTTTTGTTTTTTGTTTTGTTTTTTTTTTTGTTTTGTTTTTGTTTTTAAGATTTATTTGAGAGCACTCTTGTGCACTTGAGTACAGAAAAGAGCAGAGGGAGAGAATCTTCAGGCAAACACCCCGCTGTTCACCTCGGTGCTCTATCTCAAGACTCATGAGATCATGACCAGAGCCAAAACCAAGAGTCAGATGCTTAACTGACCGAGCCACCTGGGCACCCCTCAATTTATCAGATTTAAAAAATGGTTACAGGACTTGACATTTCTTCAGAGATGTACAGATTGCCAGCAAACACATGAAAAGATGTTCACCATCACTAATCATCACAGAAATGCCAGTCAAAACCACCTTGAGATATCTATCACTTCACACCGATTAGGATGGCTGTTACAAACAAACAAACAAAAAACCCCTAGAATAATAGGTATTGGCAAGGAATTGGAGAAATTGGAGCTCTTGTGCACTCTTGGTGGGATTGTAAAATAACTGCAACTACTGTGGAAAGCAGTATGGAGGTTCTTCATGAAATTGGAACTATGATATGATCTCGCAGTTTCATTTCTGGTAATTTTTCCAAAATAATTGAAAGCAGGGTCTTGAAGAGATGCTTGCACAATGCATATTGGTAACAGCACTATTTACAGTAGCCCAGTGGTAGAAGCAGTCCGTATGTCCATCAATAGATAAATGGATTATGTGGTATATACATAAAATGGAGTATTATTCAACCTTAAAAAAAGGGAATGAAATTCTGACAAAT
This sequence comes from Phoca vitulina, assembly GCF_004348235.1. Lineage (NCBI taxonomy): Eukaryota > Metazoa > Chordata > Mammalia > Carnivora > Phocidae > Phoca > Phoca vitulina. The sequence continues at coordinate 67,710,669 of NW_022589707.1, read as the reverse complement.
GCTCTTCAACATGGATGAACCTCGAGGACATTATGCTGAGTGAAATAAGAGGAAAAATACTGCAAGATTCCAGTTGATGAAGTACTTAGAGTAGTCAGATTCATAAAGTAGAGTGATGGTTGTCAGGGGTGGGCAGAGAAGGGAGAATGGGGAGTTATTATTTAATGGATACAGAGTTTTTGTTTTGAAAAATGAAAAGGGTTCTGGAGATGGATGATAATGGTTGGAAAACACTGAATGTTCTTAATGCAGCTGAACTATATTCCTAAAAATGGTTAAAAATGGCACCTGGCTGTTTCATTTGGTAGAGCATGTGACTCTTGATGTCAGTTTTGGAGTTCAAGCCCCATTTTGGGCATAGAGATTACTTAAAAAAAAAAAAAAGTTTAATATAGTAAATTTTGTGGGTATTTTACCATAATTAAAAAAAAGATATTTATGTTAAACAAAAAGATACTAGGTCTAGGAATTGGGAAAGGAAGCCTAACTGATTTCTATTATTTATTTCAGATTCCAGATGAATTCTATGATTTGAAATATAAGATTTCAGTTGTATTTTTTCATCATAAAGAATCTCATGTATTTGTCTTTTTATTTTTTTTAGACTTTATAGACCATTTTATCTTCAGCTGACCAATATGCCTTTTATAAATTATTCTATTCAGAAGCCCTCCAGTCCATTTGATGTAGATAAGCCATCTAGCATCCAAAAGCAAACTCAGGTTAAACTAAGGTTTGTTTAACCTTCAAGTAATATTTTCTTTTTAAGCAAACGTTTAAAATAATTCATTAAATGCTATGGTGGATGGGTGGATGGGTGTGTGTGATCACTGTTATGGTTTTCCCACCTGTGTGTGTGTGTTTGATCACTGTTATGGTTTTCCCACCTGTATATTTTTAATGCTGGATTAGAAGTCTGAATCTTTCCTAGTAATATTTTCTTTTTAAGCAAACGTTAAAATAATTCATTAAATGCTATGGTGGATGGATGTGTGTGTGTGTGTGTGTGTGTGAGATCACTGTTATGGTTTTCCCACCTGTATATTTTTAATGCTGGATTAGAAGTCTGAATCTTTCCTAAGTATGTCACACTAGGTATGTTAGGATCAATAGATTAAAGTTGAGGAGTGGCTTGTAAATATTTACAAGTAATTAAAATGTGTTATTTCTCCTAAGTGATCTGAAATATTCTCCAGAAAAATAACTACATTTTTAGTTTGCTTCTCAATTTCTTGAAAAGAAATATACTTAAAAGTATTTGTTGATATAAACATCTGTGGAGATTATGGCAGATTGATAGGTGAGGACTGTACATTTTATAAATTCTTAATATTCAGCAATTAATTCTTTTATCATATATTTCTATCAGAATCCAAACGGATGGCAATAAATGTGGTGGCATCCCAATTCAACTCCAATTGAAAGAGAAGAAAAAAAAAGGATATTGTGAATGTTGCCTGCAGAAATATGACGATCTTGAAACTGTAAATATGATTTTATATTTAGGGGGTTGATATTTCTAAGTAAATATGAATATTTACTATGTAAGTTTTAGCTTGATTTTCTGATTGTGGCTTACAACTTGATAATGACTGAGTAGTATATATTTCTTTTTGATAGAATTATCTTAAATTTTAGGAACCCAAGGTGGGAAAATGTTTATTGAAAATTTAATTTTTATTCATTCATTCAACAAATTTTTATCAAGTACCTGTGTTGTACCAATCACTACTCTGAACAAACAGCATTGAACAAAAGAGGCCAATTCCCTACCTTTATGAAAATTACATTCTATGAAAGGGGAGGAGAGATATGTAACCACGTAGTAAGAAAGTAATTAAGTATATATAGAGAACATTAGATCACTTCATTAAGAAACTGTAAAGCAGGAATGGGGGTGTAGATATTTATTTAGACAAGGAATAGCTAACTGATAAAGTGATATTTGAATAGAAACCTAGGAAGTGAAGGAACATGACTTGCGGATATTGAAATAGCATTGCAAAAGTGCTAAATTAAACTGATTGTTGGGATTAAAGAAACCATTCAGCTAATGGTGGTGGCCTGGTGGAAGTGATGAGACTTGGTCATATTGTGGATATAATTTAAAAGTGGAGCAAAGAGGCTTTGCCAGTGGGTTGGAAGTTGGGAGTGAGTAGAAGATGCTTCAGGCCTGAGCAATTAAAAAAATGGGCATATGCTCTACTAATGGTAGGATGAGAAGAAAGTAGAGATTACTCTTTGAAGTAGCAGAAAGAGAAATAGAATAGTTGGAAGGGGACATTCAATGAAGATACAGTTTTGAAGATGGGAACTATTTATGGTTTGTAAAGTGATAAAACAAAAACAAAAAACAAGAGCTTTGGATCCATGCTGCCCAGGTTTGAATCCTGGGTTCCTGTTTGTGTGACCTTGGACAGTGGCAGGCTCTGTGCTTATTAAATTTTAGCTGTTATTATTTGAGTTAATTTCAGTAGAGACGTATGTTTCAGTGCTTGGTTTCAGTTTGTAGAAGATGGGGAAGTTAAGGAGAAAGAATAATATTTATAAATACCTAAGAAATAAACTATCTCTCTTTAGACTCCAAGTTGGATTGTTTTATAAGTCAAAGTATATTAGTGTTTTTTATTAGTTTATTGTGTTTTGTTTATATAATAAAGGAACTAAAACTATCTCAAATATTTCCCCTTCCCAAAAGTCATTTGAAATTTAAATTATAGATTCGTCCCAAAATTTTACTTTACTCTTGCTACAATAGAATAATTTATAATGAATGTTTTCCTTAATATCAATTTGTAATCCTAATTTAATGCTCAGAGAATGTTGGAACTAAAAAATGAAAACCTTGGTCACTGATTGACACAAGGAAGGAAAATTAGTAGTAGATGTTGGGATTGATATTTTAAAATCATTTTTTATTACATTCTTTTAATCTATGTTTCTTAGTCTCTGAGAATAAAATATTCTTTTGTTTTTTGAATCTTAGATTTCACAGTGCTTCATTTCCACCTGTATCAAGGCATTCATTTAGCAAATTGGATTACTGGAGATTAAGCAACAACAAACAAGGCAGACATACTCTGTTCCCTTAGATATCTTACGGTTCAACAGAGGAGACAGATACAAAACAATGCATTTACAAGTAGGATAGTGATAGTGTCACAAAAGTAGAATGTACAGTACAATGATAATAATGAGAGGGTACTTAAGGTAGGATGAGAGACATAGAAAACTCAATGGAGAAAGTAACATTTAAGGCAAGACATAAAAAAGGATGTATGATAAGAGGCGGGTGGAGGTAGGGGGCAACTACACAAAAGTTGGAGATTTCTCCTGAAGAACATGTATAAATGGAATCTGAACTTAGAAAGTTAATGTTTCTTTCTAAATTTTAATTATTTCTCATTTATTTAACATTACTGGGCATAGATAATTTGTATGTGGTAAATTTTGCAAGTAAGGAAGTAATAGTCCAGAATACTATTTTTTGTGATCACTGGAGAATTCAGTTTTTGGAAATAAATCATCAAAAGTTACATGAAACTAGAGAAACAGAAATGAGATTCTTGCGTGATCATCGTGGTACAGCCTTCTAGGTGCAGTTCCCTGATCAGCTGACAAGTAATAGAATTAGCCTGGAGAGTCCACCTATTTAGCAGGAACTTTATTTCTTTTGAGTTTTATCCCAGTACACTGAGCTTGTTTACTTTTGTTCTTCACTCTTAGACTGAATAACTGTCAACTAGTTCAATTTTTTTAAAAAAAGAAAGACTGAGAATAACTTCTATATTCTCCATTATAAGCATTGGGTAATTGAGATCATTTACTTGCTCATTCTCAAATGTGTTTCTCAATAATGAATTTTTTCTTCTTTTTTCTTTTTTTTTTTTTTTTTTACTTCATAGCATTTATTGTACTTCATTTTTTTGTAATCTGCCTTCTGGATTCTTGTTTTGGAATCTTCTATGTTAAACTATAACATTTCATTTATTTAATATTTTATAAGACCTACCATATTTATTTAGTGGTAATTGTATAAAGATAAAGAGGAAGATTTTCTCAATATTAGCATACTGTAAATGTTACTGTTGCATTTCTCTATCTTCATTTCCTGATGTAGTTCATTCGTTGTCAGTTCCATTTAAACCACAAATTTATTTTACTTAACATCCTTTGAAGTTGTAGTAAAGGATATTTCTTTGGAGTAATTATTAGAAACCTAATTTTTGGGGCATGAAAATATTAGAAAACTTTTTTAAAAAGGAATCTCTTGGTTTAAGAATATATAATTACATGATTTTATGTGCTTTTTTGTTTTTGTTTCAGCATCTTCTAAGTGAGCAACACAGAAACTTTGCACAGAGTAATCACTATCAAGTTGTTGATGATATTGTATCTAAGTTAATTTTTGATTTTGTGGAATATGAAAGGGACATGCCTAAAAAGAAAAGGTAATTTATCAGCCTAAGTTTTAAATTTTACCAGAATTTTAAACAATTTCATTAAACTAAAAATAAATCCAAAGTTTTGTTCTTAGAAGGAATATATATTTTTAGAATGTATATTTGGTTAAGAACTTACTACTTCTTTTCTCTCTACTCTCACCCCCTCTCCACTACCAAAAGTGCTTACTTTAAGATTACTATTAAGGTCTTCATCTTAACGTTATAGTCTAGAAGAGGAGTTAGCAAATTTTTTATTAAAAACAAGACAGTAGGTATTTTAGGCTTTGTGAACCATAACATATCTGAGCTACTTAGCTTTGTCATTGTACAATGAAAGCAGCTACGGACAATATGTAAATGAATGGGTGTGGCTGTGTTCCAGTAAAACTTTAGATTTGGTCCATGTGCTATATAGTTTATCAACCTCTGGTCTAGGGCCGTAAAGTTTACTATTTACTTGGACTAAAAAAGTAGAATTTTTAGTTAATCTTCAGGAGTTTAAATAAACCTTCCTTCACTTAACCTCCATTAAGTCGTCTTTACACTTTCACTGAATACTTTTGCTTAAATTCTACTTGCCAGTAATACTTACTAATGGTACTGACAGGACTTTTAAATGTGAATACAGTGCTATTCATTGACAGTTTACTGCACATTGACTAAATGATCCTGGTTAGATTGTTCCCATAAATCCAAAATAAAAAAAATCTTTGAAATGCTAAAATTGATGATAAATCATTAGGTTATTCAGTCCTTGTATCTGTTTTTAGACTAATCTTGGGGCATAAAGACTAGAAATAGGATACCAAGGTATAGCTTCTGAAAATTAACTGGAAAGTCTTTTGACGGTATCTAGGTAGAACAGTTTCTAAACTTCTTATTTCTGTAACATTCAGAATGGTTGTTCTTGACTGACTTAATAATACGATATTTGGAGAGGAGGCATATTTTCAACTATTAAAACTATATAGGCTACTGTAAGAATTTAGAATTCCCTAAAAATTTAATCTGCAGCAAAATTCTGAACTAGTACTTAATATATAAGTTGGTTTTTCCTTAATTATATTATCTGCACAATTTTTATCTGTGTACAAGTCAACTAAGCATCTCTAGACATTGAAAGAGAGAGGCGGCAGTGTTGGACTAGTATTTTCATATTTTTAATACTCCATTTGTTCAAGAGGAATCTTAAGTGAAAGTATAAACTAAATATACAAGTGTCCATGCTGGTTTTGAAAGGGCAGACTGAATTCTATATTCCTATAGTGTTATCTGTGACATGTATAACATGAAACATCAGTAGTGAGCTGGTAATACATAATTTAGGATTGTGTAATACAAACTGGTGTTCCAAGGATATTAAGAGATCCATGAAGAGGTTTTCAGGTCAAATACTTGTGTGAAACTTCAGGATTACTATTTTGTCTAAATACTCATTTTTTTACATTGTTAAGCAAAATGAGACGATATTAATGTAAATGAAAGCTTAGAAGTTAGGATATTTTTCAGGATAATGAAAACAAAATTGGGAGCAAAACCAAATCCCTTTACTCTCATCTTTCTTTGAGTTATATGGTTGAAGTAGTTTTAGACACCATATTTAAGATAGTGGTTACCTCTGGGAGGAAGGGGAAGAATATGGATGAGAATAGGGGGTACACTAGAGTTTTCAGCTGTATCTGTAAAGTTTTATTATGAAAAACATCTGAAATATATTTAGCTGTTAAGATTTTAGTATTTTTGTAATATTTTCTAAGTTAAATTTAAATTTCATAAATAGTTTTAAAAGATTATTAATTTGACTTTAAACTACTCAGGAATTTTTTATAGCCATTTCATGTTTTCTTTTTGTTTTATAAAGAATAAAATACAGTATTGGATCACTTTCTCCTATTACTGCAAGTGTGCTGAAAAAGTCTGAACCAAAAGAAAAGCTAGAATTGCAGCGTATTCCTCAGAAAGATTTCAAGGAAAATAATGTACAGGTAATTGAGCAGCATTTCCTGTATAAAGAAATCCAGGAACCTGAACAGAAGTTTCTGTTTATTTCAGAATGCATCCCCTACCCTTCAAGTGAATTGAGAGGACTTGAGAAAGTAACTAGTAAATGTTCCATGTTAAATCCAGCTGAAAATGACATAAAACAAAATTTTACACATCTACCTCCGCATAAAAATAAACAGGAATGCCTCCTTGACGTTTCTGAACATAAATTAATGACAAATGAAAGTGACTTAGAAGAACTGAGGGTAGATCATTGTCCATGCCGGCTACAGACGTCTGTACAAGTTTCTAACGTCAGTATGGATAATACTGCATCTCAACCAAAACCAAAGTCAGATATTGTGCTTTTTCCAGCAAAGGATCTGAAGAAAAAGGACCTTCATTCAATATTTGGTCATGATTCTGGTCTGTTAGCAATAAACAGTTCACAGGAGCACGGAACAATTCAGACAAAGACTCCATCCCGAAGTCCCCCTGAGGAACCCAATGAATGCAACTTTAACAATATGGATGGTTTACCTTCTGGTACGATCCATCGGAAAGTGAAAATATTATTAGGAAGAAATAAAAAAGAAAATCTGGAACCAAATGTGGAATTAGATAAGAAAAGAACTGAATTTCTTATTACACAAGAAGGAAACAGGATTTGTAGTTCCCCAGTACAATCTCTACTAGACTTGTTTCAGACTAGTGAAGAGAAGTCAGAATTTTTGGGTTTCACAAGCTATACTGAAAACAGCGGTATATGTGATGTTTTAGATATTTGGGAAGAAGAAAATTCAAATAATTTGTTGTCAGTGTTTTTCTCTTCCCCTTCAACGTCTACATTTACTGGCTTTTAGACTTAAATACCTTTCAGAAGTGATGAAGATCATATTCTTGAAATTTTTATAAATATGTATGGAAATACTTAGTTTTTTTTTTTTGCCAACTTTGTTTACAGAACCAAGTGTAAATATTAATAAAGGTGATGTTTGCATTTTCCTACAGAATTGGATACTTATTATAGAAAAATCATAAAATAAACTTGTGGCTCATTTTACATACTATGTTTTAGGAATTATGAATAATTGTTTTATGTCACTGAAAACTAATTTCAAGTGAAATTTTGGGAATATCAATATTTAATATAAATTTAGACAGTCTAGTTCTTTCTAAATTCTATTAATAAAATAGATTACCATGATAACATGAGAATATTGCTTTTAAAAATCTGATTTTCATACTAAAGGAAAAAATACTAATTTTTGTGTTTAGGTTCTGGAAATCATTAGTACTTGATATTTGACCTAGTTGGACCATACTGGTGTGTTGGCACTGAGGAGTTAGGTTATTTGCAGGGGTAAATAGAAGCCATGAAAGAAAAACTTAACCAGAATACTACATGGAATAAAACAATTTTTTCAATGTTCTTAATTATTTACCTTTAGAAATAAAGTCTTCCAAAAATGACTTATTATCCCCTAATTTGGTGTCAGGAAATGAAAGGAGGAGGATGGCATTGACCTCTAAATAAAAGTATTGAAACATGTGAATACTGCCTTTGATCAGGCACTTGGCAACGCAATAATTTAGAAAAGAGTATTCAAATATAAGAAAGATTTCAACTGTTATCTTTAGTTGGTAGAGGCATTTGCCTTTGAGTGTGTTCTTACAGGAGTGAGGCATTTACAGCTAATGACATTTTTCACAATGAAAGTTGGTGCCATTGAGTATTCTATGAATATATTATCTTAAAATTTAACTTTGTCAGTCTTAAATTTTTGAAACCCTGTATGGCTCCCAATATATTAGTTCATGTGTTTTGATGTGTGTATTTTGACTGATTGGACAGTCTCAATGAGAAATACTAGCTTTTCAACAACTTTATAGTCAGTCATACCAGTACTTTAATTAGGGTCACTGAAATATTCTTTAGAGTGCATCCATGCAAACCTTGTTTCCATTGTAAATTAGAATTTTCTTTCACAAATGCATGTGTGTATATAGTCAGATTTTACAGACAGCCTTCTAAAAACATAGATGCAACTTGGAAAATTACTTGTAGAAGGTATTTTTTTCCCTTTTCCAGATAATTGAAAGGTATTTAAACTTGCTCTATGATCCTTGTACTTCAGAGTGACAGTTTCTTCAATTTGCAGTGGCACTGTTTGCCTTAGTTGTATTTAATATGGAGTAAAAGACTCAGACTGAACCCCTCCAGTAGTTAAAAGTTGTTAAACTTTATTTTCACACTATTTCTGAAGTACTATTTTGAACACTGGACTTTAAAACACCCTCCCTCAAGATCTTCATAATAAGTATTTCACATTTTAAAAAATGCTTAAATTTCAGTTGGTGGTAGCAGGACCACCACATAGAATTTGTGTGGGTTGTGTTATGCAGATGGGCGCCCAACCAAGCAGAGAATGCAGCCTCCAGTACGCAGTAAGTACTGTGCCCTGGCAAATGACATCGTCCACGTAGAGGCATGAATACTTTTTCTTAATTTTTAGCAAGGCACATGGTTACCTTGTCAAGGTGCCTTTGGGGTTATGTTTACCTAAGCACTTAACTGTGGTTTGGTTCCCAGATTTGTTCACCAAAGGACACTTAATCTTTAAAGGAGCAAGGCATCTTAAGAAGTAGGAAGCTTCGGCCTTGCAGACGCCACCACCTGGGAGCCGCCCTCGCCGCTCAGCCATGGTCAACCCCACCGTGTTCTTCGACATCGCCGTGGACGGCGAGCCCTTGGGCCGCGTCTCCTTCGAGCTGTTCGCAGACAAAGTCCCAAAGACAGCAGAGAACTTCCGTGCCCTGAGCACTGGGGAGAAAGGATTTGGTTATAAAGGTTCCTCCTTCCACAGGATTATTCCGGGGTTTATGTGCCAGGGGGGGGACTTCACATGCCATAATGGCACTGGAGGCAAGTCCATCTATGGGGAGAAGTTTGATGATGAGAATTTCATCCTGAAGCACACGGGTCCTGGCATCCTGTCCATGGCCAACGCCGGACCCAACACGAACGGCTCCCAGTTCTTCATCTGCACTGCCAAGACCGAGTGGTTGGATGGCAAGCATGTGGTGTTCGGCAGGGTCAAAGAAGGCATGAACATCGTGGAGGCCATGGAGCGCTTTGGGTCCAGGAACGGCAAGACCAGCAAGAAGGTCACCATTGCTGACTGTGGACAGATCTAATAAATCTGACTTGTGTTTTATCTTAACTACCAGACCATTCCTTCTGTAGCTCAGGAGAGCATCCCTCCGCCCCCACCTGCTCGAAATACCCCAGAATCTCTGTGCTCTCGCTGCAGTTCTGCGGGCTCCATGGTTCCTTATCCCCAGGTCTAGCTGGATTGCAGAGTTCGGTTTATGATGATGAAATAAAACCTAAACCACAAAAAAAAAAAAAAAAAGAAGTAGGAAGCTTCAAAGATCCTCAGCAGGGCAGATAGAAAACTTGGTTTGTTTGATAGAAAGTGACCGGCTCTGCCAAAAGGGTCTAGACAAACAAATCCCAGCAAGCACATGGTAAGTTTTCCGTGATAACAAGAGCATTGAAGTGGTGTTAAGAAAGAAAAAAAGATACCCTAATTAACTTTCAGCTGTGGGCAACAGATAGTGTAGCAAAGCTGGTGGGTCTTTTTCCAGGAGTAGCCACCAACAGGGGCAAGTGAAGACAATGTGGTTTTGTGTTTTAAAATGAATGTTTATTTTTCCAAGTAACAAGCAGTTGTAGCAAAGGAGTATTTTACGTGTCAATAGAATCTTTTAAATGGTTTTTGAAGCCAGTGACTTCTTTGCATATATAGGTTAGGATATTAATTTATGGAACCAGGTATAGATGTTATTAATTCTAACATTATAGTTTATAGAGAACCCTGATGCATGTCAAGACAAAATCTACCTACTTTTAAAAGGAATAGGAAACAAGCTGTTAGGTTTAACACTTTAGCCTACAACCACTGAACTTGAATCCTTATTTCTGGAAATGTGAGATTATAGGTTATCTGATAAAAATTCAGTTTTTTTTTTTTAACACTTCGGTGCTAGCTTGGATGTGTAGTTAATACTATTCTGCTATCTACGGAATATATTAAAATGTATTTAAATACTATCAATTTCTATAAATGCAGTTTGATTAATGTGAGACCAAAGAAAGTTTTATGTTTCACTTTTCAGTTAGGAATCATTCCAATGCTATGTTTCATTAGTAGAGTGAAAAGTAAGGATGATAGGCCTCTCCCAAAGGAGATGGTAAGATTTTTTTTTAAAAAAATTTTAAGTAGGCCTCTATATCTGCATGGAGCCCAACGTGGGGCTTGAACTCACGACCCTGAGATCAAGACCTGAGCCAAGATCAAGAGTCAGAAGCTTAACTAACTGATCCACCCAGGTATGGCAGAGAGATCTGGAAAGATTTTTAAACATAATGTGAACTAAACCCTCACTGGGCTAGCTAGATCTTAAATCCTGGGATTGCCAAAGATCTGAAAGAATGCTGGTTATGCAGTAGGTTACTTAAGAGCTATTGAGGCCAAATTAAGTTAGATATCAGCTGCTATAGACTTGGCTGATGTTGACGTCTTTGCTATGACCAATAATGTAATGCATTAGCCATATGCTGTGATTACATTATTTGTCATGAAGAGTGGGGCAGGAACTGGGGAGAAGGAATGGCATAGTATAAAGACAAAGATCAAATGAAAGGGCACTCTAGCCTTTTAGCTGCATTAATTACTGGGAATGTTTAATGCTGTTACACAAAATATAGCATCCATGTTTCCATGAATTCCAACCAAAAAGCCTTCTGCATAAAGAGGCAGTATTATGCCCACCTACATGACTATACAAAACTGTGATTTTGCCCAAGTCAGGTTAAAAAAGCAGAACTTAGACCCTTGCAAACAAGGGCCATTAACATTAATTTTGTAAGCAATATTAGAAGTAGCCTTAAAATACTATGCAAAAAACAAAAAAACAGGAAAAGTCTAGGAGGAGCCCTGGGCAATTAAAAATGCAAAAAGAATCTGACACAAAATGTGTTACTCAAGCAAGAAAAACATACTCTAATTTTGAACACGGAGACTAGTGTGTGACCAAAACAATAAAGATTTGAATAATAAGAACCAGGTTAAGACAGCCATATCTATTAAAGGATGTCACAATTCCTTTGTGAAGAAAGTAGTGGAAATTATCAGAGTCCCTGTAAGTTCATTTCACGTGGTTGTGCTTAAATGTATAGCAAATGGCAATTTAGTTTGTTACTGTGCCCAGTGTGATCGGCTTGCCATCTGGTGCCTGGCTGGTCTTGGGGGATTGTGCCATGTCAGCGTTGATCTCTTGTTTCTGGCAGGTTGAACATGTCTGACAACAGCAGAAACTTCAGCTTCAGTGAATAGGAGCCCATGCTGTCAGGCCTATACATGACTTTTTTCCTGCCACCATAATCCTTTTGCCTCATGTACCCATTGTGCCAGCGTTGGGGTAGCATTAACGTGTGATATGAAGATTCTTACACTTCATGCCCACCCCCATATGCCATCTGCCTCTACCCCTTGTACTCAATCTTTAGACCTTTTTTTCCTAAGTCCTTTAGCAGACAGTCATGTCATTTCTCACTTCTCAGCAGTCCATATATATTCTAAACTTGGGCCAGTTTTCTTTCCATACAAAGGTGATGACAAGAGGTATACCACTTGAATCTCTGCCCATCAGGAAGATCTCTTGTAACTGGCTTTCAGTGCCACCACTGAGTGGAGCTGTATGGGCAGCTACCATGTATTTTCAGCTTGCACCCACAGAAGCAACTAATCCCCTGATTAAATTAGGGTTTCTCCATCTGGTCCAAAGGATGGCTCACACCTGTAGATGTGACCTAAGGGAAAGGAACTGATGTGATAGCAGTGGATGACATGGGCAGCTGGGCTGCCTGCTCATTCCTTGAGCTCTCTGGTCTTGTTCTAGCTCAATCCTGGATGTACCACTTCCATTTTACAATGGATTATTGGTGCACCTGCCCAATTTGATGACTTGATAGATCTAATGACAACCTCAGCTCATGACTGGCAGTTGTGACCACATGATGGTTTTTGCCCCACAGACAGGCACTTCGTCTCTCCTATGTCATCATCTACAACAAACTATTTTCATTTTTCCAAAAGTACATCATTCTCCACTGAAGATGGCACAGCTTTAAGCCCCCAGGGAAAGTTGTCATTTCCCTATTGGGGCTTTCCATAAACTCCAGTCTTCCTACCACTGAGGCCTCTCAAACCTTTGAACCTGCCTGGTTATATGACTGCAGAGCTATTTTTTGCTTACAGCCGGCAGCCTTTCATGCCCTTGGGTGGAAGTAGTACTCCCATTTGGAATAGACTCCCTCCAGAATCTGAAGAGGCTTTCCAAGCATTATGTTTCCTTTGTGTTTGGGAAGTTCAGGATGCAATAATTTGTCTTTTACTTTGGATGGGATCTTCTGGCATGCCCCTGACCACTGGAACTCTAAAAATGTTATGATGTGACAGGTCCCTGAATCTTATTAGGGTACATGTCTCACGCCCTGGAGGACATGTGCCTTACCAAAGTTCCAGTCTGTTAGCAACTGCTTAATCATACGGTCTGATAAATATGATATCATCAATATAATGGATTAATGTGATGTTCTCAATGGCATCCTCTTCAAATTTTAACGGAGGAGAAGTAAAATGTATACTGTAATCTTTTCCCTTTGAATGCAATCTGTTCCTGATTTTTTTCTGACCGGGATGGAAAATTATCCATCTGCCCAAACAGTGGCTGCATATCATGTATCTGAGGCTATGTTCATTCGCAATGAAAAGGATATCACATCTGGCACTGCATCTGCAGTTGAGGCTACTACTTGGTGCAGTTTGTGGCTATCTACTGTTACTTTTTTTCTTTTTTTTAAATTTTATTTTATTATGTTAGTCACCACACAATACATCATTAGTTTTTGATGTAGTGATCCACGATTCATTCTTTTGTTTTGTTTTTTAAATATTTTATTTATTTGACAGAGAGAGACACAGCGAGAGAGGGAAAACAAGCAGGGGAAGTGGGAGAGGGAGAAGCAGGCTTCCCGCGGAGCAGGGAGCCCGATGCGGGGCTCGATCCCAGGACCCTGGGATCATGACCCGAGCCGAAGGCAGACGCTTAATGACTGAGCCACCCAGGCGCCCTGCATGATTCATTGTTTTTGTATAACACCCAGTGCTCCATGCAGTACGTGCCCTCCTTAATACCCATCACTGGGCTAACCCATCCCCCCCATCTACTGTTACTCTTTATAACCCAGGTGAATAGGATGGGAATCAACCATCTTTAGATATTTAACAGAGGCATCAATTACCACCAGCATCGCCCCAGATTAAGATACTGTTTTTGATTTATTCTTTGGCTGAGAGATAGAGGCAGTTTCAGATTTTCACTTGGTCTTTTCTTCTTTTCAATTTTTTTTTTTTTTTTTTTTTTGGTCTTGTCCACTATAATTCTTACCCCATAGGTCAGAAATACAATGTGGGTGATTTACTGAAGTACTACGTATTTTCTAATAAAACATTCAGAGGCTAAGCAAATGACATTATTGACCCACTATGAGCCAAAGCTGGGCCAGGACTCCATTTATTACCTGGCTCCCACATGTCCCCACTATAATAGGTGCTTTGGGTCCCAGGTATCACTGTCAGTCCAGACCCTGCATCCAACAGTTATTTGGGTATTCTTACCCCTTTCTCCAGTGCAGTTACCTAGGTAAATGGAGATAATTCCCTTTGGGGAAGAGCTAAGGGAATAGTTACCATGTGTACGTGACATGTGATGCAGGGTCCTTCTCCTGGGGACATGACCTTTTCTTCAGTTGGTGGTTTCTGGGTTGAAAAACTGACTCAAATCTGGAAATAGAAGTCATGATTCTTGATTGGAGCAACTTCCCACAGCCTCCTGAGGCTGATTTATTTTAATGGTACATGTTGAGAAATTACCTTGTTATTTTCTATCCATTTTGCTCCTAAAGGAACCATGTTCTATTAACCAACTCCACAACTCTTGACATCAACTCCTTGGCATTAGTCTTGGCAATCACTTTTTTGATTTGACGCTAAAAACAAAGGCAACAAAAATAAAAATAAATTAGTGGTGCTATATCAAACTAAAAAGCTTCTGCACAGCAAAGGAAACCATCAACAAAATGAAAAGACAACCTACTGAATGGGAGGAAATATTTGCAAATCATATTTCTGGTAAGGGGTTAATATCCAAAATATATAACTAACTCACACAAATCAATAGCAAAACAAGCAATCTCATTAGAAAATAGGCAGAGGAACTGAATAAAAACTTTTCCAAAGAACACATGCAATTTTTTTAGCTCTGTAAATAAAATTTCAATACTGTACAGCAGAAACTGGATATGCTCATTCTCACATTAAAACAAAAGTTTTCCTAATATTACAACTTATTTGTACTTGCATACTGTAGAACTAAAGTGTCGGTGTGGCTATTTTATAGTGCTTTCTAATAAAATGCACAAAACCAACAGAAATACCACGAATACCATTCAAGGACCTCACAACCCTGAGATCATGAGTGGAGCCGAAACCAAGAGTCCACCACTTAACCGACTGGGCCACCTGGGTGCCTCCAGGCCCTTGGGTTTTAATTCTCTTTTACTGTAGCTTACTGTGAAATCTCTTGCATCAAGGTGTAAAGTGTACCACTGAAATCTTTTAGCCCCTATTCAGGCTATAATCGTCATATATAAAATTCTTAAGTGTCATATATAAAATTCTTAAGTGTCTTATTTATTTGAAAATCTGGGGAAATTTTTTTTGAAATGACAATAAGATCAATGAGATGTGGTTACTTAAATATGATAGAATGTTCTTTCAAGGGAGAAGAGTCCCTCTCTACTGTTTGCTTGTAAAACCATGTCTAAGTTGTATTTAATACTGAATACCACACTCTAGCTGGGACACTGACATACTGGAGTGTGTTTTCAAATCATCATGATGGAAATCTGAAACCATGTCACAAGAGGCAGGGGTAAAAAAAATTTTTTTTTCCAGTGGGGAAGGAAAAAAACATCTCCACAGAGCATCATGTGTAAGATTCTTCTGCATGCTTTACAGGACCAGAATCAGGATGGAGGTTATAAAAACACAGGTTCCACCAGGGAACTGTGGAAGAAGACTCAGATCTGAAAGCAGGATATCCAGTCTACTCTATAACTAGCCATGGAACCTTAGGAAAAGTCCTTTAAATTCTCTAAGCCACTTGTGTCCAATAGAACTGTCTGCAATGATGGAAATGTTCTATATTTTTGCTCTACAATACAGTAGCTGCTAGCCATAGGCAGTACAGAAATGTGTTTAGTGTGACTGAGGAACTGAATTTTACATTTTAGTTACTTTTTTTTTTTTTTTAAAGATTTTATTTATTTATTTGACAGAGAGAGACATAGCGAGAGAGGGAACACAAGCAGGGGGAGTGAGAGAGGGAGAAGCAGGCTCCCCGCAGAGCAGGGAGCCCGATGTGGGACTCGATCCCAGGACCCTGGGATCATGACCTGAGCCGAAGGCAGTCCCTTAACCAACTGAGCCACCCAGGCGCCCTACATTTTAGTTACTTTTAATTAATTTAAATTTAAATAGCTACATGTAGCTAGTGGTTACAGTACTTGGAAGGTGCAGCTCTAAGCCTGAATTTCCTCCTCTCTGAAATGGGAATAATAATACTTACCAAATTGCTGATCCAAAGTTCAAACGGCATTATGTGACCTCAGAAAAAACTGTATCATGCTACATAAGTGTTAATTATGGTGATAATTAATAATAATTGTATTACTGTCTTATCCTCAAGAGTTTCTAACATTTGGAATTAGAGAAAAATGGAATTAGCAGCCTGAGAAGGTCGAGTTCCTCAAGCCTGGTTTTCACAAACAGATTTGAGACAGGCAGAGATCAGAGAAAGGACAAAACATCCTGGACACTTGGGCTAAATCCAAGACATCCTTCCCGTGTCTGCGTTGACCGCCTGGCTGAGTTAATGATCCTCCTCTAAGCATTACCAGGGCACTTTCACACTGTAATGTAAAAAACGGTGTTTTTACTCTATCTGAGAGCACGTGCCTCTTACACTCGTGCCGTTCATGGTTGTGCCCCCCTGCTTAGTCAGCCACCGGGCACACAGTAGGTCCTCAATCAGTATTTGATGCATGATTAACTTACCACGTACTCTTGAGGGTGTAATTCCTTGACAATAATTTAAGTAACTACTGAATCTGTGGAAAACATTATTACGGTTCTTTGCGGACGCACAGAGTGAAGGAATACTGGCTCTCGCAGCGGCACAGTTGGGCTATTTCGGTGCCCAGGAGGCCTACCAGCGATGACCTCTCTTCTGCCCTCTTCCCCCTTCCTGTCTTCCGTGGTCACGCGGTCGCGACAGTCCGCACCTTCGTGGAGACGAGCGGCATGCGGAGCGAGAACTACATTTCCCAGCTGACTCTCCGGCGCGCGCCCCTGTCCGCGCGCGGGGGGCGAGTGTACCAGGCGCTCGCTCCCTGCCGAGCGCTCGTCGCCCGCCGGAGCCTTTGCCATGGGATGAGGTGGGAGGCGCTAGAAACCACTTAGCTACAGCCAACCGCCCAATGCAGCACTCGCTCGCTCCCCCCGCTAGCGGAAGCGCCCGCGGAGCACAATGCAGCACTGAGACAGCGCCGCGGCGGAGGCTGCAGCGCCACGGCCGCCGCAGCACCGGCCGGGGCTGGGAGGGGGCGGCCGAGGCGAGCCCGGGGGCGCGGGCCGAGGGAAGCGGACCCGGCGGCCCGGGCATGAGGAGCTGAGCGTCTCGAACGAGGCGGGCTGACGGCAGCACCATGCAGGCGGCGGCGGCTGCGTCGGTGCCCTTCTTGCTGCTCTGCGCCCTGGGGACCTGCCCCCCGGCACGCTGCGGCCGGGCAGGTAAGTTCGCCACCCTCTGTGGCTTCGGGACGTACCATTTTCCGGGAGTCTTTGCAGCCCTCAAACGCACTGGAAACGGGCATCCCCCTTTCCCGAGTGCGCGGGGAGATTTTTTATTTAGAAGGGTGGTGAGAAGTGAAGCAAAAATACATGTGTGGGGGCGCGCGGATGCATTAGAAGCCTTCGGTCAAATGCCTGTTTTTCCTCTTCTGAAGAGGAGGAATGCGGAGGATCGGAAAGGGGTGCTGTGCTTCTGGGCCCCGATCCTGGATGATCTCAGAGGAGCTGGTCCAGGGCTCTCCGGCTGGTGTCTCTGCGTCCTTCTCAGATAGGGACCGGGAGGGAGGGGGAGGCGGGATTTTCATAGAGGAGACGTCGGACCGCAGAAGGCACGAGTATGGGTCAGGGTCATTATTTTCTCCTTTTCTCCCCACTCCCTCCTTACCCTTTTCCTGCCTGGAGGAGACGCCTCGTTGACGGAGCTGGAGAGGAGGAACGAAAACCGCTTCCTGGAGCGCCAGAGCATCGTGCCACTCCGGCTCCTCTACAGCTCGGGCGGCGAAGACGAAACTGGACACGACGCGCTCGACACGCGGGTGCGGGGCCACCCCGGCGGCGGGCAGGTGAGAGGCGGGGTCCGGGGGGTGGGCCTGGGCGCGGCCTGGCGCACCCTACCCCGCGTTTGCTCTCCGTCGCCCTGGAGATGCAGTGTCTTTGGTGAAATGAGAGCAGTCCTAATGCGAGTCATGCATGGCGCTCTCTGTGCAAAAAAGAAGGGAGCGGGGCGGGGGTTGGGGGGAGGGACAGAACCCCCCAAAGAAGTACAGGCCGGAGCTTTGCTAGAGAGGAGTTTGTGCGGGATGTCTTCGGCAGTGCGGCATCCTGAGCGAAGGGCCGGAGCCCCTCTCACCTCTGTCAGGTGCCATGCATAGCAAGAAGGGATATAATATTGGCAGGATTTGCATCATCATCATTGTGGTGCTTGTTTTAATCCTCAAAAAGACTTTATACGTGATTTAAACCAAGGTTGGTACTGTAGAAAAAATGAAAAGACAAGCCTAGACATGCCTAACTAAACTGAAACTGTAAAAATAAGCTCAACTGCAGTGTTCTCAGCTCACTCAATTTGTGAACACCAGAGATGTACCCATTCACCTCTACCTTTCAGAAAAGGCGTCTCCTCCCCCATTTCTTCGTTGGTAGCAGTCCTTTAGTGTAATTTGAGCCGTGTTGTTTATTGGGCATTTATAAACTATGTTTTAAAAAAAAACACCTAAGTTTGCCTTTTACCCATATTTAGATCAATAACACACATCCACAGCTAATGACTGAAAAGTATTTTGAACTTATTAATTTAGGTAATTATTTTGGGGCTCTGTAAACAGTTTTTGTGTTTATGTACATCAGCCTGGCAAACAGTTCATTCATCTGTAAGTACGTATTAAGGTAGAACTTGTTCATGTGGTTGAAAATGTTGTAAACTTCACTGACCTAAAGGCAGGCTGAACATTTTCACATGTGCAGATATATTTATTAATACTTTAAGATGTACGTTGATGCTGTGAAAGTCATAGTATTTGATCTATATGTGTAAAATATGTAAAAATAGAAAAATGCCATTTAAATCTGTATTTGTAGCCAAAGGTTTAGCTCTGTTGAAATTTTCGTGTAAGAAATTAATTTAAAGGGCTACAGTAATATCCATCAAAGTTTGATTATTGTAGTAGAAAATCTGATGTGCCAAGCTTTAATGAAGGATCCCATTATTTGAATTAACTTTTGATAAATACCTATTTTCCTCTTTCATTCTGACTTGTTTTCATAATAAAACTGAAGAAGTAGAAGTAGGGGACACTCTTCTTTTTTAGTAAATGAAAGTTATTTCTGTGGAGGAATATTCTCACACACTTTTACAACTTTTGATTATGAAAAATTTCAAATACACACAAAATAGAATATTATAATGAACCTCCAGCTTCAACAATTAGCAACTCATAGCCAATTTTGTTTCATCTATCTCCTACCTATTTTCTTCCCTCCTCATATTATTTTGAAGCAAGTATATAATTTCATTCATAAAAAATTCACTCTGCACTTCTAAAAGGAGTCTTTTAAAAATGTAACCATGATATTATACCTAACATATAAATATAAATTAAGTATATAAATATGTTAAATATATGTAAGTATATTTGATAAATATATATAAATGTAATACATATATATTTAAATTTGTTTGTTTGATTCAGGATCCAAATAGTGTCTATAGACTGCAATTATTTTATTTTTTTGAGTCTCTAATGCGTAGTTTCCTCCTCTCCATTTCCTTGATTTTTTCTTTGCAATTTATTCATCAAAGACAGGGGGTCTTTCATCCTGTAGTTTACAGTCTGAATTTTTGCTGATAGCGCCGGTGCTTTAAAACAAATCACGAAGACTTTCTCAGAGGGGAAGGGCAACAGAAGGAAATAGAAATGCGGAAAAAGAAAACTGCAGAATTGAACCTGGAAGCTCCAAGTCTCTGCCTCATGCTGGTCGTGTCTTCAGGTACCCCCTGCCCTTCACTGTGTTGGTGAAAGACCACCACCTTTGGAAAACAGGCCAGTCTTCCTTCTTTTCTCTCCATTTATGGAGCAGGACTTCGGCAGTTTTTGGATCATAGGCCTTTCCACTTGGGGCAGAAGATACCTTGGACCTATGCAGTTTCTACTTCTTACAATAATAAACCTCACAGTTGAGAAGAATGACTGGCTTTTGGTGGGGTATGGATGAACTGGTAGGATTTAGGTTGAACAGCATGAATAGATTATTCACATCAGGATTGAAAGTGAAATGCTGTCTTACCATCAAAGTAATTATTTTTAAATATCTTTTTTTTTTTTAGAGAGAGACTGCGCTTGCATGCTGCAAGTGGTGGGGAGGTGCACAGGGAGAGGGAGACAGACTCTTAAGCAGGCTCCATGCCCCAGGGCAGAGCCCTATGCAGGCTCGATCTCACAACTCTGAGATCATGACCTGAACTGAAATCAAGGCTTGGATGCTTGTCTGAATGGTTTTCAGAGTAACCAAATGGATCTAGTTGATTAGGGAAAGCTCTTCTTCACTAAGGAGTGGCAGCTGATAAACGTAGGAGAAATGATAACATTAGAAAAATCATCATTTTGTGATTTCTAACAAATGTTAATTCAGGCAAGGGCTGTCAAATGGAACTGGCCATGCAGTGAATGGCTGAGGGGAAACCACACATCTGTGTGGTGTTAAAGGAACTCCATACCGAATACTTTTTGGTCACAGGGGCATCACATCACTGTCTAGCAGCCAGTTCGGGCAGCCATTACGAGACCCAGAGGACAGTCTGAGTTTCAGTGATGGTAAAACCATATGGCATGTGCCTGCTGAAGAAAAGCCATGTAAAACATACAGTGGCACCCAAAATGTATTCTAGACAAAGTTTATCAACATAAATCGATCAAGCTCTTAGATGTACCTTCTGATTTCTAGGAAATACAGGGGACAGAGGAGCAGGCTAAGTGACAGCATGAGGAAGTGATCAGACAAACATCGAGCAGGAAAATTAACAGGTGAAGAAAAGGACTGTTTTAGATTGAAAACACCTAAGGGATATACAAGCTGGATAAAATGCAGCCTCCAGACCTAAAACGTGATTTGGATAAACTAGCTTTGGGAAAATAGTTGTGGGACAATTAGGGTAATTTCAGTATGATTGAGGTATTAGAGGCTGTGGAAACTTATTGACAGGGAAAGAGAAAGGTATGAAAAGAAAACAAACTATTTACAACATTATGATCTTGTTTTAGTAAAAAAATATATATATGTATATGAAAATATGGAAATACATGTAATAAAAAACTAACAGAACATAAAAAAAAAATAGACGGATGCTTAACCCACTGAGCCACTCAGGCGCTCCTCATCAAAATAATTAATGTGAGCAGTTATCTCAGTGCCTGGCACGTAGTACGGTAACCACAGTACATGTGGTTGGATGTCTGGATCACCTGGGAGGCTGTTGCAGTTTACCATGCTCTTTAAACTACATGCTCTTTAAACTAGAAATTGCTGCTGACTACTAGGTCTTGAATCTGCCAATTACAGTTGTAAAGACTTAGTTGCCATATTGCCAAATTTTCCTGCAATTAGGAAACTAAGGAGTGTTCCTGCACTTTTGCATTTTTGGTTTCATTGAGAGTTGTCATTGGACCTAAAAACTCAAGTTGATTATATATGGCCCTTATCATTTCTTTGGTAATTAAATAGATAAAATTATGGCATCTTAGCTACTCATAGATACTTTTAGCAATTTCCTTTCTTCTTCAGAAATAAAATTGGGATGGCTTTCTATATTCATTTGTTCATTTGTGTATTTAAAAGGCATTTATTTACTTGGGCTCATACTGTGTACCAATTTTTGTACAAGGCTCTGGGGATTTAGAGATAAAAGACACAGTTCAAGCCTTTAAGGAATTTACAGACAAGTGGGAAGATGTATGAATGGATAAGCAGTTATACTCTGCCCTTCTGTGTGGTTTTCTGGAGGTGATCACAGAAAGCTGTTGAAGCAGAGAAAACAGTATTTAAGCCAGGTGAGCAGTCAGGGGGCCTCTCATGGGGAGGTGCTGTCTTAGCTGTGTTTTGAGGGTGAGTGGGAATTGGCCAGATTAAAGGAAGGTGATGGGCATATCAAACCAAAGGGGCAGCAATTACGTGGGCAGGTGGGAATCAGGACATATTTTTGTTAAGTGCAAATAGTTAGGATTTAAGGTACATTTGAGCCAAAACAGGAGAGTAGTGTAGATGCCTCAGTACCTTCATGACTGGTGGAGGAATTTGGACTTTGTCCTGAAGGCAGTTGAAGGACTTCGGTAAGGAGAGTTAACTGACCAGATTCATAATATTGCAGGATCATCCTAATTGTTAGAAATGAATTAATTTTAATTTCAAAGGGTAAGTGAAAGTGGTTGTTCACTTTAATTTATTGGTGAATGCTAATTCACATACTCATTAAGCTTCATAAGAATTTAGTTACTAAGTATACTGAAAATACTGTATAAATGAGTTTATAAAGCACTTAGAACAATGCTGGGGATATTGTAAGCACTATATGAGTTTTTGTTAAATAACATCTACTCCCTCAGACTGCTTGAGTACTCTTTAGAAATTTTATGACATCACTTTAATGCAATATGTTGCCCTAATTACCTGAATTTAACACATTCCCAAAAGTAAGTTACAAATTGCTAAAATTTACACAACTAAGTGGAATCTAACAGTCCTAGAGATGGAAGAGACCTTGTAGGTCATCTAACCTAATTCAGGAATTACTTCTCACCTGGTAAGATAAAGCCATTGCCCCAGAGTAAGGAAACCAGCAATGTATTACTTAATGTTTCAGAAAGCTCGCAAGAACTGTGACAATATAAAACACCTTAATTTTACTCTTAATGTGTCCTTGTTTCAGTTTTCAATCACTAAATGGAAAAGAATACTCATACTTTTGGAAGAAATTTTTCTTATGATTCTGGGGAAATACTGACAATTTGGGGTGAAATAATAATTCTGTTGATAATAATCCATATTATAAAAGATTTCTTTACTACATGGCCAGTTACTTGAATGCATACTTTATTTTTATCCTAAGTGGGATGATCAGCCTCTAATGAAAAGTTATTTTGCCATAAAGTTCTAGAAATGATAGTCAAAGAAATCATATTTGATTGTGGGTAACCTTGCTATCCTCAAGGTTGTCTCCCTATTCTGAAGTAATTTCAGTCTTGTAAAATAGCACTCAGAACTAGAGTAAATTATCCAGAGTCTTTCTTTCTTCTGACTTGAAGTTATTTGTGCTGAAGGAATTGTGTGTTTGCAGATCAATGGATAAAACATTTTTAACTGGGCATCCATATGAGCAAGATAGTACCTACTGAGCCTTATTGATAGTTTGATACTGATAATCACTTAATTGCTATTTTTAAGAAAAAGCACCTTAATGGCTACTTTTCTTTCTTTCTTTCTTTCTTTTTTCTTTTTTTTGCTAGCCAAGCATGACAGATTTACTGTAGCATCAGATAGGTTATTTGGTGGTTTATTTTGTTGTGTGTTCACCTCATAGATTTTTGATGACTTGTTTTTCACCCATTGATTATATTTCTCTGCAAATAGCAGAATCTCTTTTTGTCAGAAGTCTTTGCTGTCAGTGAAGAGATGGGCTACTTATTTCTGTCTCTTTCCCTGGATCGTGTTGTAGCTTCTTAAGTGGTCAGGTACCAAAAACATAGATCTGTAATTTATCATAGTTTTGATAATCAGTAATACAAGCTGGTAGCAAGATGGCAAGCGGTAATGTGCTCCATTTTTGTGACTATATTTATACATATGCCTAAGCCTGGATGAGCTGTACTTAAAATTGTGCTGTTTCACTTGGGAGCACTGAGTCAGCTTCACGGTAAATTGTCTGCAGTACTGCTTTGCTTCGCTGGTGGAAAAGGGCTCCTAGGAATTAATAGCTTTAGAAGTATTTTGCAAGGATAGCACAAACAATTTTTTTTTCTTAATGTGCATTTGTTAAACCTAAGTAACTCAATATTGATAAAGTTTTGCCACCCATCAAAACTTTGTTCTTCTGCTATAAATAGGAAGGAGACATTTTCCAGCATATTTTTATTCTCCTATCAACATGCTTCTCTTACAATTAAATAGTTAAAAGAAAATTATATTCAGGATTGTGGAAATTTTCTTTAGGTCTTGGTTTTACTCTATGAGATCCCAATTTGTATATATATTTTTTGGGCATCTTTGGAGTTCTGCTTAATGATCTCACTGTGTGTGAAAAGAACCCATCTTTCATCACTTCTTCACAGCTATACCTGGAAAACTATGAATGACTCTAAGAGCTTAGGGGTTGATAAAAATCGTTCTTACTTTTATTTGCTTTCTCAAATTTCAAATGCCAAGTGTTCTATCATTTTTAATGACAGGACCCTTCCTAAAAGTACATGGAGGGAAGCCTGCTTTCTTGTCATGGCTCAGTGAGAGCAGGAATCTGTAAGGTCACTGGTACTCAGTCGCTCCAGTGGGGCTCAGATCAGGCCACATTTATCATTAAGTTTCATGAATAAGCTTCAAAGGGAAAAAGAATGCTAATTAAAGGAAGGGGAAGAGCAGAAGAGGAAGGGACATAAGGAGTGTGGTGAGAAGGAGGAAGGAAACAAAACAGGAAAGAGAGAAGTGCTTATAGTAGGGTTACCATGTATGTGATAGGATACACTAAAATACTTAATGTATAGTAACTTCTGTGGTTACTTTGTATGTGCCCAGCAGTTTTCTTGGTACTTGGTACACATTAACTCACTGCAGTCTCACAAGAATCATATGACAGGAAATACCAGCTGTGAAACCACAAAGCTGGTAGGTAGTTGAGAAAGGATGGGAACCCTGGCACTTTAACTCCACGGCACCGCCTGGGCTTAAACTCTGTGCTTAACTGGCCTTATGGTAGCAGGCCAGGAACATTTCTCTAGATGTCATTCAATGGCAGTGAGGTCAAAGATTTCTTCCATTTGTCCCATTGGAACTATATATTTCTTGCAGCTTGCAGAACTCAGGAGGAATGCATCATATCTACTAACTTGAGAATGAGAATGGACTGCATAAAGATATTTAACATTTAAAATGTGAAAAACACATATTGAAGGGCCTGGGTTCTGTTTTGGAATTGGATGTGTATACTTATTGTTATAATCTTTCTTTGTAAATTGAAGATTTTAATATTCAACAGCCAATACCAAAATTATGTGTACTCAAAGTTTCGTAAACCAGAAACATTAAATGCTAAATGGGGATCCGTACACCTTTCTTCAAAAGAAAAAGGTACAGAATATCTTTTGTGGCTTCCTAGAGCAAGTAGCTCTGGAGTCCCAAATGTCAAAGCCTTAGGATGAAAGAGATACATAATCAGTAATAACCAAAATGATAGCTTCTGTGAACATCTAGTTGGATGTGTTTACTTTTGGTAATAAAAGCCCTTGAAAGCAAATATTGAGAGAGAGAATTGAAAAATTAGAATTAGTATTTGTTGAATAGTTACCATGTACCTGGTGCTGTGCTGAGTGATTTACATGCATAATCTCTCATTTTGAGGTAGCTGCTATATCCATTTTATAATTGAAGCTACTGAGGCTTAAGGAAGCTAATTAACCTGCCCAAGGTCATACAACCAGTAAGCAGTAGAGTTGGGAAAAGAATTCTCAAAGAGAATGTTAGAGATCCACATAAAATAATCCTTTTGTAATAAATGCTACTTATTTAACATTTAACATTTAACACTTAACCCATTCATCTCTGTTGGAATCAACCTAACATTTCTTTGAGAAACTCTTGGTCCTGCTCAGGTTGCTAACTTCATTCAGGAGTGAATTGATATCATGTTCAGCACTTGTTTTATGTTTTCATTTCTAGAAATGGTTATAATTTCTATTTCTACCTCAGTTATTCTTTTAACTACATAGAAATATTTGAATCTACATCTAAATGGCAGCAGAGAGTATCTGTACTCTGAGTGCTTGTTGGAGTTTTATCTGCGAGAAACTCACAAGAAACTATTTGTGGGGGAATAAAGAGAAACAATTTATGGGGAATTATCATCTATTCCTCCATAGAGTACTGGCCTTACCTACTGAGATTCTGGGGTGGGGGTATTTTTTAAAAATCTCCCCAGTAGATTTCCAATTTATATGTAGGGTTGAGGAGCTCTGTGTAGCCTTAAGATTTAAGAGATTTTTTTTTTTTAATGGCTTACATCTTTCTCTGGATTTAAGTTAGTCACAAGAGTTTTATATCTGAATTGATACCAGTTTTCTCATTTGCATCCCTGACCTCTTCAATAATTCACCAGACTTTTTCTAAAGGATATTTTGAAGGACATTGTAAGAAATATTCCTGAGAAACCAGTTACAGTATTAATTGAAGTCTTGGAGAACATTATGGGTGGTGCCTTATCAGGACCAAGAGGAGAGATTTGTCATGTAATTTTTTCCTTCCTTGAGTTGGATGCCAGAAGTTTAGAGGCAAATTGGGCCCTCCTCCAAAGCCAAAGTCACAACATGAGTTTTCCTAGCAGCTTCATCCTAGCTCATCAGCGTATTCCTCATCATCCCCATTTCAGCTCAAGAGTCATCTGAAATATCTCTTGATTTGTGTTAATTTATCAATAGGAAAAGTCATACCTGTACACATTTTCATTATGCATGCTATCCTTGGATTAAAATAAATACTCAGGCATGGAAAAAGAAATCTCAGGTTTCCTCCATCTACTTTTCTGAAGTATTCCCACCCCCCACCCCCCATCACAGCATGTTATGCTGTTGTCTTCCTAGCACTTGCCATCCTTTTTTTTTTTTTTTTTTAAGATTTTATTTATTTATTTGAGAGAGGTGGGGGGTACAAGTGAGTGTGAGCGGGAAGGGGCAGAGGGGGAGGGAGAAAGAATCTGAAGCAGACTCAGCACTGAGCAAGGAGCCCCACGCTGGCCGATCCCATGACCATGAGATCATGATCTGAGCCGAAATCAAGAGTCGGACAGTCGCTTAACTGACTGAACCCCCTTGATGACATTCTCTTTAACGTTTGACTTATTGTCCTTCTTCCAATGTGTCATCACTAGAATAGTGTATGAGACTAGTGTATGAGAAAAGTGATCTTGTCTGTTTGTTCACCACACATCTCCACCCTGGCACAGAGTATGTACTTAATAAATATTTCTTGAAATGATAAATTTTCCTTTCTCCCCAGTTTCCTCATCTGCTTAAAATTTATATTTGATCTTGTAAGTGTCCATATAAACATCCCAAAGTCCTCTTTGGAACTGGGTTAAAAGGATGAATACCTGCATAAATTTTAGTCTTCAAATATTGAGTTTATAGTCCCTTTTGATAATTATAATTATTTCACACATAAAATAGAGTTCAGTGTGCTGTATTTTTATTTTTTACTTATTTTTTAATGTGCTGTATTTTAAAAAATATAAATACTTCATATATGAAACAATTATTTTAGACTTCTAGTGGTCCTGTATTTCTGATTTCATCATTTGATTTGCTTTTAAGATCAAAATCTGTTTTGTTTTTCCTAGAACAGACTATTACATGTAATTTGATTTAGAAAATAAAAAAGTGCCATACCACGACCCAGAAATATCAGCAGTTATCACTGGGAAGGGAAGGAATAAACAACTTAATCCACCTCCTGACCCCCACCCTTGGCAGTCTGTCTGTTTATATTGAAGAAATTTTTCAGAATCATATGCGTGTATCAGCAAGGGTAAATCAACATTTTTCTCCTTTTTAAAAATCAATTTTGTACCAGGGGATTTTAGCACTAAGCAGTAGTTGCCCTTTTGCTGCTTTTTTTTTTTTTTTGGTCTCAACTCAAGAACATTAGATAACCGTTTGAAGATGAGAAATCAATGAGGCTTTCCTGAAGATGGGCCTCAAGAGCTCACATTTTGCAAGCGGCTTTAAAAGTTTCTACCTGAGGCAGGAGAACTCCTGGTTGGCAATCTTCTTAGACCACTTATTCTACTTGGCCCTGACTCACGTCTGTAGCCTTTACCTCTAGTTGGTCAATTGCTGTTCTTATTTTTATTTTTTTTCAGGTTGCCTTTTAAATAGGTTGGGTTGGGAGAAATTGCCTTCATTTCCCACTAGTGAGGTCAGGAGGCTGGAGTCAGGCTGGTCCATGCAGTTTGGTACTCCTGGTCACAGCTTAAGCTTTTCTTTAAGTGGTTTCTCTTTCTTTGAGCTAGATAGCGAGATGCCGCACATGCAGCCGGCACTTCACAAAACTGGGTTCTGTAGGTTTTTGTGAATTCACTAGTGGATTTTTAATGCCTTTAGAACATACTGAGAGAGAGAGAATGAGAGAGAGAGCATGAGAGGGGGGAGGGTCAGAGGGAGAAGAAGACTCCCTGCTGAGCAGGGAGCCCGATGCCGGACTTGATCCTGGGACTCCAGGATCATGACCTGAGCCGAAGGCAGTTGCTCAATCAACTGAGCCACCCAGGCGCCCCTGAGCCGAAAGCAGACGCTCAACCAACTGAGCTACCCAGGCGCCCCATCCTCCTGTGAGTTTTAAGTGTTTGTTTCAGAGGGAAGAACCATATCTCTTCTTCTTCTTCCCCCACTCCTCCTCTTCTTCCTTTTCTTCTTTTTCCTATTCTTATTCTTCTTTATTCCTTATTTTTCCTTCCTTCTTCTTCCTCCTCTTCCTCCATCTTCCTCTTTCTTGGTCATTTTTAAATGTCTGCAGACTGGTGGGAGAGGACTTCACCGGGCCCACTCTTTGCCCCATTATGTAGTTTGGGCTGTAGACGCTGCCTTTCCTGGGTCAGAAGACGAGATTGGTTGCTTTTCATGCTCTGAAAAATCGCACTTAGTTTGTACAAAATGAGCAGCAGGCTCACTTTGAATGCCATGTTGTGTTCATTAAATAAAGGTATGTTAATGGTTGAAGAGTCCTTTTAAGTAGGAATTTGGAAAATTTGTTTTATTTAGATGGGTAATTTTGGTATTGTAATTGAACTAACATGAGTTCACCCCTTGGTGAGTTATAGATAGGAGCTATACCGGGTGGAGTTGTTACACAAAGGAAAGTTGACTTGCAGCAAATAAGGAGGTCCCAGGGAATAACTTTCAAAGCCATGACCCCCTGAGCAAGGGTGAATGGGTTCCTTTTGTTTAAGGTTAGGATAAATACCAGAAAGGGGAGTTTTGTCCTCATTTGTAGAGGCAGGCATATGGTCACACATGCACCTTAAGGAAACATGCCTATACATATGTTGTGTGTTACGTTAGTGAGGTTTGTGCTCCTTTTTGGACAGAGGTTTTAGCAGTATAATGAGGTCGAGGTAACTGTCACTCCATGGTCCATGTGCACAGGTGTGAGCCAGTGGTTGAGCTCAAACTGATCTGGATGGTCTGGGCCAGCTGGAGGTCTTCGGGCAGTTGTTACTGCTTGAGAGAATAGTTTCAGTTGCCATCATGGGATGCTTTGCCTGTTGGGTCTTTGTTCCAGAGAAGCTGGAAAAAACTTAAGGAAAATGTGGGACAAAGGTCGGTGGGTCCATGCAGTAGAGGTCAGGTCTTGAGGTCAATCACGTAGGGTCATGCTGGTGACGGTATCAGTCTCTGTTTCCCATAAATAGTGAGTTATTTTCATGGTGAGTTTAGGATTATATGTAGTTAGTAGTACTTTCAAGTGTTTTCCAAGAAAACTTTAGGTAAATGTTTAATAAGAAGTATGGGAATTTGTTTTCTACAGATGCATTTATAAATTTACCTTAATGTTAAATAATTAAGTCATCATTTCTTAGGAAGATTTTTTTTTTTTTAAAGATTTTATTTATTTATTTGACAGAGAGAGAGAGAGAGAGCACAAGCAGGCAGAGTGGCAGGCAGAGGGAGAGGGAGAAGCAGGCTCTCCGCTGAGCAGGGAGCCGGACATGGGGCTAGATCCCAGGACCCCAGGATCATGACCTGAGCCGAAGGCAGCCGCTTAACCGACTGAGCTACCCAGGCGCCCCTCTTAGGAAGATTTTTATTGACTTTGATAGAAACTTCAGCATTCCTGAAGGTGATGGAATTTTTCAGGACCCCAAAACTGTTCTCCCACTTTATGACTTAGCATGATGTTCTTATAGTTCTTAATGATCTTGCCTAGACAAGGGTCTCATGATTAATGAAGGGAGAGTGAATGCTATTAATTTATAGCTTAACCATTTCATGTGAAATCTACTTGAGGTTATTTTTTTTTTAATTTTTTTTTTTTTTTAAGATTTTATTTATTTATTTGAGACAGAGAGAATGAGAGAGAGAGAGCACATGAGAGGGGGGAGGGTCAGAGGGAGAAGCAGGCTCCTTGCTGAGCAGGGAGCCGGATGCGGGACTCGATCCAGGGACTCCAGGATCATGACCTGAGCCGAAGGCAGTTGCTTAACCAACTGAGCCACCCAGGCGCCCCCTACTTGAGGTTATTGATTAATGAGTTGTGTAGGACATTTCTTGAATGTTCTGGCTATGAAATCATGAAGTTTGCAGTTTTCCTAGGGTGATGGGGTAAAAATTATTTTAATTTAATTGTATGGAAAAACAAGGAGTGAAGGCATGCATCCTCATCTTCATTTTCATTTCTTCCCAGCATTGACCCAGAGCTTTGTACATAGCAAGTGCTCAACAAGCAAATGTTGACTCAGTGAAGTCATTGATGCCATGACTTTTACAGAGCCCTTTTCCATTCTCATGTCCCCAGACCCCTGTTGCGAGGTCAGGTTTTCCCTGGTCAGTTCTTTTCTCTTCATCTCTCAGTACAGGTTCTGTCCCTTTCCTGTTACCTCTTTCCATTTGGTGTTTTCCCATGAGCATGGTCTTGCTTTGTTCACTTTCCCTATGACCCTTGGTTTATTTTGTCATATTTTTCCCCCACTCTATTTCTGTCAAGTTCCTTTTTTTCTCTCAGCAGCTAAAGAAAAAAACAAGTCCCCAAAAGGTTATTTACGTTCAGTGTTGGAAACCATCCTCTGTGCACATTGCTGGACTTAATTATTTTGCCATTTGGAAAATGTGTTCGAGTTCAACAAGCTTTCCCATTTTACTACTTACCTTTAAACCTGTTTTTTTGTTGTTGTTGTTTTGTTTTGTTTTTTTGGTGTGGTTTTTCTTTTTTCTGTTTGTTTCTTTTGTTTCCCTTTAGTTGTCCCTCATTCCTTCTCTTCTTTGGATGTGGAGTGAGGTGTCCCTTCCATTCTTTACTGCTGGACTAATTGCCTTCCTAAAATCATTCTTTTTGTTCTCATTGCTCGTCATTCCCTGGATTTAAACTTTGAGTTATGTGCTCAGTCCACCCTCTGCACTTGCTGAGCATGACCCTTCTCACACTCTTCTTGAGTGATCCAGGACTATATTGCCAGGATTCAGACTCAGTATTAAGAAATGATGGGGCACTTTTACAGGTATAGTAAGAGTAAAACTTGCCTCAGAGGCTTGCCATAAAATTATTTCTGGGTACATGTGTGTTGGTGTGGGAGGGATTAGAGCAACTGACAATTGGGTGTGTTAATGGAAGGTATCCCCATGAGAGAGACTGTGTAACCTTGGGCTGCGACTTTGTCATTCAAATTCATTGTTGTTTGTTCACTGCTTAGTGCTGTGCCTGATGCATACTTGATGCTCAGCAAATATTTATGGTCTGCCTTTGTTTCAATTTTTTGTCTCAAAGATGAAAAAAAGTTCTGTGACCATTCATGTTACTGATTTTATGTACTTGAAAAATTTTTTTTAATTTTAATTTTTATCTTTTTTTTAAGATTTATTATTTTTAAAATACATTTTTATTTATTTATTTGACAGAGAGAGCGAGAGAGCACAAGCAGGGGAAGCAGCAGAGGGAGAGGGAGAAGCAGGCTCCCTGTTGAGCAGGGAGCCTGATGTGGGGCTCGATCCCAGGACCCCGGGACCATGACCTGAGCCAAAGGCAGACACTTAACCGACTGAGCCACCTAGGCACCCCTGTACTTTTTTTTTTTTTAAGGATTTTATTTATTTATCTATTTGAGAAAGAGAGCAGGGTGGAGGGGAGGAGCAGAGGGAGAGGGACAAGCAAACTCTGGGCTGAGTGCAGAGCCCAACACGGGGCTCAGTCCCACCAGCCCAAGATCATGACCTGAGCCAAAATCAAGAGTCAGACTCTCAACTGACTGAGCCACCCAGGTGCTCCTAATTTTATGTACTTTTGATGTATTTCCAACAATTACAGTATTTCTTTCTTCCAGATTATTAAACTGTTTTGTTGGGACAGCATGGGCTTCCTTCCACATCTTTGCCTTCTCTGTGACCTCTTCCTCCCCCATCTCTTCTTGTTAACCCAACAGAGACACCCTGTATATAGTATGCCCACCTTCTGTGAGGATCCCATCACTGTGAGCATCTGAACTAAAATAGCTGTCCCTCTTGCTTCAGGTTTGAGGCAGGGTTTATTAGGAAAGGCAGGGCCATGATGGTGAGGAGGGAGAACACCAGAGATAGCAGTGGGAACTTGGACACTGGTTGGCATACAGACATCCCACCACCTAAGGCCGCCTTGCAGTCCCTCTGCCACTTTAATCACTGTGACAAAATCACTCATGTCAGTTTATAGCCTCATCTCTCGCAATAAAAATAAATCCAAGCTGTTTAACCTTTGTGTGTGACTTTGTTCACCGGAGTTTGCCATTTGGTACCTGGAGCTACATTTTCTTTAAGACAATGATGCTTGTCTTCTGGGAGAGTGACATGTAGTATTTTTGATGGATCTGAACTCAGATGACATATTCAACCAAGGGGTTCCCTTGATATTCTTGGAATTTTGATTTTTTTTTTAAACTGGGGTTTTAAACTAAGTATAATATCTTTTTTTTTTTGCTTTAAGTCCCAGATATTTTCTCGTCTATTATTTTCATTTTTTCTCCAGTTTTTGCCACCGTTTTATGGCCTAACAAGTTAATATAAAATATTTACTTTATTTCTTAGGAGGTAGATATTACCGACATAGGACTGTTACTCCATGAAATCTCCATGATGCTAAAAGACCTGCACATCTGATTTAAATCAGAAAAAACACCGCTAGAGAATAGTTCCTTTAGTATAAGTAGAGACCCCAGAGAGGGATGGCACTCTGAGCTGTTTTTAAGCACATACATGTTAGTGTGAATGAAGGATCTGAAAGGGTTAAGACCAGAAAGGAAAGTGAAGGCATAGGATGGTGAGGAGGTCCCACGTCAAAATCTTAGGATCAAGTAGCTGGCCCGTAGAAATGAACTCTAGCAGTTCTCATGACTTCAGCTGACCCATTGTAATCTCAGGAACAAAATTATGTATATTTTAATTGTGTATATATATTTTTAATAAGAGCTTTATTGGGGTATAATTTGCATACCACAGAATTCACCCATTTAGCAATGGTTTACAACTCAAAATATTATTAGTATATTCACATAGTCGTGCAGCCACCCCCTCTGTCAATGTTAAAACATTTTCTTTTTTTATTTATTTGACAGAGACACAGCGAGAGAGGGAACACAAGCAGAGGGAGTGGGAGAGGGAGAAGCAGGCTTCCCGCTGAGCAGGGAGCCCGATGCGGGGCTCGATCCCAGGACCCTGGGATCATGACCTGAGCTGAAGGCAGACGCTTAATGACTGAGCCACCCAGGCGCCCCGGTGTTAAAACATTTTTATCATCTCGGGGCACCTGAGTGGTGTAGTCGGTTAAGCGTCCAACTCTTGGTTTCAGCTCATGTCGCGATCTCACGGTTGTGAGATTGAGCCTGCTTTGGGTTCTGTGCTCAGCTGAGTCTGCTTAAGAGTCTCCCTCTCTCTTTGCCCCTCCTCTCTGGACTCTCTTCATTTGGACAGCTCTGGTTTAAAAGGTTTTAAATGATTTATTATTTATTTTAGAGAGAGAGATTAAGAGAAAGAGTGTGTGAGGAGCACGGGGCGAGGGGCAAAGGGAGTGGGAGAGAGAATCTCAAGCAGACTCTGTGCTGAGCATGGAGCCCCATCTCACAGCACTGAGATCATGACCTGAGCCGAAATCAAGAGTCCAGCGCTAACCACTGGGCCACCCAGACACCCCTTTACAAGGTTTTAGAAAGTTGAGTCAATATTAACCTCCCTGCAGCTTTCAGCTATTAATTTTTATTTCTTGTAGTTTTTCTGGCCACAGTAGTAGAGACATTTCCACATGTGTGTTATTCATCCCTTAGCTGTTACGTGGCATCTACGAAATTGATCATGTGAAGGTGCTTGTGAAAATTTCTTTAGGACATGGGCGCCTGGGTGGCTCAGTTGTTGGGCATCTGCCTTCGGCCCAGGTCATGGTCCCAGAATCCTGGGATCGAGTCCCACATTGGGCTCCTTGCTCGGTGGGAAGCCTGCTTCTCCCTCTCCCACTCCCCCTGCTTGTGTTCCCTCTCTCGCTGTCTCTTTCTGTCAAATAAATAAATAAAATCTTAAAAAAAAAAATTTCCTTAGGACAACTTTTGTTATTATTTTTTTTAATTTAAAAAAGCTCCTGTTGGGTGCCTGGGTGGCTCAGTTAGTTAAGCGACTGCCTTCGGCTCAGGTCATGATCCTGGAGTCCCAGGATCAAGTCTGCATTGGGCTCCCTGCTCAGCGGGGAGTCTGCTTCTCCCTCTGACCCTCCCTCCTCTCATGTGCGCTCTCTCTCTCTCTCATTCTCTCTCTCTCAAATAAAGTCTTAAAAAAAAAAGCTCCTGTTTTGAAATAGTTCAAACATACAAAAAATGTAGATAGAATAATGTGATAGACGCTCTTGTACTCACTACACAGAATCAACACAAATTTAATAGTTTTTTTTTTTTTAAAGAAATAAACATTATAGATTCAGTTCATGCTCCCCTGCCTTCCATTTCCTCATCCTTCTCAGGGGAAATCATTATCTTGCAATTAGTGTGCATCCTTCCTGGCTTTTTTATACTTGAACTACATAAATATTTATCCATAAACAATATATATTACTATTTTGTGTATTTTGTACATGCACATATTTGGTATCATATATATTCTTTTGCTACTTCTCAATACTGATTTTCAATTTCTTGTGCTGGTATAGGTAAAATAATTGAATTTTTTCCTTTTTATTGTTGTCTGGCTTTCTGTGTTATAAACTTACCATCATTTATTTCTTTTTATGTTAATGTATTTATAGATTTTTTTCAAGTTTTTGCTCTTATAAGCAGTGTTTGCCATTGATAGAGTTTCTGTGGGTCATATATTTTGATGTGAAATTGTTGATTCTTAGGGTTTGTGCATTTTCAACTTCAACATTATGTAGAGACATAATGCCAGATTATATAGTGATACACCAGTTTATACTCCACCGGCAGTGCATGAGAATTTCTCCATCTTCATAATCATTTGGAACCCTAAGACTTAAAAACTTATAAACATGGATGTGAATGGTGTCTAATTATTTTACTTTCCATTTCCCTGATGACTAATGAGATTGAGCGCCTTTGGTGATCATATTTCTTCCTCTAAATGGTCTATTTATATATTTCCCCCATTTTTCTGTTGGGGTATTTGTCTTTTTCTTACTAATGTATGGCATTTTAAATATATTCTGGATCCTTTTCTATCATTGGTTATTGCAAATTCTTTTAAAAATTATTATGGCTTAGCCATTCTCATGGTATCTTGTTGCAAAATTAACAGTTTTTTTATGTTATGCTTGATAGCCCCGTTATGGTTCTTTGTGTATTACTTTACTACTTTACTACTGTAAAACCCATGATTTTTTAAGAGCATGTCTTAATTTTTAGTGAAATAAGTCCCTATATAGTTTTTTTTTTAAATTTTATTTATTTATTTGTCAGAGATAGAGAGCACAAGCAGGGGGAGCGGCAGAAGGAGAAGCAGGCCCCCTGCTCAGCAAGGAGCCCAGTGCGGGACCCGATCCCAGGACCCTGGGATCATGACCTGAGCCGAAGGCACACGCTTAACCGACTGAGCCATTCAGGTGTCCCATTCCCTATATAGTTTTTAAAAAAAGTATTATAGGATAGTGATTAAGAGTTGGAGGGCCTGGAATTAGGCTGCATGCTTTCAAAACCTGCCTTTGCCACCAGCTCACTGTGTGAACTTGGCACACATTTAACTTTTTACACCAATTAAGAATAGTACCTAGCTCATATGTTGTTGTGAGGATTAAAGGAGATAATACACATAAAGCTTGTGGCTGAACATTTGGCATATAGTAAGAACTCAATAAATGTTAGCTCCTTTTTTTTTTTTTATTTAGCTTCCATAATGATTATTTCTTGGTATGAAATCAGTGCCCAGTTTCTTGTGTACAAAAATCACTGGGTTTCTTGGATTGTTTCACGAGAGCTGTGGTTCCTTTCAGATGTTCCAGGAGGGTAGGACAGTTTGGACCCTGGTGGTAATGCCGGGTTCCAGCTTTGGCGTCATTGAATTCTTCCAGGGAATTTAACAGAACAAGTTAATCTTGTTTCTTTTTTTTTTAAACTGAATTAAAGTTGACATAACGTTACCTTAGTTTCAGGTGTACAACATAGTGATTTCACAAGTCTATACACTACGCTGTGCTTACCCCAAGGGTAACTAACATCTGTCACCATACAAGGCTATTACAATATCATTGACTGTATTCTCTGTGCTGTGTAATTTTGTTTCCATAATATTAGTTCAGACATCAGGTGGGATTTGTTTTCTTAAAATTGAATGAGTAACAGTGCAGCCTCCTTACTTTGGGATGGGAGGCCTGAAAGGAAAGCAGGACACAGAGGCTAACAGGCAGTGGGATTAAAGGTCGGACTCTGGGTTCCTAAACCAGGCTGAGTGTTGGAATCTGTATATAGGACTGGATTAGAGGATAAGATGCTCTATTTTAATAGCTTGTTTTGTTTTCTTTTTAAAAAACATGTTTTACTTGAAGAGCCTCGGAAGGCAAAAATCTAAACGAACAGACCATTGAGGAAGAAACGGCTCCCAAAATTTTATACAAAGTAGCAGTTTTTATAACAAAGTCTATTTTTCTTCTGTGAAAGCTTTGCATTTGCAATGCGTTTATGACAACAATCCTAATTTTTAATATAGTTTTTATACTTTATTTTTAAAAATTTTTTAAAGATTTTATTTATTTGAGAGAGAGAGAGACAGAACACAAGCAGGGGGAGGAGCAGAGGGAGAAGGACGAGCAGACTCCGTGCTGAGCATGGAGCCTAATGTGGGGTTCAATCTCACCACCCTGAGATCATGAACTGAGCTGAAACCAAGAGTCGGACGGTTAACCAGCGAAGCCACCCAGGCGCCCCTTCATATAGTTTTTAATAACAGCTTTGTTGAGATAGAATTCATGTACCATAAAATTCATGTACCTTTTAGCAGTGGCGTTTAATACAACTTTTAGTCATTCTCAGTTCTCTTTTTTCTTATATTCTGGCTCTTCCCTTTTTATCATTCTGTTGTTTTGGGTCCCATTGTACATAAGCTGTGATCATAAGCCCCTTTGCTGAGCTTCTTGTTGAGATGACTCTGCCCAGCCTTAGACATAACCTTCAGCACAATGGAAGAACTTCCATTTTCTTGCAGTGGATTTCCATATTTAATAAATATTTTAACACTTAATCAATCAACCATGTGTTTCTCAATTTCCAACAGTTTTCAACAGTCTTTCCAGAATCTGTTATTTCAAAGATGATTGTGTTATTTCTCTTTCTCAAGAAATAATTAGGTTAGAAGAAGTCCGTATGCTTTTATTTTAGCATCATATGCTCACTGCAGAAAGTGTTCAGGGGGAGAAAAACTCCCAAGTGCAGATATTGTTGCCGGTGGTAGTAGCAGTGTGTGTGTGTGTCTGTGTGTGTGTGTCTGTGTGTGTGTGTCTGTGTGTGTGTCTGTGTGTGTGTCTCTCTCTGTGTGTGTGTGTGTGTGTGTGTGTGTGTGTCTGTGTGGAGAGTCTTTGCAGACCGTCCCGTCTCCATGGGGCTTTGTTCTCACATTCTACTTGATGAGAGAAACAGCTACACTTGCCTCTGTACCTTCTAGCCCTGGTGCACTTGGGTATTTTAGTTATGTTTGAGCTATTAATCATGCCTTTTTATAGCTCCTGTTCTCTGCAGCGTGTTTTCACTAGAACTAGAGATTCTTGATCTCTCCTTTCATCATCCTATCTTTGAATAATGAGGGAACAGAGAAGATTGCAAATATTTAATAGACTTTGATTTTTTTTCTTATGAAGTTTAAACTTGCCAGCTTTGCAATTAAAATTTTTCCATTGTTGTTTTTTTTTTTTTTTTCAGATTAAGGCTTAATAACGGGTTTGTGTGTGTGTGTAGACGAGAGAGAGAGAGAGAGAGAGAGGAAAAGAGAGATGGAATTATTTCGTGTGATTATATTTGTGAACTGACATTTTAAAAATTCACTCCATAAATATTGAGGGCCTACTACATGGCAAGCACTGTTCTGGGCCCTTGGGATACATCAGTTAATTTTAAAAAAAACAAACCTGATTTCCTTTTTCATGGGACTTATATTCTAGCAGGTAGATAAACATATAATAAATGATAAGTTATATGGTGTATTACAAGGTGGTGAGTACTATGGAAAAGGAGGAAAATACAGCATGGTAATGGGGATTGGGAGTATAGGTGTGTGTGGGTATCATAGGTTGTAATTTTTAATAGGGTAGTCCACTATGTCTCACAGAGAAGTGACATTGGGAAAATGTCTCTGGAAGGAAGTGGAGAGTGAGCCAGGGATCTATATCAGGAAGAGCATTCCAGGATGAAAGAACAGCCAGTAGAATGACCCCAAGACTAGCGTGTCTGTAAATTATGAGTAACAGGGCTGTTACTCCAAAGATTTGTGTTGGAAGGTCTCATTGAAAACTGTACTGGGGTAAATATTTGGAATTATCCATGTGTCTGGCAGTATTTTCAGTTGTATCCTGTGTTCTCAAAGGATTGCATTTTCTCACCAAAGAAGACCATACAGATTACAGATATATCCCCCTCCACCTCCCCACAATATTACGCATTTGGATTCTTCTTTGCAAGACAATATTACTTCCATGCAGTTAAATGTATTTCTCTCTGATGTTTAAGTACATGCATGGCTGTGGTTTTCTTTCTTTGCAGGATGTTTTATTCTGTGTGGTTGGTAGATATTTTTGGTGTTAGCCTGCCGTAACACTTACAGAGCAGTACATAATTTCTGCTGTGCCTAAGAGATGAGAGGCATGCTTCCAACCGATCTTTGAACATATCCTGTTTCACAAATGGAGGCAATAGGCCTAAATTGCATTAAGAGAGTTTTGTTAGCTATGTAAGAGGGAAAATAAGATGAGTCAGTATTGGAACAGACCACAAATAGGGGTTGAGTCACTATCTCAAGAACTTATAGAATAGGCTCAACAATCATTTTTTCAAAATAGTTTTTTTTTCCTTTAACGATTTATTTATTTATTTACTTGTGAGAGAGAGAGAGAGAGAGAGAGAGAGAGAGAGCATGAGCAGGAGGAGCAGAGGGAGAGGGAGAGAATCTCAAGTAGACTCCGTGCTGAGTGTGGAGACCAACGAGGGGCTCAGTCTCACAACTATGAGATCACAACTGAGCTGAAACCAAGAGTTGGTTGCTTAACAGACTACGCCACCCAGGGGCACCTCAAAATAGTTTTGAATAGATACTTTTTTCCTAACAGGTGGGAAATGAATCACTTAAGTCACTGAGTTTCCCTAAAACTCTAAGTCCCATTTTTCTCCCTCTGTCCTATAGATAATGCGTATTTCAAGTCATGTAGCCAAATGACTACCACTCTCACTAACAAATATTGGTTGAATAAATTGGGCGTGGAATACAGGTCAGAAATTTTCAAGGACCATCAGTGGAATGCACGTGCTAAGAAGAGTTATACCCTCTTTAACAATGATAGTGTTTGTAACCACTAGAGAACTAAAAGAAGCCAATAAAATAGTTTAAACTAAATGAAAGCAACCTTTATTATGGTTATATTCCTGAGAGCTCCTTCCTGTTTTCAGCTAATTCCAATTTGCAAAATAACTTTTATTTATATTATTGTCAGAGAACAGTTGTCATGTTTATTTTAAATTCATAAGTGAGCACATACTTTGTGCCACGCAAAGTGCTAAGTGTTGGGAATACATGGGCAGTTGGTACAGAGAGTGGAGGGTGATGTAGCCGTAAGGCATGGACCTCAGAGAGGGACGGAGGAATTGTCATCTGGAAGGGACAATGGGGAGCTCGAGAACAATTCTGAGTCCTGGATGTAAAACAAAATTCGATTTACATGTACTCAGACTTGTGCTACCCATGTGGTACAATGATAGACAGCACTGATGGAGCGAGACTGTTCTGTGCACCTTACGCATACTCAGTCTTCCCAGCAATCCTGAGGTTGGGACTGTTGTTCCCATTTACCCAATGGAGAAACTGAGGCACAGGGAGTTTAAATAACTTGTGCAAGATCATTAATTGGGGAAGGGGTGGAGGTAGAATTTGAGACAGGAAATTTGGCTCTAGAATCTAGGGTCTTAGCTAGTACCCTCTGCAGCTTTTCATAAGAAACTGCGCACAGTTTTAAAACAGAGGGAAACTCTTGGGGCGCCTGGGTGGCTTAGTTATTAAACGTCTGCCTTCGGCTCAGGTCATGATCCTGGGGTCCTGGGATTGAGCCCCACATCAGGCTCCCCGCTCGGCGGGAAGCCTGCTTCTCCCTCTCCCACTCCCCCTGCTTGTGTTCCTGTTCTATCTGTCTCTCTCTGTCAAATAAAAAAATAAAATCTTAAAAAAAAAAAAAACAGAGGGAAACTCTTTAGGATAAAACACGTTAGCGCTGGATTATTCCCTTATATAGTAGTAAAGTATCCTTGCAGACAATTAAAATCTGTGGACAGAGACTGTATTTCCTCCGAGTCTTCTGTGGTTCTCCTGCAGTTCCCTGCCCATGGAAGGGGTCAGGAGGTGGTGGTGGTATGGAGATGGTAGACCCATGCAGGGAAGGCCAGAGACAGAGAAAGGGGATGGCTTGGTGGCAGTTCTCTGAGGATGCTGATATGGGGAACATTTGCTTCATTTGCTTCCGAGCAACAACCATTAAAAAAACTATCATAAAATGGATAGAAAGGCCGTGCCCAGGCTGTTTCCTTTGTAAAAGAGAATCAAGATGTCTTGCAGGAATCCTTTCTTTAGCCCAGCTTGTCAAATGCACGAAGCCCTCATTAGGCTCTAATTTGTGCTCAGTAGAGGCAACAGCTAGAGAGTTTGTTCAGCTTCGTATCAAAACACATCCGCAGCATAGAGACCCAGGTCATTTATGGAACATCAGAAACCATCCAGCGCCCCTGCATGTGTGCTCCTTTGTTAAGGCCAAGAGTTTAAACAGAAGGAAGAGAAAATGGCTCTGCTCTAGCTGGGGGCTCCCCAGCTCCACCAGCCCACCCTAAGGAGGCCATGGCTGCTTATAACCCTGCTTCCTTATACTTTCTGTTTCTTACAGAGAGAGAGTCACATTCTACCATTCCTTTCTTTTTTTTTTTTAAGATTTTATTTATTTATTTGATAGATTGAGAGCACAAGCAGATGGAATAGCAGGCAGAGGGAGAGGGAGAAGCAGGCTCCGCGCTGAGCAGGGAGCCTGATGCGGGGCTCGATCCCAGGACCCTGGGATCATGACCCGAGCCAAAGGCAGACGCTTAACCAACTGAGCCACTCATGCCTTTGATATGAAGTTGTTTCTAGCAAGGGCCGAGTGTATGCCAGTGAAGAAAAGAGTGGTGGGACTAAGAATTTTATTTCTTTTTATATTTAGACACAAAGTCATAAAAATAATTGGAAATCTCCAATATTATGTTGTGGTTTTTTTTTTTTTTCTTGCATGAATTTATGTTTCAGGGCCAAAGGATACTCTACACTTGATTTTGACTTTATATCATTAGACACCATTCGCTTGTCCTAGTCTCGAAGACCCTTTAGTGATGACCTGTGTCCTATCTCCCTCTTGTAGGGCAGCAGGTATTCCTTTTATTCAGGCTTCTTGGAGTCAGACTCACCAGCTTATACACTTTGCTTGTATCTAGTAGTAATTACTTTCTAGGTTACAGTTGGCTACAAACTTTCCTTGCCATGACGTATACACACATGCACAGAAATGCATATGCAAGCCTTATTGGATGTACAGTGGATAATAGGACTTGATTTGTTGAGCTTTTCTGTCTCTCCTAATAACAGTATCTTTTAGAATTTTTTGCTTTCAGAGATTATTTATAGTCAATATATTTATAGAAGGCATTTCACTTTTCTAGGAAAAGTGTTTAGTGCTAAAGATTAGGTGACAAGAATGATCTATTTATTGCTAGGGCTAATAGTGACTGGCTCCAATAAATGAAAAAAGTACAAGTAAAATTTCTGGAGTTTCTTTCATTACCCTTCTTCAACAGAATAATTTCATTATTTTGTTACCTCTTTTTTTTTTTTTTTTTTTAAAGATTTTTATTTATTTATTTGACAGAGAGAGACACAGCGAGAGCAGGAACACAAGCAGGGAGAGTGGGAGAGGGAGAAGCAGGCTTCCCGCTGAGCAGGGAGCCAGATGCGGGGCTCGATCCCAGGACCCTGAGATCATGACCTGAGCCGAAGGCAGACGCTTAACGACTGAGCCACCCAGGCGCCCCTTGTTACCTCTTTGATTTTTCCTAGTAACATGTTTGAAAAATTATACTTACTTAATTTCTTTAGATTTTGATGCTTTTGAAGTTAGCATCCCAGAAAGACTATAGACTAGATACATGTAAGGCAGCACACATAACAAAAATTTTCTTCTGGGGTATTTGTGTTTTCTCTCAAACATGCATCATGGATGGATTCTGAAAGTTTTCCTGTAACGTAAGGGCAAGGAGTTATTCTTCAAAGCAGCTTGGAGACGTCAGCTGGTAGTATGTGGAAAGCCCTTCGGTTTAAGAATCTGGGGGGTAGACTCATGTCATACTGAATCTTTGAAACAGCTTCTTGCTGTGTTCTAACCTATGCATGCCTGGGAAAATTCCATGGTTTTGAGACATGGTTTCCTCCGAGATGGCTGGTAATGTTTTCTTTTTCTCTCTCTTGTACAAATTTGCATTTCTTCCTTTCCTTCCTAGTTGTGTTCAGATAGCTACTTTGTTCTTCATATCAATCTTCATTCTAGCTACTTGAGAAACAAACAAACAAAAAAGAAATATTTTTGCAGGGGTTCTTGTCTCTGGAATTCTCTCATTTGGTGTCCTAATGAAGAAAGCCCTTGGTGGGTGACTGTCAAGTTATAGATGAAAAACATCTTTTGAATATCTTTGCCATTAGAAACTTACTGCCTATTTTTTTTTTCTTCTTTTAAGTGGGAGCTTTGTTCTTGCAATATTTTACTGGATTATTTCTTCACTATGTTCTTGGAAAATTTGTGGACAGTTGAGATATGTTAGGAAGTTAGGAATCTGGTCCTCTTGAAGTTTAGTATATGTATGTGTAAGTTTATGTTTATGTGTAAGCGGAAAGCCCTCCAGTTTTAGTCTTTAGTTCTAGGAGAGAAAAATCCTTTTTATCCCATGTGAATTTGCTTCCCAAGGAAAATGCTATGGAATTCCTATGTGCCAGCTCTTCATCATGGGATTTTGTTCAGTGTTATTTCTGATTTTTCTTTCCTTGAATGCTTGGAGCTGGCCCTTTAGTGGAAATGAGTCATAGCTCTCGGACATCTCTAATATCTTTGTAAAAAAGATGAAATTAAGCAAGCAAGCAAACAAAAGTCCATTGACATGCCAGCACTGAGTGAAGTGAATCTTGATGTGAAGAACTCACCATTCTTAATTTTATTCTTTGGACTTGGCCTGTTTCCGATGTTGCCTCCAGGAGAGACTGTGACCCAGCTGGCAAGAGACAACCCTTATTTCAAGGCCTGCTTTTAAAATGATCTGACTTAGAGCCGAACTGACTAGTTACTCTTTTGATAATGTAATAGCTTAACCGTTTACTGATTTTCCCTCCTCTGCTCTTTTTACCTTTTACTTAGCTTGCAGTAGTTACA
This sequence comes from Phoca vitulina, assembly GCF_004348235.1. NCBI lineage: Eukaryota > Metazoa > Chordata > Mammalia > Carnivora > Phocidae > Phoca > Phoca vitulina. Next base: position 67,666,598 of record NW_022589707.1, on the reverse strand, counting down.
TTATTCTTTGTAACAAGCTTTTATAGACTTTCACCATAAACAACAATTTTAAAGTGTTTTTCTCACAGCATTCTATAATTAATACTCTTTTCAGTTCACATTTGGGGGAAAGCAAGATAAAGTATAGGAAGGTTTCATAACTCACTCTTAAATATTGAGTCACTTGTGAGGCCAGGAAGACCTGTCATCTTTCTCCCCAACTTTTTTGCAGTAAGGAAGAGTATCCTTTTTCCAGGGCTGATTCATCTTTCGTTTGCTGATTTTGTTGCAACGAAACGTTGGGGTTCCTTGCACTCAGATTTAATTACGGCTCAATAACACTACATATTATATTGTTCTCAGGCTACTAAAGATCTTAAAGGCCTGCTCTGACTTCAGAATTATACGAGTAAGCGTTTCTTGTTCAGGCTCTAAATGAAGGCCTAGTAATGGGCGGTTAATGGCCAAGATGATGGAGAGACCGATTTATCAGAAGATAGCTGGAGCATAAATAGGTAATGAGGCTGCCTGACTTCCTGAATGAAGATGAGACCATCAGAGCTGGTGCCTGTCAGCACAGTCTCTCTGCCTCTAGTTGTGGGAGCAGGGGCCCCTGGAGAGAAGGACCCTTGGCCACCAGGGAATCACAGCCTTTAGGGCTTCCAGTGCCACCAGAACTGGAAGCGTCAGCCAGGCGAATTCAGAGAATGCTTGTCAAGAACTCATTAAAGAAAGTCTTTTTTCTTTTTTTTTTCTTTTTGTGATGTATACGGCTTCACCTAGAGGTTCCTAGGTGCAGAGATTTATATGGCATAATATCTGCCCTTGGGTCATCCATCCCAAAACAAGGGTATGTCCCATCGATTGAACATGTTTGCCTCAATTGTAAAATTTTTCACATCAAATAAAGTCAGTGCAAGAACTGGCATTTGAGTTGGAGAGCAAGTTCAACTAAAGGGGAAAACCATGGGAACTGGTTACGCGTTAGGCTCACACATGTTAGCTCTGCACAGAATTCCACTTCATGGAATTATTTTCCTATCTTAACCCCCTAGCCAGGGGAACACTATCCTGCTGATGTGGCCCCAACAAATTGTAGAATGAGGAATCTTAGTGTTAATAGATGTGTCTCTTTGAGCTCTTTTGTCAGAAGTTCACATAAGGCCGTGGAGTAATTATAGTGAGATTATGGTGATTTTTCAATTGGCCTTTTCTGTTATAGAAAAAAAAGGGATAATATATGCAAGTGATTATTGGTATTTTGTTTTTTACTGAGCTCAGATGTACACTTGTATTTTTTTTTTTTAAACTACCTTGACGCAATCAAAGAGCAAAGAAGTATTTAGGATGCAGCAAAGCTAAAGATTCTGTTACGTGCATTAAAGACTTCTTTCTAATAATGTTAATTACTTTCACAGTTACTGGGTTACACAATACCATTTGACTGGTAATACTCCCATCCATTGGTATTCATTGATTCATTATTCAAGTTGGGCTTAACTAAAAACCCAAACTTCCTTGTCTTTCTCTCTGTGTCAAAGTTCTGATTCTCCCATGAAAGTTTTAGTGTCAACTTAGCTTTAAAAAAATGGTTATGAATAACGCAGTCTTGAAAAGTTCATTTGTACTTATTTGATCTTTGGGATATGTAGGTTGGCCCTGGTTCATGGGCTCTAGGAGATGCAAGGAGAAAAAGGCTGCCAGGAGGCAAAATGCACAGGAGCATGGAGTTATGTGAGCTTCACATTTAAATTTCAGCTGTTACCCATGAATAATAAATAAGCCTCAATCTGGGAATTTATAGCAGGTTCTTCTGGTCCTAAAATTCTGTGACTCATTTTTGAAATTTGAAATTAAAATTATCCTTACATAATTTTATTCATTTATTAAGTTTTCTTGCCATCTGGATAGTTATTTTATATCTTTCCATGTTTTTCCCTCAGTCTTTTGTTTCACAGCTCCTTTTGATGTCAGCCTCAGTCCTTAAAACACACGCATACACTCACACACTTTACCATGTCTGTGTAACTTTTTTTCATTAAAAGATGGATTTCCATGTCCACTTTAAACTAATTCTTAATTTCTTAGGTTTTAATCAAATTGGCCTCAGAACATGTGCTCTGTGTCAGATGTGGTAACGCTGTTGACTTTTCTGGTGAAAACAGAGTTCTAAACATTGTTTTTCATCGTTTAATTTTCTTTTCATATGCTTTAAAAATGCTCTTTAGAGCATTTTAATGACTCTAAAATAATGTTCCTATTATAATAATTACTCCTAAGAACTCAGTAAAACCTGCATGCACCTCCAAGCTGCAGAACGAAAGCTGGGATGAAGCGTGCTGTGAACAGCCTCTTCTACCGAGTAGTGTGACTTTGCAAATGACATTTGCCCACAATGGCCTGTTTCCTTATTTGTAAAATAAAGATGTTGTATTATATGAGCTCTAAGAGTTTTCTCCATATTATTGTATGATACTGAAATGTTTGATTGTTTTCAAAATCGCAAATCATTTTTTTTTTTTTTTTTAAGATTTATCTATTTATTTGAGAGAGAGAGTGAGAGAGAGAGAGAACATGAGCGGGGTAAAGGGCAGAGGGAGAAGCAGACTCCTCGCCGAGCAGGGAGCCCGAAGCAGGGCTCGATTCCCAGACTCCAGGATCATGACCTGAGCTGAAGGCAGATGCGTAACCGACTGAGCCACCCAGGCACCCAAAATCGCTAATCATTCTTATGTAGTAATTTGAAAGAATGCATTTCTGCAAAATTACGCTTTTTACATATCTCTGAGAGCCATTACTACCTTTTAACATTCAAATGAAAGTTAATAAGTATTAGAATTTTTGTTTGGCAATATATGTTAGCATACCCCCCCCCCCCAAAAGAGGAAAATCCTGATATTATACTAGTTCTCTCTTCTCAAACATTTACTTTTCCTTTGAACTAAAAAGGCAGGGTCTAAGATTAACTTTCTGAGAACCATCCTGGCTCCCATTGATGGTGTTGGCTAAGAAGCTAGATTGTTAATATAGCATGAAGTCAGTTAAATTCTACTTAATTGTTTCTCCAAGATAACCTAAAGACGTAAATATGTTTGTTCTCTTTGGCCTGCTTTTTTAAAAAAATTTTTTATTGTTATGTTAATCACCATACATTACATCATTAGTTTTTGATGTAGTGATCCATGATTCAATGTTTGCATATAGCACCCAGTGCTCCATGCAGTATGTGCCCTCTTTAATACCCATCACCAGGCTAACCCATCCCCCCACCCCCCTCCCCTCTAGAACCCTCAGTTTGTTTGTCAGAGTTCTTTGGCCTGCTTTTTAAGTCAAACATGGGGAAGGCAGATTCTGGAAAGAGAGAAGGCCACACAGAATGCAAGGAAACCATGCTAACATTTATTTTAGCGGTCACCACGGCAAGTTTGGTTTGGCTGGGCAGCCTTGTGTTTGGAGTTTGATCCTCGTGCCTTCGTGGATGTCTGAGCTACAGCTGTGAGCGCCTTGGTTTTAACCAATCCACGGAGGAGAATGACATTGAACCACTGGTGAAATCAGCTCTTCATGGGAGCTGCTTTTCTAAACGTTGAGGAATAATGCCAGCAATGCTGTATTGGTTTCCCATTGCTGCTGTAATAATTACCACAAACTTAATATTATAAAACAACAAAAATTAATTTTCTTACAGTTCTGGAGATTAGAAGCTGGAATGGGTTTTACAAAGCTAAGATGCAGGTGTTGGCAATACTGTGTTCCTCTAGGGGAGAGTTGTTCCTTGCCTTTTCCAGTATCTAGAGGCTTCCAGTATTCATTGGCATATGGCTTTTGCCTCACCTTATTCTAATTTCTATTTCCATTATCACATTTCCTTCTCTGACTCTGACCCTTCTAAGACTCTGGTCTTATAAATTGGGCCCCCCTGGATAACCCGGGATAGTCTCTCCATCTCAAGATCCTTAAATTCATCACATATGCAAATTCCCTTTTGCTATGTAAGGTAACATGTTCATAGGTCCCGGGGATTAGAGTGTGGGCATCTGTAGGGTCATTATTCTATCTACTACGGATTCCTTTTAGTCATTCATGTGTCACCTAGATGCCAGTTCCTTCCAAAGCCTTCCAGGACCACCTAGAATCCCATCCACCCTGGTCACCTGTTTACCTTGTTTTATTAAATCTGGGAATAGTGTATTTATTTTCTCAGTTTATTTTTTATTGTTCATCTTCTGTCATTTTATTTGTCACTTTCTGTCTCCTTCCCCTAGAAAATAAGCTCCACTAACAGAGAAACATGGTCTATTTTCTTCACCAAATCAGAATAGTTCCCAGCACTTGCGAGACTCTCAGAAGGTATTTGTTGAGTGAATCACTCTGTATACAGACTAAGGAAGCTTGCTTTAGATTAAAACAATATTAATATACTGTTGTTCCTATTACTATCAATAATGCAAATGTTTTTTGCTAAACAGCAGTTAAACATTGCTGTCAGTAGATTTGAATTTAAGTAATACGTTTCTCTTTGGGACACATGCGAGATCAATAAAATAAGATACTAGATGTTTTAAACTGAAGCTGCAGGAAAAACAAAACGTAAGAATTAGATGAAATTAATATAAACAGTAAGTATCTTGCTGAAAAAGAACGGTGATGTTATCTTGATCCCTACACTGAATCAGGATACCATGATGAATAACATGGGGCCTCTGCCCCGTTCACCCCCGTTAAGTACCAAGAAAGAATGGAGAGAAGAGAGGTTTTAATGGAGACATCAGTGCTGGGAAGCAGCGCTATCCTCAGGCTGTTCCAAAACATGGTTGTTAGCACTTCCGGAAACTCAGAAAGCTTTTAGACAAAAGTAAAGACATTATCCACTGACGTGGCATTAAGAACAACCTTGATGGGGCACCTGGGTGGCTCAGTTGGTTGAGTGACTGCCTTCGGCTCAGGTCATGATCCTGGAGTCCCGGGATCGAGTCCCACATCGGGCTCCCTGCTCGGCGGGGAGTCTGCTTCTCCCTCTGACCCTCCCCCCTTTCATGTGCTCTCTCTCATTCTCTCTCTCTCTCAAATAAATAAATAAAATCTTTAAAAAAAAAAAAAAAAAGAACAACCTTGATGGAAGGAGTGCACTTCTGTAAGCAGGTAATTTATAGCTGTTCCATTGTTGTTCGTTTATGTATCCAGGTGACTGATAAAATGAGTCAGTCAGGAAATACTGAGTCCCTGATGCTGGTCAGTCCTGAGGCCCTCGTATCATAGTGAACAGTATTGAGGAGGAGGAGAGAAGGAGGTTGGAAAAGACTGGGAAGACTTCAAGGAAGAGGAGTGTTTAGACTGAACTGTGTCTCCTCCAAAATTCCTGTGTTGAAGCGCTAACCCCTGCTGTGACTCTGGAGATAAGGCCTTTACAGCTGTAACTGAGGTTAAATGAGGTCATTAGGGTGGGCCAGGTATAGAGAAAAGGCCACGTGAGGACAGTGAAAAGCCAAGGAGAGAGGTCCCAGGAGAGTCCAAATCTGCCTACCCCTTGATCTTGTAGTTCCAGCCTCCAGCCTTACTATGAGAAAGTAAGTTTCAGTTGTTGAAGCCTCCTAGTCTGTGGTACTTTGTTAGGACAGCCCTAAGAGGTTGATACAAAGAGGAGCTTGAGCTACATCTTGAAGGATGGATAGGGGCCATTTCTGGGAAGTGGCCTTGGTGAAGATCATTATCCAAGGGTTGGTTCAGAAAGGCACTCCACAGAAGTGATGAATGAAAGCCACAAAAAAAGTTGGAATGCACCCAGCTTGATGAATTAAAGAGAAGGGAGAACTGACCACGGATAGGGTACGGGTGGGGCCTTGGAGACTTGTGTACCATTCTGTCTGGGGTGGGGAGAGGTGTCTGTGGAGGATCTTGATATCCAGGGAGAGAAAGTTTGTATTTGGTACAGTAGAAAATCTGGGGCTTACATTTGGGTTTTGGTAAAGAGTCAATTTTAGATCAGGGAGAATATGATCTGTGGCAGATACGGGAATGAAGAGTAAGGTGTGGCTTCAAAAATTATAAAAAGGAAAAAAAGCCAGAGTTTGGTGATAGCCTGGTGTTACCTGGGAAGAACCAGGAGTTAAAGTTGAATGGTTAATGAAATAATGAGGCTGAGAGGTATCCAAATAGTTCTTCATTCTTGGGGTTCCATGGGGACTGGAATGTGTTAGCACCTGAGGTATTACATTCTCTTACCCCTACTTCTTTCAAATACTTTAAAGATAAGAATTGTTTTTTCTTTCCAAAAAGCTTTATTATTATTAATTAAGCGCTCTCTCTCTCCTTTCACCTAATACCATAAACTTACTATGTGTGAAAATCCCAGGGATGATTGAGGTGTCCTTAATGGCCCTCAGAATCCTAGGATGTTTCTTTTTTTTAAGATGTGCTGGTTCTCTGGGAACAGTAACACCATCTGCCTCACATACTACTTAAATACGGTTGCTCAGATGGTTTTTATCTATAAAATAGATAATAGATAAATAGATTCTTTTATTCTCACTGTTGGAATTATACATGTTTATTTTAGAAATTTTGGATACTAGAGAAACATAAACAAAAAACTTAGTTCATGGTTCTACTGCTTAGCTAGAGCTACAGTTAATATTTGGAGAATCAAACAGAATAAATGGTTTTGTTTCCTTCTCTTCAGTTAATGCACATGATTGTTCAATATGTTAATATTAGTGTTATTGGTAACATTACATTTTTTTTTAGAGTCCCTTGTGATTTTTCTCTGGGAGTTCCTAGAATAGCATAAGAAATAGTGATTTTTTTTTTTCCAAACAAATTTTCATAGGCGATATTTTCAGTAGATAGCAGAGATTCAGTTTTGCTCTAGGAAGATGTGGAAGAAACTTCTATAAAATTATGTTTGGCAAATTAGAACTGAAATATTAATTTTAAAGTATATTTCAGGTAGGATGAAAATTTTTTTTTGTGGAGGTTTAGATATCTTCCTTGTTAGTATTTTACTCTTGAATTGAACATATTTTTCCCTCTTTTTTAATGTACAAAGTTTAATTTTAAAGGAGCCAGTCATTTAATATAGAGTAAAATGAATGAAGTGTAGTCTTCTTGGAAATGAACTGTTTAGCCATTTGAGATAAACCAGAAAGGTAGGGTACTTAACCTCTTGGGTGAGGTGGTGCTTTACTTCAGATTGGTGAATGCTTGGCTTATAAAAAGGTGTGGATTTTACTTTTTTTAATTTAATCTCCATGTTGAATCGTTTTTCTAATTTATAATATTATAAACGTTTCTGAATCATCGTAAGAAATGCTTATTGTCTGATTGCAGTGGCTGAATAATAAGTACCTTTTATCTTTTTGATATTACAGTTGACTCATGTTGACCAGGCAAGCTTCCAGGTTGATGCCTTTGGAACATCCTTTATTCTTGACGTCGTGCTAAACCAGTAAGTCTTGGTTGAGCTGTACTTCATTTTGTCAGATACACATTCAATCCACTTTTATAACCTTTTGTAAGGTTTTGTTTTCTTACTGTATTTTACTTCATCTTCCCCTATCTGTTAAATGACTACATTTAAAACTTTTGTATCTATTGATTGTAAGTTATAAAGTCTGGCAAATAATAGGAAATGGATATCCGTTTGAAATTGAACAGCTGTAACAGATTTAAGAAGGTAATGTGGAGGGCAAGACTTACTCTAATATTTTGCATAAGAATATATCTGACCTAAGTTCCTATGAATGCAGTAAATTGTGAAAATAATATTTTGGGTATTAAAATGTCTTTCTTAAGAACAGCAGAAAAGAGTTACCCTTTTTGCTCAATGATTCAGAGGATTAGCTGCATGATGTGTGACCCCTAATAATGGCATTAGATGCATTGATTTGGGAGTCAGTTTTTTTGAGATTTAGGGTACTGTGATTATTCTGTAAATATGATATAATTTTGGAAATTCTGTTTTTCAGTTTTGTTAGCCACCCTTCAAGTGTTCATTAGCCATGTGTGGCTAGTGGTTACCTTAGGGACAAGGCAGAACATTTCCATCACTGCAAAAGGTTCTGTTGAGCAGTACTGGTTTAGATTTCTTTTGGGGAATGGGCACATATGAACAGATTATTGAGCTGGGTCAGTTAGTATTTGGAAGGAGAATTCACATCTTCCTTTTAGATTCCAGGCCATGTCCAATGGATTAATTTAATAATTAGTCTTACTAGTATCCTAGTTTTTGTGGAATTTATTTACAAAGTGTTATAATTCCATTTGTGTTATGTTAATGTTTAAGCCATGTATTAGTTCATTTTTTATTTAGTTTTTACATTTTATGTATTTATTTGAGAGAGAGAGTGGGGGAGGGGCAGACGGAGAGGGAGAGGCAGAGAATCTCAAGCAGGAGATGCTCTGAGCATAGAGCGCAGAGCCCATGCAGGATTCGATCTCACAGCCCAGATATCATGACCTGAGCCAAAACCAAGAGTCAGTCGCTTAACTGACAGCCAACCCAGGCACTCATAGTTTATTTTTTAATTAAGCTGTCTCATAGATACCTTTTATAAGTATTTCTCTCCTCTCCTCACATTTTTGTAGTTCACAATTTAAATGCTGAAACGCATTGTTTTAGGTGGAAACTATTTGGGTGATCCATTAATAGGAGTTGTTTGTTCTTTGATCATGTGTATTTTAAAAATGTAACATAAATTTTAAAAAAATGTAACATAGGGGCACCTGGGTGGCTAAATTCTTTGGGTGGCCTACTCTTGATTTCGGCTCTGGTCATGATATTGGAGTCATGGGATTGAGCCCCGCATAGGGCTCCATGCTTGGTGGGGAGTCAGCTTGGAGTTCTTTCTCTCCTTCTCCCTCTGGCCCTCCCCCGGCTCATGCATGCATGCACACACTCTCTATCTCTCTCTAAAATAGATAAATAAATCTTTAAAAAAAGAAAAAAAAGTAAATTGTATTTCTACTATGCTCATTAAAATACAGTTTATTGCTTGTTTTTAAAATTAATGGCTTAAAACATATATAATTAGATTCTTTGTACCACACAGTATTTAATCTAATTTCATAGATCATAAGACTGTGTTAATATGATTTGTATCTTATATTCCTACTTGATGTAAGTGCCCTAAAATTTACATGTTTAAGTGACTCATTGCGGTTTTTCAGCAAGCTTGATATTATAAAGTTTTAAAAAACTCATTATAAAGGAATGCATGCTCCTTAGAAAAATAATGATAAAGTAGCAAAAACAGTCTCACATAATTGTGCCCCATAGGAATGGATTGCCCTATTTTATTTTTTTATTTTTATGTTTTTTAAGAAAGAGCAGGAACTCATGAGCAGGAGGGTGGAGAGGGGCAGAGGGAGAGGGGGAGAGAGTATCTTAAACAGGTTCTATGCCAAGTGCAGAGCAGTTGTGGGGCTTGATCTCTGGACCCTGAGATCATGACCCTGAGATCATGACCTGAGCTGAAATCAGGAGTCGGACTCTTAACCTACTGAGCCACCCAGGGACCCCGGATTGCCCTATTTTAAATTGTAACCCTCTCTGCTGTCATCCTTCATCAACCCTACTACTTATTCTCCCCTACTTCATTTTTAAAATAATATTCATCGCCGTTTAATACAGAGGTTGACTCATATGAAATCGCCATTTTTGCAGGTCAAGAAGTTCAAATATACCAGCGTTGTCATATGATCAATTAATATTCTATATTTTAATTACTTATTTTGTTTATTATCTTTTTCCTCCCACTAGAATATAAGCACCTTGAGGGCAGAGATTTTCTTTCCTTCCTTGCTATCTTTTCCTTCTTCTGCTGTGCAGAATAGATACTAAATTCCAGCCTGGGAAGCCATATAAACTTAGAAACCAGAGGCCGGAATCCACTAGGACACAGAGGAGACCAGATAAAGATGGAGGCTGTCAACTGGGGAGAAGGCAAACAGCAAAAAAGAAACAGAGGTTAAGTGTTTGGGACTAGCTTCCAAAAGCTGAGCATCTGTATATAGGTGTGATTTGGAAAGTTCAGATTTCTAAGTTTCTAGTTCATTGACTCTTTCCTATCCCTCCTTTATTTTTTAAATTTCATTTAATGTTTTTAATGAGAAAATCAAATTTAATAGCATAAGTAGGGGAAGTCCACACTTGGAAATTCCCTCCCATCCCTCCTTTAAATCACTATTCCTGTGGATAGCTCATCCTTGCTTTCTGGTTCCTGACATTTGTAAAGCCTTGGTTTTCAGTTCTCAGACAAAGAAAGGATATTTATTCATGTCCATTCTACCCTAAACCACTTCATTCCTTTGGAGAAATCTCAGCCCCAAAACATTCTGTTCCTAAGGAGAAACACATATGGGCCATACTTACCAGAGCATGGATACTCTGAAAGACTAAGGGTAGAGCAGAATTTCTTTTGAGATACTGGCAAAAACCTCCCTTGGGCATTTTTTCTCTTATTGCAGTGAAAATTTGAAATTGCAAGAAGTACAGAACATATATATATAAAAAAGAAGCAGAGTATAAAATAATAACATAAATGGAGGTTGCTGGGCTGAAGAATATACAAAGTACTTTTTTTTTTTTTTTTTTTTCCTGGGATCTTTGTTACACATAGGTGGCAGGTAGCTGGTTTCTTTAAGTTTTAAGAGCCAGGATGATTTGATACAGAGATTTTTTCTTTTAATTTTTGTGAAGAATGTTTTTATTTCATGGTTTCAGTTTATATATAGTCTTGGGGTTGTGTTAGTTAAGGAGCAGGAAGGTGAAAAATTGAATATACTCTTTATTTATTTATTTATTTATTTATTTATTTATTTATTTATTTGAGAGAGAGAGCGAGAAAAAGAGAGCACAAGCAGAGGGAGCGGCAGGCAGAGGGAGAAGGAGAAGCAAGCTCCCTGCTGAGCAGGGAGCCCCAAGTGGGGCTTGATCCCAGGACCCTGAGACCATGACCTGAGCCGAAGGCAGACGCTTAACCGACTGAGCCACCCAGGCGCCCCTGAATATACTCTTTAAAAGCTATTTTTCTTATGAAGCAGTTCTAGGGCTGTGGAACTGGTAGAGTTCTTTAATTTGTTTTAAACCAGAGGCAGATTAAGTAAGTCTACGTGTAGCTGGATTCCAGTTGCAGAATGGACTCAGTAATATATATTTTTAGATTGAAATGGAAGGAAAAGTGTCATTACATAATATTCCTTCTGAGTGTTTGGTACACAAAATTATCTGTAACCAAATTATGTAAGTTCAGCCTTTGGGTTGTAATTTCTACAGAAGGCAGATAAAGAATATGGAATGTTTACACATGAAAAGCACAGCCAATTCCTGTTTTGTCAAGCGATTTTTAGTTCTTTCATGGGGTCACACAGTTGTGGAATTTCACTCTTTAGGAGAGAGGTATTTAAAAAACCCAAACATATGGCCTGGCCTGGTCAAACCAGTCCCAAGTCCACGTTGGACCTTTTCAGAGATCAGTGACTGGTATTATACTTTATTGTGAAACATTCCTGAGAAAGAGAAAGACTCAATGAAGATGTTTTTATACCAAATATGTGTATGTGTGTGTGTGTGTGTGTGTGTGTGTGTGTGTATATATATATATTTATTATATATATGTAATTATACATATACTACATATATAATAATATATATATTATGTATGTATTATTGGAGCAATTCTTTTCCTGTACATCTCTCTCCCATTCTTCAAAAAGTGGATAATTAAACTGCCCAGGGTGATGCACAGATATTGAAAAAGTTTCCTTTCAATATCTCCTTGATCCTTTTACAACAGGTGACCTGACAAACCACACACATGTGGGCATACCCATACCCCCACATACCCATCCCCACACACCCCACAAAGAAGCAAATACTCCACATGGATGTGATTAGTTATTTTAGGATGTGAAACATAGAGTTAGCAAGAAAGAGCCCATCTTTTATAGCCTGTTTTTGGTAAGGGAGTCTGTGGTACAGTTGGAGATCTTAGATGATCCTACTCCTAAATTTTGATTGTATTTTACACATTTTCTCCCTCTTCTTATTCCAATAAGAAGAAAAATAGTTCTCTAACTTAGGATCCTTATGTCAGTGTCTTTTTTCCCTATTTCACAATGAGGGATGGGGAGGACAGCTAGGGATCAGGCATGATGGCTGTCAGCAGATGGGGTTGCCCATGCCGAATGGGAGGTGGTGTAGAGATAGGGTTGGGGTGGGGGGAGAGGGAGAAGCAGGAACAAGATCAGACAAGAAGCATCCAAATTCTGTTCAACTGGGCAAGTTCAGTTTTGTCTTCTCTCATTTAGCAGAATCATTTGCCAATTAGTCACCTCTTGATTGCTTTGTACTATCACTCTTGAATTTGCAGGAAAAGTAGAAATCACAGTGGGCAAAAGATAGGGTGTGACTCCAATTGGAATTGGAATTTAGGTCTGGAAGTCTCATTTCCTTAACTCTGCTCTATTTACAGTGTGGATAAAAATAAGCGATGGGGATTAGATTATAATTAAATGATGATGTTATGTGATGATACTAAATAACATAATATGTCTTTCACTATTATTAATAAATCTGTAACTTAATATCTTACTGTTTAACTAAATTCATTATGGCAAATATTTGTTTATATGTACATTTAAAGCAAAATTATTCTGTAGAATATAAATCTGTATTGAATGGTCCCTGCCAATAAGGGTCCTTATCTTCATCATATAAACATACCATATATGTATTTAAACATGTGTACACACATGTATATGTATGTACACAATGTATACATACACATACATGTATACACGCATCCATATATACGCACATATATGTAAATTTCTAAGCCTCTAGTAAGTGCTAAGAGTTTTTCTAGACTGTGAGGGCTTGGTAGAAACAAGGAAGGAATGACCCTACTCTTAGGGAGCTTGTATTCTAGTCAGAAAGACAATGTGTTAACAGATAAATTTTACAGGGTGACAGCGCCTGGTTTAGAGGTGAGGGTGCTATTTGAGCAGTGGTTGTCAGAGACAGGCTGTCTCTGAAGGGATGACGTTTGAACTGAAGGGGCCCCAGGCAGAGAGAATAGCAGGTGTCAAGGCCGTGAGGCAGGAATGAGCTTAGTATGTTTAAAAGATAGGAAGGTGGCATAAGAGGCTGGAACACGGTAAGTCAAGGTAGTTATTAAATGAGGTTGGAAAGGTAGCAGGACCCAGATCATGTAGGGCCTCCTAGGCCACAGAAAAGGCTTTGGATGATAGTCTAAGCAGAGGCTGCTGGTTTCCCTACACCGTATTTTGTAGTGTTTACTCCTTTCCCCACTGACTTGTCATCCTGTGTTCATCATATTTAGTTACTGTATATTTTAATGTCTTCCCAGAGCAATCTCTTCTGAAGATCTGTTCGTTAATTATTTGGCCTGGTACCACCATACTACTTATTGTAGCTTTATAAGTGTTTCAATATCTAGCATGGAAAACTCTTTCATTATTAGTTTTCTTTTGTAAAATTTCTTATATATTTTTGCCTTTTCTAATATGGAATTTTAGAATAACTTCGTCATTCTCCTTTTGGAATTTTAATTGGACTCTCACTAAACCTAGATTTTAATTTGGGAAAAGTATATGTTTTTATAGGTACTGAGTCTTTCCATCCAATACCATTGTGTATTTTTTTCTTTTAAATTTTAGCATCTATGGGACGCCTGGGTGGTTCAGTCAGATAAACATCTGCCTTTGGCTCGGGTCGTGATCCCAGGGTCCTGGGATCAAGTCCCACATCGGGATCCTTACTCAGCGGGAAGCCTGCTTCCCCCTCTGCCTGCCACTCCCCCGCTTGTGCTCTTTCTCTCTCTGACAAACAGATAAATAAAATCTTTAAAAAAAATAAATTTTAACATCTGTTTTGTCTTTCAGTAAAATTAAGTAGTACTTTGGTTTTTATATGAACATTTCATGTGGAACCTTTTCATGGAAATTGTAATTTTTATTGCTACTGTGGATATTTTTCTATATTTTATAATTTATTGATGACATAAGGAAAATCAGTGATTTGTGTTGAACTTTATTAATTTCCTTAATAATGCTAGTGGTTTTTCTTTGTTTCTGTTGGATTTTCTAGTTTGACAGTAATATGACTAGAAAATCATGAAAGCTTTCTTTTTTTCTTTCCAAAATGATACTTCGTATTACTATTGTCCACCTTGATGCTTTTTCTAGAAGTTCCTGAACTCTATTACTTGGTGATAATAGCATTTTTGTCTTGGTTCTTTTGGTAATAGGTATATCTCTAGTATTCATTGTTAAGCAGAATGTTGATTATTGATTTTTGAGAGCTAGTCTTTATCATGATAAAGCAATCCCAAATCTTGTTTAATAATTTTTTTTTTGTTTTTAAGGGAATGAGATTTAGATTTTATTGAATCCCTTTCTAGTCAATTTGAGTGAACATACTGATTTTCTTATTTGATAACTTTGTCATGTTGCATAATTCATCGTTGTAGCCCATATGTTGCTGGCCTTTCTAGTTGTGACTACAGAATGGAATTACACCTCCTGTTTTTATGTAAACTATTACGGCACAAGCCTTTGCTGGCTTTTTTGCTCTAAGTTACCTCCATCTCCAAGCGTGTCCCTCAGCTATTTATGAGATTTGTTGTTGTCTGTTACCTTGCCACTCTCTTTCTACCTCTGATAGATCCCCTGCAGTGAACCTCATGAGGGCTGCTTTGCTGGGCACACCAGCGATGGCTGCTCACATTGGCCAGGAGTGGTCACTCCAAGAACCCACAAGCCCAAACCCATCCACAGGCCCTTCTTGTGGAGGGTTGGTGCCAGCAGTGGGAGGGCACAGACATAGCCTCTGCTCAGAGACAGGCAGAGAAAAGGGCACATTATTTCTTTCTCTGGTCCAAGGCACTTGACGTTCTATTTCAGTGTGAAAAGCAGGGGGGACGTCCATTCTCAGAAAATGAAATTGGACCCCTACTCTCAGAGTTATGATCTGACCTGACTGCCATGGCTTGATAGTATCTTTGCCAAAGTATGGCTGATTCAACTTTAAACAGTATTCCGTGTGTGATGACTATAGCCCAGAACACCAAGTACATTTCCTTGTCACAGTCTTCCCTCCTGCACAAGGTGAAGAATAAATTAGGATTGTACAGCCCTCCTGCGTTAGCTCTGGCTCCTAATTTTCCCTGATCCAGTGCTTAGACAAGGATAGACAGTTTTCCGGAATGGGGCAGGCTGAAAAACAGCAAACATGTTATGGCACAGCTCTGCAATTAACACCTTGAGGAGAGTGTAATTGCTTTTCTCTATTGGTTCAAACCTTCCGAAGAGTTCACAGAACTGCAAGGATTTACTGGGGGGCTCTGCTCCCCCAAAAAGGGAGGATTGCCCAATTACCAATTCTGGTTTTTATTTTAGAATGTGACAGCTGATTTTAAGATAGTTTCTAGTTTCGAATTTTAAGATCCAGTCTCTTTAGATACCCCATTACTAGCTACTAAAATAGATATGCTGTTATATTATTAGAATTTTTATACCAGCAGTAATGAATGAGATTGTGTCAGAGTTAAAAAGCTGTATAAAATGAAATTTTTTTTTTACTTACAACAAAATTCCTTGAAACATTATATTCTGGACTGTAAGACTCACATCTATATTTTTTAGTGTTTAGAAGTCCTTATTTTGGTGAGTCCAGCAACCTTTTAAAAGATAGGTCTTTGATAAACAATAATTTCAGATGGATATTAATGTATTCGTCTACTTGTTTTTAAGCCAACTTTGGAAGATTATATTTTACCAAAGAATTGTGCACATCATGGAGTGTTTACGTTTAATGGGTGTATATTTGTGTGTGCTTTTTAGAAAATAACTTTTAAAATTTCTACTGTACCTATTGTTATGTCCTCTTTCGCAGTGCTACTTTTATTTGTGCTTATCAGGTATAACCTCAAGTATACAAACTTTTTGGAACATATTTACCACATAAACAACATTGTTTTTTTTTAAAGATTTTATTTATTTATTTGACAGAAGAGAGAGAGAGAGCGAGCGCAGGAACACAAGCAGGGGGAGTGGGAGAGGAAGAAGCAGGCTTCCCACTGAGCGGGGAGCCCAATACAGGGCTTGATCCCAGGACCCTGGAATCATGACCTGAGCCAAAGGCAGACGCTTAACAACTGAGCCATCGAGGTGCCCCAAACAACATGATTTTTTTAAAAAAAGATTTATCCATTTATTTTAGAGAAGAGAGAGAGAGAGCATGTGCATGTGAGTGGGGTGATGCGCAGAGGGAAAGAGTGAGTATCCAAGCAGACTCCCCACTAAGCGTGGAGCCCAACGCAGGGATCTGTCTCACTCTGAGATATGACCTGAGCCAAAACCAAGAGTTGGACCCTCAACTGACTGAGCCACCCAGGCGCCCCTAAATGACATGATTTTTAAAAATAATTTTATTGAGGCATTTTTACATGTAATAAAATTCACTCCCTTCAAGTGTACAATTTAATGATTTTTTTTTTTTTTAGTAACTTTACTGAGTGGTGCAACCATCACCATAAATCAGTTTTAAAACACTTTCCAATTCTCCGCTAAGATCCCTCATTCTTATTTGAACTTAATTCCCATTCCTGCCTCCAGTGATTGGCCAGGCACAAAAATTACTTTTTTGTAATTATAAATCTGCCTTTTCTGGACATTTCATATAAAGGGAATTACACAATATGCATTTTTCAGTCTGGCTTCTTTATTTGATATGTTTTGAAGTTCATCTGTGATGTTGTGTGTGTCCACAGTTCATTCCTTTTTAGTGCTGAGTATTATTTCACTTATAGATACATCACATTGTGTCTATCCATTCACGTGATGATGGGCACGCGGGTTGTTTTTGGCAATTATGAATAATGTTGCTGTGAACATTCACGTAGAAGTCGTGGAAGTCGTTTGTGGATTTAAATTTTCATTTAGTTTTATGTTTAATTGTTTTGAGAAATGCTGAACTGTTTTCCAGAGTGGACTTTTCGTTTTTAAATGGTACAGTAACAGCTGTTTTTCTATAAGTTCTATTTTGCAAGAGGGGTGGTGTCAGTGTAAGTAGTTGCTAAGCTTTTTGGTTTTCGGTTCCATATCCATTCCAAGTCTGGAGAGAGACATACTTCTTATGGTTATGATCTTATGCTCTTTGATTCATAATAAAATGCTACCTTTGAAATACATATTGAGCTTTTGACACTTTTTAAGGGACAAGATTCTACCATTAGTACTTTATATAGGAACTTTATATAGACCACACATTTATTGTACCACAGCTGAATCATATTTCATTTCTGCTCTTTTGTTCTAAGTTGAAAAATGGTAGTTTTAAACTGTGACTTCTAACACTAGACTTTATAACTTTTTTTCATAGGCAGAAAGTCTCCTGGGCTTAGCCTTGGCTGTAGAGCCCACAGCAAAGGAGAATGGGTGGGTGGGTGGAGTAAAGGGGGCATTAGATATGCCTGGCCAAGAGCCAGAAAGTGATCCAGTACTAAAGCTGAGACTCGGAAATTGTTTTGGAGGGGGCATCTGGGAGGAATTCTAGAGGCCACAGGAGACAGGACCCCAAGGGCTGGAGCCTTTTAAAGGGTTCAGAAGGCCAAACTCATGGGTGGGGAGAAAGCTGTGCAAGGGTCAAGTTAGTCCTTTTACAAAATGGATCAGAGCTGAGCAGATGGGGGTCAGATCCCTATACACCTACATATTACTGGTCTATTTAAGCTTTCTGTGTTCTGGTTTGTTTTTAAAAGTACAGCCTTAGTGCAGACTCATTGTCTTTCATCTGATTGTTTAATATGACCTTGAGATGTTTTTAGCATTACCTGCTCTTTTTAATAGGGGGATCTCGAGATTTCAACACATTTATGAGTATATTATTTAAATTGTAGATAGAATAATCACAGAATTATTCAATATAACCAAGTCTATGGCCCTTAGTTTCTCAAGGGAAATAACCATATAAGTACTATTTT
Source organism: Phoca vitulina (assembly GCF_004348235.1). Classification (NCBI taxonomy): domain Eukaryota; kingdom Metazoa; phylum Chordata; class Mammalia; order Carnivora; family Phocidae; genus Phoca; species Phoca vitulina. Next base: position 67,648,617 of record NW_022589707.1, on the reverse strand, counting down.
TATAGTTAAAATGGTTACTGTATATTTCTCTGTTATAGATTTATGTGATTTGTTTGATATAGTAAATACTTCTAATGTGCAATAATGAAACTAGTAATAAATGTTTTTGCATAATTGCATAAAAACTCCTTGGAGTTTTTACAGTGATTAGGAGACACATTGAAGATTAAATTACCACAGTTCACTGCTGTTTTTCTCCCAGTTGCCAAATTATTGAACTCTGCTAAATTTCCTAGCAGTGGTAGTGATATATAGTCCAACTACAGGGAACTTTGCAGGCACAACTAATTGGGTTCCCTAGACATATTTAATATAAATTTAAATTTATGATACAGCTATTAACATGTTGGGTGGACAAAATCTTTGCAAGGTGAAAGACTCAATTTGAGTAAGCAGACACTTGTTCTGTAATAGCGATATTTATTTTATGTAAAGCCTGTATTTTAGGTTGAGGTATAAGGTACATGCTTAGCCCAGGTGATGCCATCTGCTTAGAACTGGCTTGTTGCTCTTGGTCTCTTCTGAAATAGTTTTCTCACACTTGCAAAAAGTATATATCAATCTGTTATCACTCACTGTGAATATGCATGTATTTTCTCATGCTTCAGCTGTTGGCCTAAGTTTTCAGCCGATGAGATCTGGTGTGGAAGGTTGTACTGTACTCTTGTGTCCCATGAGATTGACTATAACCATTCTCAGGGAGCGTGGCCATGTTATTCTTTGGCGATTCCTTTATTTAGTCTAAAACTGAATAGTTTTGACCTCGAATGGTGTAGAATGATAGTGGTAGGCATGCTATCCTAAGAAACAAAGAAACGTTAATAGCTTGGCTACTGAAAGTTTTATAGAGGCTAAGGCTTTCCCTGGAAACTGGTCGAAGATAAAGATCAGCTTGAACTTACTTCCAGGAAATGGCCCAGAATTGTAGGATGAGAATGCACAGGCAGCAAGGGATGGCCTCATGGTGTGATGAGAGGAAGGGGTCATGAATACTTTTGCAGCATGGTGGCTGGTTGCAGTCATATGAACAGTAGCTGGAAGGAACTATGGGTGCCTGTTATAAAGCTAGGGGATTTGGAGAGAAAGGCCCTGGTGTTAGAAGGTGGAGGAGGGTCTGTACTATATACTCCAAAGTGAGAAGGCACTTTGAGACTGAAAAATGAAGGAAGCCACTCCATACCGTTTACATAGTTTTATTCAGGGTAACTTACTGATGGGGGAAATCGGGTGGATGGATGATCCAGGCAGTACACAGCTATTCTCCACCCCTATTCTCCTCCACGTCCAGACTTTAATCCTGCACAAGCATGAATAAGACGGAGGGCCAAAGATGGAGTCAGTGTTGTCAGTGCTCCCGCAACTGGAGTGCACCTGTGTACGTCCCATGCTGGAATAACCCTGTGCAGGACCTTTGGCTGGGCCGCATCCCTAGCTCTCAGGGAAGAAAATTAGAAACGTGTGGTAGGATACATATTAGGTTAGTGTGTATGGCAAAGTGTTTACATAGGCATTCCATATTTAAATTCAGGTAATCTTTACATCTTTCGTTTTAAGAAAACCTTATGATGACGTACGGTGATCATTAGCTCACATTAACTTCAATTTTATCCAATTCAGACGTATTGGAGAGGTGAGACCAATAGAAGCACAGGAAATAGGCAGTCTCTCTGGAGGTTATTCTCGGTACTGCCTTGCTCTTCTTCTACTCTGCTTCTCAGAGGGTCAACAGTCCTTTTTAGCCATGGTTGAAACAGCAGATGGGCCTCTTCAATTCACAAACATACGTATCGCTCTCCAGGAGATGTAATAAAATAGGTGTTAGAGATAACTTCTTTTTAGTCCTAGCCTAGAGAATTTAGCTTCCCTGATAGATTCTTTTAAAAGAGAAACTGTCGTGCAAAAACAAAAATGGAAGATTCCCCTAAAATAAATCCATTTATTGTATTCTCTCTGCTTATGTCCCGAGGGAAGAAGAATTAGCAAATGAATGATTAATCCTGCTCTTCGCTTATGCTTTATTACCAGAGTCAAAAGTTAAAAACAGTCAAGCTGTTACACCTTAATCAGATGCCTTTCCACATGAGACTTTAAGTTTGGTTCTTTAAGGAGAAGTGTATGATGTAGAATATTTCAATGAACTTTTATACCATCAGGCTTTCATTTATGAGTGGGCTCTTTAATCAAAACATTTTTGGATAAAAAACAACAGTTATGGGAAGTTTGCATGTCTATTAAACAGAAACAGATGGAAAGCTTAAGTAACTCATTTTTTTCAGTGCATATATAAAAACACCTAAAGTTGTGGATGCCTGGGTGGTTCAGTCTGTTAAGTGTCTGCCTTTGGCTCAGGTCATGATCCCAGGGTCCTGGGATCGAGTTCTGCATTGGGCTCCCTGCTCAATGGGGAGTCTGCTTCTCCCTCTGCCGCTCCTCCTGCTTGTGCGTGCTCTCTCTCTGACAAATGAATAAATAAAATCTTTAAAAAAAACAAAAAATAGGGGCACCTGGGTGGCTCAGTCGTTAAGCGTCTGCCTTTGGCTCAGGTCATGATCCCAGGGCTCTGGGATCGAGCCCCGCATCGGGCTCCCTGCTCCGCGGGAAGCCTGCTTCTCCCTTTCCCACTCCCCCTGCTTATGTTCCCTCTCTCGCTGTGTATCTCTGTCAAATAAATAAATAAAATCTTTAAAACAAACAAACCAAAAAAACCCCCAAAATAAAAACACCTAAAATGAACTTTATTTAAATCATCATTGTGTTTCATAATCACTCACACATACATGTCTTTTCCATCTTTGACTTACTCATGTGTGAAGTAGGTATTTCCACAAGCTCTAGAGCTGAGATTATTCCTATCATGTGTAAAACAATTATTCCATTCAGTTTTGTTTTATGAGCCCTGTTTATTTTATGAAACATGAACAAGGAATCAATATAGTATGCCTTATAATTTATTATTTATTTATTTATATATTTTTTAATTTTTATTTTAAATAGGTTCTATGCTCAACATGGGGCTTGAACTTATGACCCTGAGATCAAGAGTCACATGCTCTACTGACTGAGGCCAGCTCCCCCTCACAATTTTAATTAATTAACTAATTAATTAATTTTGGTTAAAATTTATTTTTTAGGATTTAAAAAATTTTTTTTAAGTAATCTCTACACCCAGCGTAAGTCTTGAACTCATAACCCTGAGATCAAGAATTGCATGCTCTAGTGACTCAGCCAGTCAGGCGCCCCTAAGTTTTTATTTAAATTCCAGCTAGTTAACATACAGTATAATATTAGTTTTAGCTGTACAGTATAGTGATTCAACACTTCCATACATCACTCGGTGTTATTAAATAACTAATTTTTAATCCTGGCTCGTTTTTGCTGAATGATTAAAAAAGAAAAAAGAGGAAAGAAAAGAAAGGAAAGTTGACATAAAGAATTTAAATTTAACTAAAGTAACATCTATTGTATATCTAGAGGGCCAGTATGGACTGGGCACAATCTTTTAATTTATTTATTTTTAAGATTTATTTATTTATTTTAGAGAGAGAGAGAGAGAGAGCATGCGTGGGATCCGGGGGAGGGGCAGAGGGAGAGAGAATCTCAAGCAGACTCTGCACTGAGCACAGAGCCTGATGTGGGGCTCGATCTCACCATCCTGAGATCATGACCTGAGCCGAAACCAAGAGTCGGACACTTAACCGACTGAGCCACCCAGGCGCCCCTGGGCACGATCTTTTAAACAGCTTATATTTATAACATTGTGTGGTGATAATTCTTAATCCTATGTTTGGCCTGGAGCACTCTAAGATCCTAAAATCTCTTCATAAACAGAACCCAAGTGGCACCTGGGTGGCTCAGTCGGTTAAGCTTTCGGCTTGGACTCAGGTCAAGATGCCGGAGACCCAGCGTCAAGCCCTGAAGTGGGCTCCCTGTTGCTCAGCAGGGAGTCTGCTTCTCACTCTACTCTTCACCCAGCTCATGCTCTCTCCCTCTCAAATAAATAAATAAAATCCTGAAAAGAAAAAAAGAAACAGAACCCAAAAAATCAGACTGTTTTATGTTTAAGTATCAGTGTATTTAAATATAGTATTATTCCCCTTTACATGCTATTCCCTGGTTAATAGAAAACTAATTACATTTATTTTTCTTTGCTGCTATTACTGATATCATTATCAGAGATAATACATCATTTAAAAAAATGAACTTCTATTCCAATCAATGTATCAGTGTTGATTGTTACTTGTATGTGTGACTTGAAGCTTGAAAGTATCAGAAGAGAATTTGTTTTATACTGTTTGCTCATTTATTCACTTATTTATTCATTCACTCATATGTCCATCCAGCATTTCACTCACTACGTGCTGGACACTTAGATTTTAGGGATAGAGAAATGAGAAGGTTAAGGACCCTGGCCTCAAAAACATGATAGACGAGACTAGGTGCAGATGCAGACAGTGATGGACGGTGTATGAAAGGGCATGACACAGGTATGGACAGTGACAATGGTTGTGTGACAGAACTTTATTGAACAGAAGGATATTGTTTGCTGGAGATATTTATTGGTAATTTTTCTATAGACACCAACCCTTGTTGGCTAGTTCCATGTTTTTATATTGTGACTGATTAAAACTTTTACTTACTTTAAGTGTTTTTAAAATATTGAAATGTAATACACATACTAGAATAGTCCAAATAACATATATCAGCAATTTAAAAATATTATAAAGAGAATAGCAGTTTAACCACTACCCAGGTATGGAATGTTACCAGTGCTCCCCAAACCTATAGCATACTCTCTCCTTCCCCACCACTGGAAACAACCACCCTGACTTTTCTGATAATCATTTCAGTGATTTTCTTTATAGTTTTATCACCACTTTATGCATCCCTAAACACAAAGGTACATCTCTCTTTTTAAAAAAATTTGAATGTAGGATGGACTTGTGGATTTTTATTTATGCAGTGTTTACATTCAGTTATAGTTACTATTCTTTGTGATGCTCAAATTGTCCCGAAGTTGGCTAGTGGGAGCCCTTTCATTTTGGCTCCTATGTCCTTTTGATATGACCATTAATTTTTAAGGGCTCCTTTGCCTCCTGGGACAAGAAGAAAGCTTTCTTGCCTATGGGACAACCAGGTTCATTTTAACTTTAGAACAGATTTCTGTTTTTTGTTTTTGTTTTTTTTTTTATGGTGACTGGTTTATGGACTGACACTTACCTTCATTTTGCTATTTTGATTGTATGTCATCATCATCTTATTACACAGAAAAGCCAAAGACTGACAGCTATCACTTATTCTTATTTTTAATCAAATATTGAACCAACACCTGAATCAATGACAAAAGCATTTCAATGGCATGTCTTTGGGGAGGACTGCCTTACACTTAATAATTAAATTAAGCAAAATAAAAGATCTCAGATATAACTTTTATTTCATAATGTCATGGTAATTAATCATATGGGGGGGTTGAAGTGATAGGATTTTGAAGAAACATTGGAGTTCTAAGGGACTGAGTTCTTAGTATCCCCAAGGTTGAAATAGTCAATTAAAAAGGAACTACATTTGTTTCCCGACCCAGAGTGAAATTCTTAATGTCTTTTTCTCTTCCAACCAAAAGAGATTTAATTAGAAATCTGTACACCTTAATCAGTTTTAACTCAGATGAGAGAAATGATTTTATTGTTCAGGGTACCTTTGACCATGTGGAGGAAGCAGAGACCTATCCAGTGATGGACAGTGCAAAATGATCAAAGCTGTTTCTAGTGATGTCAACCCAGGGAGAGAATGGACAATCTTGCCCAGAAAGGGCTTCTGCGAAAACTTCACAGAAAAAAAGGAAATTTTTTTCATGAGTTTTAAGCTGTGCAATATTTTGGGAGGACAGGGATTATGTAAAGGAGAGAAAAAGAGGACAATGATATGGTGATGTCAGAGTCCTCTGGGCAGAGTTGCATCAAGCTCAGGGAGCTGAGGAGGGCTAGGAGGCCAAACTGCTTTGTTAGATGGGGCTTCACTAAGTGAGATCAGAATTGCTACCCTAGGGACTTGATCTGATCGGTAATGGAGGACTGTCAGTTTTTTACATGATTGAGTCTGAAAGTCAGTACTATGAAAGAAAACATTGATGGTAGTATGGAAATTTCATTAATCATGAAAACAAAAACCCGGTATGTTTTGAGCTAACTCAATAAGAAGTTTTCTTGTAGTAGTGGTTTTGATTTTTAGAATAATTCCTGACTCCCATAGGTCGTATTACTTTTTAGGTACACCATAGGTGGTGATTTTACTTATTGTGCTGTGAAACTGTTTTCCTATGGCACATTTTGATAATGGATTAGTTAGGATGCTTTGGGCTAAAAGTGAAAGAAAAAAACAGTCAAAGATTTGCATAGTAGAAGATTATCTCACATAACTATAAACCTAAAGGCTGGGCAGCCCCACCCTTGTGGCTCTAGCTTTGCTGCTTTGGAAAAGACAAAAAGACTACCTCATCCTCTTTCTCACTGTAGGGAACCAGGAAACCTTTTACTGAAACTTCCAAAGTCTTCTTGGCCAGAATTGCGTCAAACCTTTTGCTAACCGGTCTTTGGCAAAGGTAAAGGTATCTCTGTGATTAGTTGATACTAATCAGGATCACCCTGGAGATAGGGTGAGTTCCTCTCCCCCCTGTCACATGGGAGCAGGTAGGATATCTGACCCATTCCGGGTTCTGTTAGCTAGTGGCATACGGGGTAGATTTTGGAGAGATAGCCAACAGGGTCTGCCAAAGAATTTTTTGTTGAAGGTGACCTTCAAAGAATAGATTGCGGTGCTATTGTAATACTTCTGCTGCGTTCATTCCACAGACTTGCTGAAATGAGAACCCTCCAATCTAAATGCACACCCTTTTATACTTGATCCAAGAGGAGCTCCCTATAAAATAAAAAACAAATAAATATCTTAATCAAATGGAAAAAAAAAAGTAATACATCACATGACAGTAAAACCTAGGAATCCTTACTGAATTTTATTCGTTGGTTTTGGTAATCCCATGTATATCTTATTATTCATGTCTACTGAGACCTTGTAATAGATTGCTTTAATTTTTTTCTCATTTTAGTAATTTTTGCCTAAGTAGCCGAATAATCAGATTAGAGGTATTGAATGTCAGGTTGCCCAAGAATAGTTCTAGGCATGCTGTGAAATTTAGCCCTCCGGCTGCCAGGCTCGGCCCCCCACCTGAGCCAGTAGCTTGCCTCTATAGGAAAGCTACGGTGCCTCGGGCCTTTGCAGCCTTGCTTTACAGCCCCTTCCAACCTTACTGGTCACATGCAATATGTCCTGCCCCTGTTGGATGGTCATCCAGCTACCTTGGTCCTGTTAATCACCTGTTCGCCAACAAATTAGTCCATGATTGTGCGTTGGCTGGTTCTAGTTCCATTCTTGGTCCATGCATGTGACTTCTTAGAGGTGTTCCTGCCTCTTTGGGGTTACTCAAAGGATTGACTCTAAATGTTGGTATTTCAGGCCAGCTAGGAAGACAGGGAACGATTTTGACCACTGTGATATCTCTTAACTTTTACTGCACAAAAAGCATGATATGCACAGAACTAGCCCAATTCAAAGGATAGTTAGAGCCCATGATCCCTGATTTACACCACACCTCACTGAGAGATTCCGAACACTCACACAATAACCATTTATTTATTTATGATTTTTAAAAAATTTTATTATGTTATGTTAGTCACCATACAATACATCATTAGTTTTTGATGTAGTGTTCCATGATTCATTGTTTTCATATAACACCCAGTGCTCCATGCAGTACGTGCCCTCCTTAATACCCATCACCGGGCTAACCAATACCCCCTCCCCCCTTCCCTCTAAAACCCTGTTTGTTTCTCAGGTCCATAGTCTCTCATGGTTCATCTCTCCCTCCAATTCCCCCCGCCCATTTTTCCCTTCCTTCTCCTAATGTCCTCCATGTTATTCCTTATGTTCCCAAATAAGTGAAACCATATGATAATTGACTTTCTCTGCTTGACTTATTTCACTTAGCATAATCTCCTCCAGTCCCATCCATGTTGATGTAAAAGTTGGGTATTCATCTTTTCTGATGGCTGAGTAATAATCCATTGTATATATGGACCACATCTTCTTTATCCATTCATCTGTTGAAGGGCATCTCGTCTCTTTCCACAGTTTGGCTGTTGCGGACATTGCTGCTATGAACATTGGGGTGCATATGGCCCTTCTTTTCACTACATCTGTGTCTTTGGGGTAAATACCCAGGAGTGCAATTGCTGGGTCATAGGGTAGCTCTATTTTTAAATTTTTGAGGAACCTCCACACTGTTTTCCAAAGTGGCTGTACCAACTTGCATTCCCACCAACAGTGTAAGAGGGTTCCCCTTTCTCCACAACCTCTCCAACATTTGTTGTTTCTTTCCCTGTCCATTTTTGCCATTCTAACTGGTGTAAGGTGGTATCTCAGTGTGGTTTTGATTTGGATTTCCCTGATGGCTAATGATGATGAACATTTTTTCATGTGTCTATTAGCCATTTGTATGTCTTCTTTGGAGAAGTGTCTGTTCATGTCTTCTGCCCATTTTTTGACTTGATTATTTGTTTTTTGGGTGTTGAGTTTGAGAAGTTCTTTATAGATCTTGGATACCAGCTCTTTATCTGTAGTGTCATTTGCAAATATCTTCTCCCCTTCTGTGGGTTGCCTCTTTGTTTTGTTGACTGTTTCCTTTGCTGTGCAGAAGCTTTTTATCTTGATGAATAATGAAATGAAAAGTTCATTTTTGCTTTTGTTTCACTAGCTTTTGGAGATGTATCTTGAAAGAAGTTGCTGTGGCCAATGTCAAAGAGGTTACTGCCTATGTTCTCCTCTAGGATTTTGATGGATTCCTGTCTCACATTGAGGTCTTTCATCCACTTTGAGTTTATCTTTGTGAATGGTGTTAGAGAATGGTCGAGTTTCATTCTTCTGCATGTGGCTGTCCAATTTTCCCAGCACCATTTATTGAAGAGACTGTCTTTTTTCCATTGCATGTTTTTTCCTGCTTTGTCAAAGATTATTTGACCATAGAGTTGAGGGTCCATATCTGGGTTCTCTATTCTGTTCCATTGGTCTGTATGTCTGTTTTTGTGCCAGTACCATGCTGTCTTGGTGATCACAGCTTTGTAATATAGCTTGAAATTGGGCAACGTGATGCCCCCAGCTTTGTTTTTCTTTTTCAACATCTCCTTGGCGATTCGGGGTCTTTTCTGATTCCATACAAATTTTAGGATTGTTTGTTCCAGCACTTTGAAAAATGTCATTGGAATTTTGATTGGGATGGCATTGAAGGTATAGATTGCTCTGGGTAGCATAGACATTTTAACCATGTTTATTCTTCTGATCCATGAGCATGGAATATTTTTCCATCTTTTTGTGTCTCCTTCAATTTCTTTCATGAGTGTTTTGTAGTTCCTAGAGTATAGATCCTTTACCTCTTTGGTTAGGTTTATTCAGAGGTATCTTATGGTTTTTGGTGCTATTGTAAATGGAATCGTTTCTCTAATTTCTCTTTCTACAGTTGCATTGTTAGTGTATAAGAAAGCAACTGATTTCTGTGCATTGATTTTTGTATCCTGCCACATTACTGAATTGCTGGATGAGTTCTAGTAATTTGGGGGTGGAGTCTTTTGGGTTTTCCACATAAAGTATCATGTCGTCTGCAAAAAGAGAGAGTTTGACTTCTTCTTTGCCAATTTGAATACCTTTTATTTCTTTTTGTTGTCTGATTGCTGTTGCTAGGACTTCTAGTACTATGTTGAACAACAGTGGGGAGAGTGGGCATCCTTGACGTGTTCCTGATCTTAAGGGAAAGGCTCTCAGCTTTTCCCCATTGAGGATGATATACGCTGTGGGTTTTTCATAGATGGATTTTATGAGCTTGAGGAATGTTCCCTCTATCCCTATACTCTGGAGAGTTTTAATCAGGAAAGGATGTTGTATTTTGTCAAATGCTTTTTCTGCATCAATTGAGAGGACCATATGGTTCTTCTCCCTCCTCTTATTAATGTGTTCTATCACATTGATTGATTTGCGAATGTTGAACCACCCTTGTATCCCGGGGATAAATCCCACTTGGTCGTGGTGGATACTCACACAATCACCATTTAGAGGAAGAACAGAAAACCATTTTAATAATGGAAGTTTCTAAGTTTTCTGATATACAATAACATATTAAGAAAACTCTTTTTACAAAAATTATTTGAGTAGTTTTTTATTAATTAAAGTGAATTTCACAGTGAAAATGGTTGTTATTCTTCAACCAGACTTAGTGGAGATCAAGTATCTCTTGTCACTTGGGTAATGTTTTGGCCCCATTTCTTTCTGCCTCTCGGTATCTAATATTGATGTGGATCTAACTCATAGCTCTTCTTAAAAAAGCATCTTTTTCTGACTCTGATCCCATTCTGGTTCCTCTTTTAAAGCTTGTGGCTGAGATTGTAGCAGAAAACAAACCTCAGTAGACGTCACAGAAAATACCAGTTCTCACTTTGCTATGTACTCTGCGTTTAAAGTGCATAATCACACAAACTTGCTAATTAAAAATTACCATGTGCATAGATAAGTCTTCAAAGCCTAAGTGGGGACGTGGTTCTGAAGCAGAAGCAGCCCTTTGGCAGTAGGTTTTTAAAGGCCTTTTAGTTAACTAGTAACACATGGCTATGGAGATGAATACCAGAGGATTTTAGAGAAATAACAGATGTGCATTTATTCCTCCCTCTGCAGAAATGATCTTGGGAATCACAGGGCCTGGATGGAGAGGCTTAGGGTTTTCCCTCACGTACACTGTTGATTGCTACTGGGCAGTATCCAGAAGAGCTCTCCTTTTGATGTCCGAAAGGGCACTTCTCACACAGGTCATAAACTAGCCTGCAAACCCCGCCTCCCAAGGACATCTTACCTCCAAGGTTATCCCAGCTACTCGAAATCAGTTTCTGCATTACTGTCTTCCTCATTAACAATTTTCCAAAGCTCGGTGATCTCAGCTTTCGCTGCATATGACAATTACCTGGGGAGTTTGAAAGGCTACCAGTACCTGGGTTCAGTATTCAGTGGCTTCTCAGTGTGGTCCCTGGACCAACAGCATCCACATCATCTAGGAAGTTGTTAGAAAGGAACATTCAGTGTCCTTACCCAGACCTACTGAATCAGAACTTCTGGTGGGTGGGATCCAGGAAACTGTTTTAAGAAGCCCTCTGGGTGATTTGGATGTACATTCAAGTTTGAGAACCACTGATCCAGTGTTTTTTCCCTCTGACATTCACCTCGTGCCATTAATTTTTTTCTCATGATCTTGATATAGTCCAGACCCCAATCCAACCCTGTACTTATGTGCCACTTACCCCCTTACATATATCCCAAGAGGAACATTTTTGGTGAAGTTTCTCAGTAATTAAAAACTGTTTCCACTCATATTATAAAAAAGGTAATGTCTTCTGGATAAGTCCTATTGAAAACTATGACCAGTTTTATTGTTGCTGTTACTTTCTTTCTTTTTTTTTTTTTTAACAAGCTTGGCTATTACAAATTAGTTTGAAGAAGACTCCCTACTGGGCCCTGTGTAGCTTGTTCTGACCTGAGGTATTATATTGAGCTGCAAAATGGTGATTTGGCCACTCAGTCAGTCACCATGTGTTTATTTTGCAGTAATAGGGACATGACCATGAGACTAAGTTTTTGGGATTTTAGATCTAGGAGTAGACAGGACATTCCAGAAGTTCACGATGTAATAGGAGAGAAAAGGTAGCACAATGGGAAACCCTGGGTAGCAGATGGGGCTGGTTGGCTGGCTAATAATGTACTGTGTTTCCTGAAGGATTTGAGGGATCAGTGCACAAGTTTGTATAGAAAAAGATTTAGCCTGTAAATTCTGGAGTAGCAGATACTCTGTATTTATTGTGCCTGTTGTGGGTGTTTGATTAAATGGTACGTGTACCAACAAAGAAGCAACATGGTCAAGTGGTTAGCAGCATAGACTTTGTAGCTAGACTTCCTGGGTTTAAAGTCTATGCCATTTACTAGCTGTGGGGTCTTGGGCAAGTCACTTAACTGCTCAGTGCCTGGGTTTCTCCATCTGTAAAACAGGGATGATAATAGTATTTTCTCTTGGGTGATTGGCAGATTACATGGGTTAATGCATACCAAGACCAGAACAATGACTGGCACGTAGAGGTGCTCTGTCAATGTTTAACTATTCTTAGCTAACAGACACTTTTCTTTTAAAGACTCGCTATGAAGTCAGCTGTCTTGAAAGGACTGGCTAAGTTTTAAATTTTAGGATAAAAGGGAGTTAGGAGCTGAGATTACTGTTGGAGGTTTGTTTGTTTGTTTGTTGTTGTTTTAAAGATTAAATAACAATGGGGGGTGCCTGGGTGGCTCAGTTGGTTAAGCGACTGCCTTCGGCTCAGGTCATGATCCTGGAGTCCCTGGATCGAGTCCCGCATCGGGCTCCCTGCTCGGCGGGGAGTCTGCTTCTCCCTCTGACCCTCCCCCCTCTCATGTACTTGCTCTCTCTCATTCTCTCTCTCTCAAATAAAAATAAATAAAATCTTTAAAAAAAAAAAAAAAAAAAAGATTAAATAACAATGGGGTGGCTGGATGGTGCAGTCCGTTAAGCATCTGCCTCTTGGTTTCAGCTCAGGTCATGATCTCAGGGTCCTGAGATTGAGTCCGGCGTCGGCCTCTGTGCTCAGTGCGGAATCTGCTTGAGACTTTTTCTCCCTCTCCCTCTGCCCTTCCCACCACTGTCTAACCAACTAACGAACCAGGTTTTAATGAAAGTTCCAAAGCCTTATTAGTATTCATTGACTTGGTTAGCTCACTGAACATATTTAAATAACAGAAAGAGTTCTGAATCCTCATGTGCCGTTCTGAAACCCCACAACTCTGAACACAGAAAGGTTTTGTAAATTTGCAGTAACTCATTTGGCATTTAAAACCTCACTTGAACATACACATATTAGTTTTATATTGCTGCCTTAACAAATTACCCTAAATGTAGTGGCTTAAAACCGTACAACTTGATTATGTCACAGTTTCTGTGAGTCAGACGTGCAGGTACTGCTCAGCCCACCTGGATCCCCTGCTCAGTCCCACAGCCTCAGTCAACGTGTCATCCAGGCTGTGCTCCTTCCTCAACGCTCTGGGGAAGCATGTACTTCCAAGTACTTTAGGTTGTTGGCGAAATTCAGTGTTTTGAGATTGTAGGACTAACGTCCCACTTCCTTGCTGGCCAGTAGCCATGGATTGTTCTTCTGGAGGCTGCCCATGTTCCTTGGCTAGTGGCCCCTTCCTCCAGCTGCAGAAGTAGCAATACCAGCCAAGTGCCTCTCAGCCTTTGAATCACGCTGACCTCCTCTTTCTGCCTTATCTTTTCTCTGCCATTGTCTTCTATCATATCTCTCTGACCAACTCTTCTGCCTTCCTCTTCTGCTCCTAAGAGCTCCCTCCTGTGATTACACTGTGGCCACCCAGATAATTTAGGATAATCTCTCTGTTTTAAAGTCAGCAGATTAGTAACCTTAGTTCCATCTGCAAAGTCTCTTCATGACCTAGATTAGCATTTGATTGTCCAACCGGAGAATGGGAATCTTGGGGGGACATTGTGAGAACTGTGCCTGCCCAATTATTGAATAGTCTTTATCTATCCTTCTTATAGGGTGACTATCATTTGGTGCAGAAATATCAATATGTTTGATTATAGCTTGCTGTCCTTGATCCTGTTGGGAGAATTAGGCAATATATGCACATTGTTACCTTTCTAAAATTAAAAAAATTTCTCAACTGTAAAACACAGCTGGCCTTAGGGTTGTTGAAGAGATTATGGAGTTATAATAAAAAGTTACTAGTGAAAGATATTTTAAAAAGCATTTATATTTATATTATATTTTAAAATGTGATGGGATGGTACATATGTAACACTTGGTACTTGAGAACAGGGAAATGAATATGTTTTTAAGATTCATACTTAAAGGGATTTTCAAGATAAAATCATTATTTTAAAGTTTCAGAAGGAGGCATGAATATTATAGATAAGAAGGAAAAGGATGGGAGATAATAATTTTTATTATACATTATACTATTAACTTTACATAGCCACACAACACACACACACACACACACACACACATAATTTAATTTGCTCAGGGTCACATGGCTAGTCAGTGTGGAACTGAAATTTGAACTTGGTTCTGACTTCAAAGTCTGCTTTCTCCACTCATCAAAGAAGCATCTATTTGGAAGATCTGGGATTTGAACACTAGCCTTCTGTCCTACCCTGTTAAAATAGTTGTTTTTAATTCATAATTATAGATTTACAAGTGCTTTTTAGAAATATTTAAAAAAATTTGAAACTTCAGGGCAATTTAGAACTGATGAATCACTGAACTCTACCTGAAACTAATAATACACTATGTGTTAACTAACTGAAATTTAAATTTTTAATAAAATAAATTTATAATAAATTTTAAAATTGTCTTATTACCAAAATTAATTTGTATTTAGGGTACCAGTTATATAGGATTACAAATTTCCAGTATTTTAGGATCATTTTATTATTGGTTAAATCTTAAGAGTAGAGTCTCTTGAGTATTTTATTCTTAGATGAATCCTTTATTAAAAATTATTTGCCATAAATTGCCATCTCTCAAAATGACACTGTTTATCAATTTAACAGTCATTGTTGAGTGCTAGAAATAATAACATACTTTTCCAATACTGGAACATTTCATAACATTTGGTGTTGTTAAGTTTAGATATCCAGCTTGTTGTTCTTTTTCTATAAAATATTCTCTTTTGAAAAGTAAATAGCTCCCCTACTGATTCTCTTTAAACTTCTCCTTGCTGTTTTGGTCTCTGTTTTCTCTATGTAGTAAAGTGTTGACAGAAAGCAACTGTACAGAGAGATAAAAATATGCATCAATTAGAACAGCAAATCACAGTGTAGTTTTCAAGTGAAGTATTTTAGCTAAGACACAAGAAACACAGCTGTAATAAGTGTCTGAGTAGGAATTTGTTTCAAATTGTTACTAAAATAATCTTATTTTCCGTTTTATGATTGTCACAGGGGATTAAAAAAACTGGAATAGGCATGCATATTCACGATTGTGCATTACTTTGAAAAATAAGTATCAAACAAAGACTAAAGATTTTCGTAATGTTTTCATTCTGTTCCTGTTATTTTGTTTTTATATCCACAAAGAAAATATTCTAGTTTAGCATGATTTATTATGATAAAATTTTTCAAATCTTGGCTAAGGACCAACTTTATGATTCAACAAAATAAATTTTATGTTACATAACATGGATTATTTAACAAAAATGTTACCTTACAAATGAAGCTTTGAGAGAGATGCCTATACCGAATATGATTATTTGAATATTTATCCATTTAGACTAAAGCTTAGGAAATATTTCTTTCATATTTCTTTCAGTAGGGATAAATACAGTTTTAATTGTGATATTTTGAGAAGTTAAGAAGTGGAATGAGAAGAGAACTAGGTTTTTTTTTTAACCTTGGTCTTGAGGAAGGTTACTCACCATCTCTTTTGTTTGCCATTTGTTATTTGTCTTCGTTTTATAGACAAAAATCCAGGTCAGGCAGTATGATTGTATTATCTTGGAATTGCTTCTGTCATTTTTGGGCTCAGAAAAATTGAGATTGGTTAGATTTTAAGTGGTATAATCCAAAGAAGATACTTTATTTTTATTTTAAAATTGTATTTTATTTAAATTCAGTTAGTTAACACATAGTGTATTATTAGTTTCAGGTAGAGTTCAGTGATTCATCAGTTGCTAAAGAAGACTTTATATTCTGGGTCCTATCTTTCAGCCAGAAGGTATAGAAATGTATGCATGAAAGACATTGAAAACTCAAAGGCTAAGATGTTTAGGAATAAATAACTCTCTCTTGTTTAGAGATCCAGTATTTCCCTGTCCCTTTAGACAGCGGACCAAGGCTCTCTGATTTCCTGATTTTATAGGCTTGTGTTTATACGTGGGGAGTCTGCTGCTCAGTCCAAAGCCAGGGGCGGGGGTTGAGGGAGGTAGCAAGTTTTAATGGTAGAACTGACGTGTGGTACCCTGTGTGCTGCCGCTTAGTAACCTTGTATTTGCAAGGCCAGGCTCAGAGTCTAGAAGACCGTGATCATTTCCCCATTGTTTCTCTGTGTCGCCTAACAATGTCTGCGATTCTCTTCATTACCAGCAGGTGAGTCTTGTAGGCTCTACCACTTGGGTGAAGAACTAGCAAGGTGAGACAAGCAGGAGCAAGTGCATTGGAAGTGTCTGTAGTGACATTTGTAGAAAAGTAAAAACCACGGCAGCGCAGGGACTCAGAAGATCCAGGTTTGAGCTGTAGCTCTGTAATGTACTAGTTAGTTACGTCACCTCGGCTGTGCTGTGTAATCTCTCTGGAGGTCAGTTTCCTTAAAATGATGAGTGTTCTTGTTCTGCTTGATCTGGGAGCATTTTTGTGAAGAGCTTATGCTACAAACGTTGCCGCCTTATCAAATATGATGTGTATCAGTTGGGAATCTTTCATTTGCAAATGACAGAAATTTAACTCAACTCTGCAAAGGAACAAGGGATTTACTGGAGACCAGCGGCAGGCCTGGATTTGTCTCAGGGCTCGCCTGCTGACCATCTCAGCTCTGCTCCTCTCCGTCTTGAGTTTCTAACCCAGCGTATTTCTCTGGCCACGGTAGCTGATGTCCTTCAAGTTCGGTCCGGTAGGGAGGATTGCCTGCCTCTATCCCAGGGAGTCTCACTGTCTTCCACCAGCTTTAATTGAGTCACATGCCCATCTCTGAACGAGGCACCATAACCAGGAAATAGGACGTATCCGGTGGCGGGGGCCAGTCTGGACCTACCCCTGGAGCGGGGAGTGGAATTGATCTCTCTCAAAGCACATGGCCCCAGTGTGGAGAGGGCGGAGGATTCCAGGGCACGCTTACCAAATTCAGGGTATACTGTGTCAGGAGAACAACTTGCCGCTGAACAAGATACTGTTATTTTCTTCTCTATGAGAAGAATATTTAATGGCTTGAAAGTTAAGAAAGAACTGATGGGTGTTCATAAAAGTCAAGAACAAACCAGATTTCAAAGGGAACTTTTCTGTAATGAACCAGAGAGGACAAAAGACCAGAAATGTATTGAGGACAGAGAAGTACAATGATATGGGTGAGGCAGAACCCCCTCCTTTAATGCAACTTGGATGAGAAGCATCATACCTAGTGAGAATGGCCCTCCACCCTATTGGATGGCCATTTTATGAGACTGTTTTTACTTCCTTCTTGATCCTAACCCAAGAAACAATTCAGTTTTAAAGAGGTTGGGCTCAGCCCAAAGGAATAGGGTTAGGAGAAACTCATCCTTGGCTGAAATAAGAAGAGGATGTAATTTGTGAAGTGTTGGAACCTTTAGTTAGAACAACCAATCCTTTGTCACAAGCGTACATGTTATTGCCAGAAAAGTAGCTGCACAGATTGTAAAATTGATGCTGATTTTCAGTGACTCAGTGGGGTCAAAATGAAAAGAGATGAAACAGGAAAAATTATGAAAACTCAAAATTTTGTTGGGGAAAGGCAGACAGCTGCAGGAGGCATGCTGTGGAGAACGGGGAGTCTTCAACAATCTGGAATAAACAAATTCAAGGAGACTTCGAGAGACAGAAAGTTGAACAGCTATTAACTCAGGAAAGAAATCGACCATTTAAAATGGCCTTCTTTGTTCCAGAAACTTTATATTCATTATCTCATTTAAACCTCATGATAATTCTTTTTTACATATGGAGAAACTCAAGCTCAGAAAAGTTAAATAACTTGCCCAAGGATCTACAGCTGCTCAATATTAGAGGTGGGGCAATCAGATGGATGGGTGGTGGTCCTGCTGAGACTCAAGTATTACATACAGCTTGTTAGGAGTTAGAACGGACTGTATTCATCTGCATTGTTCCCTCAGATTAGATATATCCTGAGAATCACTTTAAAAATCTTTCCAAAAAGACAGAGTGGCATGCCCTGTTAACTAAGATATTACAAAATATTTGGCTATTTCAAATTTGGGAAGTGAATAGAGGACAGAATATAGTCTCCACATGTAGAGAAATCTTGTTCTTTAAGAAAATGGAACTCTGAGCCAAAAGACAACTATTGTTGTTTCTGGAGATGATTTTCAGCGTTCCTAAGAAAAGTTACTATGATCAGAGAAGTTTGGGAAATGCTCTACCTTATGTCCACCTGTTGAGTTCATATGTAGATTAAGCGTATGGCACCTGGGAAGTCACTCTTGCTCTGGGGAGTCTCCAGCGAGCACTGAGGAACAAAATGGACTTGTTACTGGTTGCTTGCACCTAGCACACAGGCAGATACAAGGTCTGAGTTAGAACAGTTAAGGGTCTAGAAAAAAATTTATTAAAAAAAAGACTTGAAAACCTGAATGAATCTTTATTTAAGGGGGAATTTCAGCAGCTGGGGCTTTTTTGCGGGTTTGAAGGCTTGGGAGGCAGACTTCTCTTCCTGAGAATGCTGCTGTGTAGCCTGCCCTGAGAAGCCTCTTCACACGTGGAGACCCGGAATCTTTTTCCTATACTTTCCTGACTGTCTGTCAGCTCGGTGACAAATAGCCACATGGTAAAGGCTCTGAGAAGCCCGGAGGTAAAGAAACTTGCTTAACTCAGCTTTTTTCAAACTTCCTTGATCATGTATTTGTGTGTGTGTGTGTGAAAACACCTATTAATATTTTCTTGATTACAGTTAAGGGAATAAAGACCCAAGGTATGACTAGGGTCAAATTATGAGCTTTGATGCCTGAAGCACTGAAGGACAGTGGCCTTGTGAAATGTAATTCAAAATAAAAACACTGAGGGGCACTTGGGTGGCTCAGTGGGTTAAGCATCCAACTCTTGATTGCAGCTCAGTTCTCAATCTCAGGGTTGTGAGTTCGAGCCCCATGTTGGGCTCCACGGTGGGTGTGAGCCTACTTAAAATTAAAAAAAAAAAAAAGACAAACCCAAAATAAAAACACCGAGCTATAAAATAAGGTAAGGAAATCCCACAAAATTCTAGTTTTCTAAATGATGAAAGCATTTACCACTTACTGCATGCCACGTGAGCACTTCACATACATAAATGTGTTCAAAACTCACCACAGTCCACTGAGGCACAGAGAGATTAAGTAAATTGCATAATGCCACCTATGGAGTTTGTGATAGAACTGAGATTCAAAATGAGGCAGTTTGGTGCCAGCATTTATGCTCTTAAACAGTGAAATTCTGCCTCTTGGATTAATAACTTGGATGCTTTTTAGCTAAAAAATATTTTTTTCTCATTTTTTTTGTTGGGGAAGGTCTTGATTTTCTAGAGCCCTAAGCACCAGTGTAGTTTGACTTTTGGATACCCCAACACTGAATGTGAGAATTTTATGCTATATTACTATAAAACAATAATTGTATCCTCTGTTCACCTACTCACTTCCTATTAAATTTATATATTATAAGGATAGGAGACTGCCTGAGCCAGTGGCCAGGTTGGTGAAGTAAGGGAAGGGAATCAGCATGTTCTAAGGAAATGTCAGTGCAGAAAATCACTCTGGTGAGAAAGCCAAATCTATATTTGGGTGGGTCATTCCCATCTTCAATGAAAGTCCTTAACCAGGAGGGTACATTTCAAGGCTTTGGGGATTGTGAATAGTGGGCTCAGATTGAATGAGAATTTGATGTTAGCCAGGAAGTTGTTGATGACCAAGTGTCAAGGAGACTAGGCATGGAGGAAGGAGATAGGAAGAGGGCAGCTCTTTAACCTTACAGGAATACACTGTGGCTATCTTCTTGATGTCAGAGCCTGGGGAGGTGGGGGGCATTTTGCGCCTTGCAGGGGTAGTAGAAGCTGTCTGAATAAGCAGACAGTTCCTGTTGAGAAGGCAGATTTTGGAGGCTGCGGGCCCAGTGCTGTTACCATCACCATGGGATCAAGTGCTTTCAAACAAGTGCAGCTTTAAGACACTAGAATAGGGCGCCTGGGTGGCTCAGTCGGTTAGGCGACTGCCTTCGGCTCAGGTCATGATCCTGGAGTCCTGGGATCGAGTCCCGCATCGGGCTCCCTGCTTGGTGGGGAGTCTGCTTCTCCCTCTGACCCTCCTCCCTCTCATGCTCTCTGTCTCTCATTCTCTCTCTCTCTCTCAAATAAATAAATAAAATCTTTAAAAAAAAAAAAAAGACACTAGAATAGAACTATTTTCAGACCCAACCTGTTCTTATGGAGGTTTGTATCAGTATACTGGTTGACAGGCTCAGATCTTGGTTCTAGGTCTAGATGGACATGAACCTCATAGTTGCCAGTGAATTCCTATTATATGCAGATGTGTGTGGGTGTGTGGGTGAAGGGATCAGGCAGAGAGGGATGCTAAATCTGCCATGTTAACCATATATTTTTAAGGATTTTTACTTATTTGAGAGAGAGAGCATGAGCAGTGGGGAGGGGCGGAGGGAGAGGAAGAAGCACACTCCTTGCTGAGCAGGGAGCCCGACGTGGGGTTCTATCCCAGGACCCTGAGATCCTGACCTGAGCTGAAGGCAGACCCTTAACAGACTGAGCCACTGAGGTGACCCATGTTAACCATATGTTAACTAATGGTTGACTTCATGTGGAAGTGTTTTTATTAATATGACATAGGGCCGAGTCATCCATGGTTGGTTCTGGGTTCTGTAAGTCCTGGAAAGGTAGGTATAATTTTCTGGGCCCTTTTAAAGAAAAAAATACAAAATCATAAATACAGAATTAGGTATGGATATGAATATTTATATAGGATGAGAAAAGAAAATTATACATTTTAAAAAAGCTAATATCATAAAATCCAGAAAAATAACATTTAAAAAATGAATTCTCCAGCAGACCACTTTAATACTGTATTTTAGTCACCATATTTTGGCTGCGTACTTTCTAATTACCTCTCTTAATATGATAATCATTTTGAAATATAATTTTCTGTAGAGAGAAATGGAGATAATTCAGTCTTTTCTGTAGTATAGTTGATTGGAATTTAGTTTCAATTATGGATAGTTTAGAAAAATTACTTCCAGCATTTCATTTTGTTGTTAATAATGCCTTGTGAATTTGGGGGATTTTTGGCAAAATTTGGGAAAATCTCTATTATAATGTGCTGTAAGATTTTATGGCATTTCAAGTTTTAGAGGGACGGTGACTCATCTTAAATACTCTGCATTAATAACCCTTGTTAAGTGTTTTGCCATCGGTGTCCTCATTCATTGGCACACTGTGAGCTTTGCGTTACCTTTACTGATACCACTATTTCATGTCAAATTAGTAAGAAATTTAGATCTTTTTCTAGTATGATCATATGATTAAGTCCTCTTTGTAATTAGATTTTTAAGCAGCCCAGGAGCCTATTCATTATTTTTATTTCTTTTTGATGGATTGCTGCTTTTGGTACAATCTGAAAAAAATGATAACATTTGTTTCTCAATGTCAAAACAATTTAAATTGGTTACATGACTGTTCTTTGTCACTTTTGCTGCAGATTCATTAATTTTTTTATCTGAGTTTCCTTTTAGTTGTTTAATAAATTTAAAAATGACAAAAGAAGGTATTCTTTGTATATATCCAAATCAGGCATCATAACTTTTCACTTGTTTTATTGAAATGTCTTTTTAAATTGCAGTTAAAATGGTGTAGTCAAACTTTATAATAATGTGCCATTCCCATAAAAAAAAAACAGTATAATGCATTTATATTGAATATATTTCTGACCGGAGAGCACTTTGAATTTTGACTAGGCATCAGTGATAATGGAATCCTCTGCTTATAATTTCAGGCATCTGGTGGCTGGAAAAACTTTGGACAGATTAGCTTTTATTTCAAACCTTTCATCTCCACTACCTGTGTCCTTCAGTGTCGGGCATGAGAAGGCCCAGCCCTGTGGTGATAGGACTTTGGCTGTGTGCCTTCTTGTCATGTTGGTGATTAAGTGGGTGCAGTGGGCGTTAGGAGTGTGCCTGGATGCCATTCCTATACCACTAAGTCTAGTAGTAGCTTCCCTATACACAAAAGTGATGTGAACCACATAACTATTCCTCCAACTTTACTTTCCCTTTGTCTAGATGCCAAAAATGCCTATAGCTATTCCAACCCATTGTGGTTAAGTACCTTTTGCAAGTACAGAAAAGTGTAAGGCCCCGTCAACATACTACAAGAGTCTCCTGTAGTACTTGAAAGGGAATTGTGCTTGGAAGGGATTCTTGGGTTCAGGGTAAACCTGCCTCTGTCTGTGCTTCACTTGGGACAAATCACGTAGGGGAGCAGTGAGAAGACACATCATAGGACACTGGCTAGAGGATGCCAGAAACTGGCATAATTTCAAATGTGTTTCAAGTGAAATTACAGGACATTTCTAGTCTGAATTGTACATTTATGAATTTGGTTCAAGACTCTTTTGGTTGCAGGTTGACAGACACCCCAATTTTAATTGGTCATGGCTTTAGTAGAAAAAATTTGTTGGCTCAGGTAACAAACTATTGAAGGTGAGCAGGTTGGAACTAGCCTGAGGGTCACCTGGATTAGAGATTTGAACAGCTTCATGTCTGTTCCTTGATTTCTTTCTTTTTCCATCTCTATTTCTCTATGTCAGTTTCATTCTCTGTTCCTGAAAATAGCCTCTTTCTAAAAAATGATTGCAGGCAGTATAGGGTTCTGGGGCCCGAGAGGCCAAAGGATTCTTGAACCAGTGACTTTTTTGTGCCTCTCCATGGGACTAGCAAGGTGTGGGGCATTGTGATTGCCATGTGATTGTGGGAGGGAGGAGCAGGTTCCCCCAGAGAAGCGGAGTATCATTTTGGAAAGACAAAACTATCATTGTCCACTGCAGTGGGTGAGGCTAAGGCTTGGTGTAGACTTTAGGCGAAATGATTCCCAGTCCAAGTCCCACCCAGAGGGATTCTACGTCAGCCCATCTGGTGAGGAAGACCTGGGAGTCTAGATTTGTAGAGTTCCCCAGGTGATTCTGATACAGAGCTATGACTATGTATGTTCTGGTTTGTGCAGTGATCATTGGAATGGGGTAGAAATTTCATCCAGTAGTTCAACATACACTGTGACACTCTTCTCCTCTCCTTTTAAATAAAGTAAGTACCAAGGATTTAATTAAAAAGAAAAAGAAATGGATTGTGGGTACTGAATATACCATTCTTCTGAAGTTCAAAAGAACTTTAAAAACTATCTCAGAAGGAGTTAGGGGTTAAAGTTGGTTGAGTTGATTTGAACCCTCATAAATGTTTTCTGGGTATGATGATATAGACTGAATGTCTGTGTCTTCCCAAATTCATTTGTTGAAGCCTTAACCTTCATTGTGATAGTAATAGGACATTGGGCCTTTGGAGGGTAATAAGGTTTAGATGAGGTCATGAGGGTGGGGCCCCCATGATGGGATTGGTGCCCTCATAACAGGAGAGAAAAACCAGAGCTTGCTCTCTCTGCCACATGAGGATACGGCAAGAAAGTGGCCATCTGCCAGCCAGGAAAAGTTGTTTTCAACTTTCAACCCTGATCTCGAACTTCCCAGTCTCCCAGACTGAAAAATAGATGTCTGTTGTTGAAGCCACCCAGTCTTTGGTATTTTGTTATAGCAGCCTGAGCAGACTAAGGAAGACATTGAGAAGTACTTAAACATTGATTGACTATGAAGTAGGTTAAGTCTTGTCCTGTTTTTAAAGAGGTAGAAAGAGAGTAATAAAATGCCTAAATAATTTCCATATTATGTGATATCAAGCAGAGTAAAGCAACTGTAGATTCTGGCTCTGTCCGTGTAATTAGGCTGTCTCCACCATCCCTGACACCCTTCATTGTACACGTGGAATCGGTCATCACAGGCATGCATAACTGCAAGCATTTGGTTTCAGAAAAGAGGTTCAGAGAAGCTAAGTTGTAAAAGGAATATAGTTGGATCAAATAAAACAGCTGCATGATGAAACTGGAGGAGGAAATGAAACCAGACCTCCAACCATCACATTTCATCTCAGTACATTAAATGTCTTCCTACCAAAGCCAAGCAAAGCCCAGGAAATATTAAAAGCTTGACTTCTGAAGCCAGGCAGCTTGGATTTTTCTGCAAGCACCATGTCCCAGCAAATGCTAAAGTTTAGTATTCTCATGTATTATTTTTTTCATTAATAATCTAAAAATCTGTGCTTCATTTTGCACTAGTGAAATTTGTGTGGTGGAGCAGAGGTATTTGATTTTCCCTTTGAGTTTTAATTTTTTTAATAATTTTTATTTTTTAAAGATTTATTTATTTGATAGAGATAGCAAGAGATAACTTGAGTGGGAGGTAGAGAGAGGGAAAGGTAGAAACAGACTCCCTGTTGAGCAGGGAGCCTAACCCAGGGCTCGATTCCAGGATCCCGGGATCATGACCTGAGCTGAAGGCAGACGCTTAACTGACTGAGCCACCCAGGTACCCTTGAGTTTTTATTTTTGATCAAAGTTATGTAAAATATATATATTTAAATGAATTGGGTAGTGTACACTTTCCTTTCCCATGAGGTAACCCCTTTTTTTTAAAGATTTTATTTATTTATTTATTTGAGAGAGAGAGAGAGAGCATGCGGATGAAGGGGCAGAGGGGGAGGGAGAAGGAGAAGCAGACTCTGCACTGAGTAGGGAGCCTGACTTGGGCTTGATCTCATGACACTGAGATCATGACCTGAGCCAAAAGCAAGAGTTGGACGCTTAACCAATTGAGTCACCCAGGTTTCCCAAGGCAACCCCTGTCAACTCTTTCTTACTTTTCCACATATGTAATAACTATAGAAGGAATGGTATAACTAGAGAATGTCTATTATGCTTTTCCCTAAAGCTGTGTTTTTCCAAATGTGTTCTCTGATCACGGTCATCAGAATTGGCTGGCATGATTAATAAAAATGAGGAGTAGTGGGTCCCATTCCAGGCCCAATAAGTCTGCTTTACTGGGGTGTGTAGCCTAGGCATCTGTATTTTAAACTGCCTGTAAGTGATCCTGATGCAAATTAGAGTTTGAAAGTCGCTTTCCTAAAGCTTCTTGATTTTTGCCAGGGAATATAACATTTTCTTTCTTTCTTTCTTTCCTTTCTTTCTTTTCTTTCTTTCCTTTCTCTTCTTTCTTTTCTTTCTTTCAAGATTTTATTTATTTCACAGGGAGGGAGAGCGAGCGTGAGCACTAGTAGGGAGGAGAAGCAGAGGGAGAGGGAGAAGCAGGCTCCCCGCTGAGCAGGGAGCCGGATGTGGGACTCGATCCCAGGACCCTGGGATCATGACCTCAGCAGAAGGCAGATGCTTAACCGACTGAGCCACCCAGGCGCCCTGGGAATATAACATTTTCTAATTATATTTCTGTCTTCCTACTTGTTGTCAGGTGGTTAGCGTCCTGCCTAACAAAGATTATAACTTAAATGATATTAATACAAACAGGACAAGATAGCAAGTTCACTCCTACAAAAGTGGAGAATGGCTCTCGAGACTGAAATCTGTGTCCTAGAAGTGTTTATTGCTATTGGGGTCTTGCTTCAAGGCCCTTTTAGTGGACAGACTTAAAAACTGTGAGTTATTTTTAAATTAGAAATAGCAATAGGTTTACTACGGTGTGTTATATATATGTATTTTTTTCTTAAGCTAAAATTCATAGTTCCTAAAAACAGTAACACAGTTACTTCCTGCTAGTCATAAAACTGCTTAATGATGTTTAAGGTATCTTTATATATATTCTTTGTATCTTTATGAGACTGACGCACTACCTACTGCGCTAACGAGGCACCTCTTCTTTGT
The DNA here is from genome assembly GCF_004348235.1 of Phoca vitulina. Classification (NCBI taxonomy): domain Eukaryota; kingdom Metazoa; phylum Chordata; class Mammalia; order Carnivora; family Phocidae; genus Phoca; species Phoca vitulina. Next base: position 67,622,767 of record NW_022589707.1, on the reverse strand, counting down.
ATCTTTATATCTTCTTTGGGTCCTAGAATATTTTTTTATGAAGTACAGTCAAAGTACTATACTCTGAGTTCACTTTACTTATTTTCTCTGTTTAGTTATGTTACCAGTTTGGTATATCTGTAGGTTAGTTGTTTCAGTTTGTTTTTAAATAGGGCCAGCACATTTTCTTTTTTATTTAATTTTTGAAACATGTAAGGCATATATGTGTTCAAAGCTATATAAAATATATAAAGTGTAATGGGGCGCCTGGGTGGCTCAGTCGTTAAGCATCTGCCTTCGGCTCAGGTCATGATCCCAGGGTCCTGGGATCGAGTCCCGCATCCGGCTCTCTGCTCAGCGGGAAGCCTGCGTCTCCCTCTCCTACTCCCCCTGCTTGTGTTCCCTCTCTCGCTGTCTCTCTCTGTCTGTCAAATAAATAAATAAAATCTTTAAAAAAAAATAAAATATATAAAGGGTATACTCAAAGAAGTTGCACTTATATCTCTGTTCCTTCCACCAGTTTCCAATTCCTCTCCTCATATACCGTCATCATTTTTATTAATTTTTGGCTTTTTTTCCTTTTCTTTTTCCTTTCATTGTTTGTTTTTATAAATGCAAGTGTAGAGGTGTATATATTCTTGTTTCTTCTGATTTTTTCACAAAAAAATAAAAAATACATTTGCTCTGCATCTCTTTCCCACACTTTTCCCCTCCCTGTATACTGAATATCATGGAGAAGCCTCGTATACTTCCACTTTCTCCCATCTCCCCAAAGACTGAGATGGTTCCATGGAGCTTATAGCTTATTTTGTTCTTAGGTCCTCTTGTTTCAGGTATCCAGACTGGACTGTTTAATAAAGAACTGTTGTCCAGGGCTGGTATTTGCTACTCTGTGTTATAGGAAAGTACTTAAGAAGTAACACCATGTATTATGTTTGTTTGTTTGATAACTCATATGTAGATTATCCAAACAGTATTGATGCCAGATGCCCAAAAAAGAATTTTGCCTCCCTTTTGTCCTCCGAAAGTATAAGACCCAGATTACCAACCACACACCACCGTTTTACCTGTTTTTTCAGATTGTTCTAAATGCCACAGGCTCTTTTTGTATCATTTTTTTCCCCCTTAAAACATGGTCGAAAACCATTACAGAGCAGTGTCATTAATAAACTCCTCTATAAGGGACCTTCTATTTTATAAGTAAATTCTATTAGGTATTTTAGATTTTTTCCCATCAGACTATTCTATCAAATTAGCATAATCACACTAACAGAAAAACACTGGTATGTGTGTATATAAAAAGGAAGCCAAATCTAATAGAATAAAGTGATATTAATGGGATTTGGGTAGAAATACAAAGGATTGCTTTTTTTCCTTATCCACAAATGTGCATTGACAATAAGCCTCGTTGTAAAGAAAGAAAAAAAATCCGAAAAGATTTTCCAACTGAACTCACTTTTTAAGACTCCCAGTGGTGTGTTCACTTCCTGTTTTCCTGTTACAGGCACACAAACTTGGAACATGAAAACCCCTGGAGGTCAAATGTTATTTAAATGGTTCCTTAGCAGTGAATAATGCCTTCTTAGCAATAACTATCTCTGATTCTTAACATAGTAATCTTAGAAAGCAAACTGCATGATTACTTTGCAAGGAATGATAGGATGTAACAGTGTTTACATAAAGCTTTGGACAAAGGTAGTATCAGATGCCTTTTGGTAGCTAAGATATGAGCCCTGTTGCCTTTTTTGATATAAAAAAGATTGAGCTTAGTTATAATATCAAAATATATATCATGGTATACTATAGAGCATGATATGTCATACCTAATGGATTTTTGTTCTGAACTCTATTAAAAATGCGTAAACTACTAAACTAGAAATGATTAACTTCAATAGCATTCCATTTTTATATGGTGGGAAAAAATGTAGCTCTTCAGGCAATATAGTACTGAGCTAGGGGCAAGACACATTAGCTCTACTATCTATTCATATTGAAGTTCAGTTGATGTACAACATTATATTAGTTTCAGGTGTACAACATAGTAATGCAACAATTAGAACATTAGGAAATGATCACCATGATAAGTGTAGTTACCGTCTGTTCTCATACAAAGTTTTTAAAATATTATGTATTGAGTTTATTATCTGTGCTATACTTTTCATCCCCATGACTTATTTATTTTATAACTGGAAGTTTGTACTTCTTAATCCATTTCATCTATTTCACCCATCTCCCTACCTTCCTCCACTTTGGCAATTATCGGTTCTCTGTATTTATGAGTTTGATTCTGGTTTTTTTTTTTTTTTTTTTTGCTCATTTGCTTTGTTTTTTTAATTTCCACATATAAGTGAAATAATGTGGTATTTGTCTTTTTCTGTGACTTACTCACTTAGCATAATACTCTCTAGGTCCATCTGTGTAGTAAATGGCAAGGTTTCATGCTTTTTTAAGGCTGAGTAATACTCGTGTTATACACACACACACACACACACACACACACACACACACACACACATCCCATCCCATATCTTCTTTATCCATTCATCTATTGATGGACACTTAGGTTGCTTCCATGCTGCAGTAAACATAGGGGTGCATATATCTTTTCAAATTAGTGTTTTTGTTTTTAGGTAAATACTCAAGTGGAATTACTGGTTCAAATGCTATTTCTATTTTTAATTTTTTTAAAAGATTTTTTTAATTTATTTGTCAGAGAGAGAAAGGGGGAGGGAGGGAGAGAGAGCACAAGCAGGGGGAGCTGCAGGCAGAGGGAGAAGCGGGCTCCATCCCAGGACTCTGGGATCGTGACCTGACCTGAGCTGAAGGCAGACACTTAATCGAATTGAGCCACCCAGGCATCCCATCTATTTTTAATTTTTTGAGGCGCCTCCTACAGTTTTCCATAGTGACACTTAACCTTTTTAAAGTTTAACTTACTGATTTTGAAAATTTTAAGGGAGCAAACTTACTTCTAAATATATTTTGTTCTTTGAACGATTAAACCATGAAAAACTAGTGGTATCATCTTCCATAATACTGATGAAAATGAAATAAATGTTAAGTTCCTGGAACTGTATAAGAGTTCACAAAGAATAATGAAAGTTATCTCTTTATATGGATAGTAAATTTTTTTTCTGGGGAACACTAATGATAATCAGAAAAGGCTCTGCTCTTATACCTGTGACTTACCCCATTCTCTTGAGTACTGGTGTGGTGTTAATGAGCAGACATTAAGTATTACCCAAGGTGTTCTAACTGCCAGTGTGAAAGAACTTGACAATGAAGATGACAGACTTCTTAGTATCTTTTCTCCTGGGGCCTCTTTTATGTCAGAACCGTAGTCTCCTTCAGTTGGAAGTTGGTAATGGCTGCCTAACCCTGACGCAGTGGGTTTTAAATGGCCCTACCCGTGGTGTGCCAAAAAGGGAGAGGCTAGTGCCATAACCACATGTAGCCGCACTCCTCCTGGAGCGCTGTCCCTCACCATGCAAATGCCCTTTATTAAAGGAGTACTCCAGCCTGCCAAGTGCATGAGTCAGTGATTCGTACTTCCTGTCATTGGGCTGCCCTTAGGAGAGTAGAGGTAACACTGTTGTCCTGGTTTGTTTCCTCCATTTTGTGTTGATGTTGGTCTCCTTCCTCCTTCACTATCCCAGCCTGCCTTGGCAGTATTGCTGAAATTTACTGCTTTCTGAAAGCAGGTGAATTCTCTTTAAATCTTTGACTCCTTCCATAGCCTCCCAATGCAGTAGGCTCAGGTAGTCATCAAGTCCTGCAGATAGATATTTACTACGAGGTAACATATATTTTTAAAAATTGAAAATTTATTTATTTTGTATTCATATAGTATGTAATTCAGAATATGAAAAAGAGTGAATCAGTCGGGGGCTTGGAAGGGAACAGATGGCATTAAAAATAGGATTATTCCAGGAGGGTTTATTTACAGTGACACCATTTACAAAAGCATGGGGGTAGGGGAGACTCCAAGGGCTAATGCAGTAACCTGGCTGTTAGTACCAGCCCAGTTAGGGATGAGGGGAGGGAGTGGGGACCAGAACTGAGGGGGCAAGTCCTACTGTAGAGTTGCCCTTTTGAGAAGCCATAACCTCCTGCAGAGAGACAGCCAACTCCAGGGGACCTTGGATTGAGATAAATACTCTGTCCTCATTCTTCTCCCTCCCACTGATCTTCTGTTCTGCTTTTCATTGTCCAACTCAGCCAGAGGGCAGGAAACCCTTGATGCCAACCATATAGGTCAGCTTCCCCGCGGCACGGGCAGGGTGACACATGCAAGTGACTCTCTCTTGCCCCGCACTCAGTTCCCCAGTTGCAAAAGCAACCATTTACCAGGGCTCCTCTTCCAGAGATCTTAAGTCTTGTTATTCTGTAAGTAATCTGAGGGATACGGATTATTTTCACAGATTTCAAAATTTGCCTAAAGCAAATCTTGTTACTGGGAAGGATCTCCTGATGTGTGCCAAAGGTTTGCTGAGGGTCATGTACGATAATATGACGCATATCCTGTTCCTGGGTTCTGGGTGCTTTGTATGGTCCATTTTGGCTTTAAAAATGCTAAATAGGTTAAGTTTTCGTATTGTTGCCTTGTGTTTCTTATTAGTGATCTGGCTAGAAATAAAATATGTAAAAATATACTGGCTCCTTTCAGACAAGTGATTATAGCATTTTGCCTTAAATAGCCTCTTTCAGTGGATCCAAAACACAGTTTCCTAACCTGCTGTTCATGGATGGATCCTGAATTTTAGGAACCCCTGAAATTACATATAGCGTGAATTTTTTAGGAGAGCAGGGCCATGGTTTTCATCAGATTTTCATAGAGGTCTTTGTGTTATAAACGACTAAAAACATTGGTCTAAAAGGACGTTTGATTCATTTGGAATTCCTTCTTCCTCCCATTACATATTTTTAATGTGACTTTTGCATTTTTAGGGTTCAGTAGCTTGGACAAAATGAATGATACCGGATGTTTCATGACATTGAGATTCAGATGCTCTCAGTAGGGGCGCCTGGGTGGCTCAGTCATTAAGCATCTGCCTTCGGCTCAGGTCATGATCCCAGAGTCCTGGGATAAGCATCTGCCTTCGGCTCAGGTCATGATCTCAGAGTCCTGGGATAAGCATCTGCCTTCGACTCAGGTCATGATCCCAGAGTCCTGGGATCAAGCCCCGCGTCGGGCTCCCTGCTCAGCAGGAAGCCTGCTTCTCCCTCTCCCAGTCCCCCTGCTTGTGTTCCCTCCTTCGCTGTGTCTCTCTCTGTCAAATAAATAAATAAAATCTTTAAATTAAAAAAAATGCTCTCAGTAACTTGCAAGTGAAAATTCTCCAGTGTGATGGATTAATATGTGCTAATGATCCTGGAAATACAAAACAGTGTGATCCTGGTCAAGAAATCCCTTTATGGCCAGCTAATAAGATGATTTATGTGCAATGAGAATATTTCATTTGGATTTAAGCAAGAGAAAAATGTTTTGGTTAAGTAATAGGAGAGAAGATTTGGATCAATGAAAAAGTTGTATACTGTTTTTCTTTCCACATAAAATTGTCCAGTAATTTTATGGTATGTTCTGTTGTGTGAAAATTGTCATTGATTTTTATCATACCCGTAAGTAGACTTGATAAATTAAGCTAAGTACACTCATTATTAAGATTTTTATCATTAAATTATTGTTCTTTTATGTGAATGATTTCAAAGGTTTACCAAATTTTGCATTCCTGGTTCATGTACTTTGTCCTCTAGCCAAATATTTTTCTGAGAAAAAAATTTTAATTTAATATTAAAAATCACTGAGTGAGTTCAAGATAACATTTTCTGACAGCGTTTAAAGGAATTTTTTTCTCTCGTAAGGCACACACAAAGTCCTGAAACAATTATTGGAGCAAAATAATTCCTGCTGCATTGTGTTAAAGCATTGTTAGGCTAGATTCGATGAGTCAATCCTTTACTTATACTCATTTCACTTTTCTTTTCCTTATGACCCTGGTTACAAATGTGTGAAGCCCAGCTAATGTAAACAAAACAGGGAATTTATTTATTTTTATTTATATGAATTATGTATATAACAGTGGAGGTGGACTGGCCTGAGGCATGGCTTGATCCAGGATCTCAGTTACATCAGGTGTCTTCATTTTTATTTCTTGGCTCTTCTTCTGTCTGTGTCGGCTTCATTCTCTTTTAATTCAATTTTTGTTCATGCTGAGAAGGCACTATGGTTATAGGAAGATCCAGATTTATAACGTTCCCACCAGCAAATAAGTGGGAAGAAAACATCTTTTTCCTCACTTAAAAATGTATAAAATTCCAGGGGAAATCAACTTGATTGGGTTTGCTTGGGTCATATGTCCAGTTGTTGGATCATGGGATAGTATCAGCTGCCTATGCCATGATTACTGGTGGATTCATTCAGTGGTGGGGCCATTTCCCAAAGGAAGGGGAAGCATATTCTTACCTGAGTAAGAGGGCAAGGTTGCTGGGCTGGCCTATCCAGCACAATGAATTAGTGTATACATGTGTCAGAAAATCCTGGGGCTGAATTAGTAACTAGAATACCATCCTCTGTACTCTATAAGCTTAGAATTAAACTGCTTGTTCTGTTTTAACTATAAAGGCACAGACAAAGCCTGGAAAAGTATGGATGTGTTTGATCTCCACATGGTCTTGGTCTTTCCACAGAAGAATGTCAAGTAGATAATACTTAAATATAATCACCATATAATCTTTATTGTTGCAGAAGGCTTTTAAGTTGCTCACTGGCTGGTAAAATTAAATATGAATACAGATGAAAAATAAGTAGCACATTATGTTTTATGCTTCTGACACATTTGGAAATAATTTTTGCATGGGTATTTTGAATACAAAAGGCACTGCTCATTTCTCCATATAATCCCCCTTTTTTTTTCCTTTTGGAAATTGCTAAAAAACATCACTGAAGAATGAAGACTCAAGAGTTATAATTGTTGCAAGGTTTGGTGCCCCTGCCAAAGTTCAGAAATCCTCTAGGGTGAATGTCTTCATTCTTAAACTCTTTTGATGGGAAAAAATAATAATACTTTCTCTGCAGCATTCTAATTAGGGCTGGGTACAAATGCTAAAAGGAATAAAGATACATAGTATTTTTCACAATCCCAGTTTTAATATAGCAATTTATTTTATCACCACATTATTGTAATTTATTATACTTGTGACACATTAACAAAAACAGGGGGAGGTGGGTGGGCGAATGGGGTAATTGGGTGATGGGCATTAAGGAGGGCACGTGATGTGATGAGCACTGATAAATTATTGAACACTATCTGACACTAATGATGTACTATATGTTGGTTAATTGAATTTAAATTAAAAAAAAGGGGGGGCACCTGGGTGGCTCGGTTGGTTAAGCATCTGCCTTCGGCTGAGGTCATGATCTTAGGGTCCTGGAATCGAGCCCCACATCCGGCTCCCTGCTCATCGGAAAGTCTGCTTCTCCCTCTCCTTTTGCCCCTCCCCCTGCTTGTGCTCCCTCTCTCAAATAAATAAAATCTTTAAAAATGTATATATAAAAAAACAAACAAAAACCAAAAAAACCCAAAAAACCCCACAATACATTAACAGTACAGTCAGCCATATACACAACCACCGCAGGCTTAAGTTATGATAAAGTTTCCTTACCATGACTTTAGCAGTTCATTAGAATAGCTATTTCCTCTCCTTTGATGTAAAAATCTTTGGATAAATTGAGCACATCCTTAGTTTCTTTTGATTTTAATAACCATTCTTCCTCATCTCTCCTCTCTCCCTAAAGGATGAGAAGTAAATTAGGATAAAATGAAAAATCCTCTTGATTTAGTCACCTATATTTTGAAGGGTTATTTTATAAAAAATATCCACAATTTATGGCAACAATAACAGAAATAAAAAGAAAAGAACATCCTTCTACAGAATCTTACCATCCAAAGAAAACAACTGATTTTTCCCTTTTCGTTTCTTTCTTGTCCTTTCCCATTGGGGATGTACATATTTTATGTCATTGTCATCATACTTAGTTAGCATTTGTATTCTACCCATTTCATTTAACATTTGTCATAAACATCTACATGTATTACACATCTAGTTTGGCTACATAAAATCTAATTTATGCAATTTATTTGACGATTTCAATGTAATTTCATTTGATTTCATAAAAATGAAAACCTAAAGCATAGTTCCATAACTTGCAAAAGAATTAACATTTTATTGGACATTTATGTTAATTTTGGTCTTGAACTTTATAAATGTTGCTATTAAGACCATACATATTTGTTCATTAGAATGTATCTTTCTTGACATTATTTAAAAAAAAAAAAACTCTAAGTAATGGGGTTAGTGGATCAAAGAGTGGAATAATTTTTTATAATCTTACAGTGAATTTGAGATATTTTCAAAATTTGGAAATATGTAGTTATAATGTTATAGTACTGTATTTTAAAATTGAAGTTTATATGAATGTAGTTTTCATTATTCATTGGCTCCATCCCACGTGTTCTACCAAATTTCCTTTTTTTACTGTGTTATGTGGGGGAAAAAAATGAAAACCTAAAGCATAGATTCATATTTGAAAGAAAGAAAGGAGAGAGAAAGGTGAGGGGACTTGTACTGATGTTCTTTTCAACCTGCTGCCTAATTTCCATTAGGTCTACTTCGATTTCTTTTATAAGCTTTTTTTTTTTTTTTTTGCCTATTGATAAGAGCTTATTTCATGACTGTAGGTGTTAACCTTTAAACTCAGTCATGGTTAGTGAAGAATGATGGTTTGATATTTCCCCACCATCTTTCCCTTTACAAGAAGCTTTTGGATGATTACCCGACTCCCACGCCTTCCACATACACACTCTGTTCTGGAATTTTTTGTAAAACTAGATCTCTTTAATTTTCTGTGATGGGTATAATCATACATACCATCTCTTTAACACTTTCAGTGGTAAACTTTGTGTCAATAGAAGTCCTAAATACCTGTTGGACAGCTTGGAAAACGAAAAGTAATGGTTTAATTCTGAACATTGTACTGCATTAGCAGTTTTTTTCACCCTGTGGCCATTGGACATTGTGATATATCTCAGCTGGCATGGAATTGTTCAGGAGTTGTGAGCTACTTGATTTTCAGTCTTGGGAAATCAGGTAACATCTTATATTTTTGTGTGTTTGTGTGTGTCCTGGAGACCTAGCTCAGTCGCTGGCAAGTATGACTTAGCATTCTCCACATCTCATGGAGAGATGAGTATATTCCATTGCATTCTGTGGGACAGAATATAGACCATAAGGGGAAAAGGTCCATGAACAATTGGCTTATTTTCACTTAGGATAAAATATTACAAAAAATTAGTTCATTCTGCCAAAAATTTTAACATACAGTATAAATTTCAGAAAATATTGGCTTATAATTGCCAGACATATTCATTGACTGTGAACTATAAAATCGCTGCATGAAAACCTAGACTAGAACTTCCATTTTTAAGCCAGCTCCAAAATCACTTAAACAGAAAGATGCATCTTTGTTTTTCTACCCAGTAATTCTGTTAACACATTTCTTAATCCAACTGGACAGTTCCAAATTTTTTCCCAGGACTGTGGATTTGCAAAGGACGGTAGCCACAATCAAGTTTATGAGAAGGAATTCTAAATTAGAAGATGAATGATTTCCCACAGGGTAGCTATAATCTGATCCTGATTTTGTTTCCAAATGAAGAATTTAAGAACGTGAATAGATAATAGGATTATACTTGAAATGTTTTTTTGCTCTTTGTGTGTATGTGTATTTTCTGTTTTTAGAATGGTCACTGGTGATTATCATCCAGTATTTATTACCTGTCTAAAAAAAGAAAAGAGAATGAACTACTTTTTTACTTTCTTACTGTCTGGTTTTTGCCAGTGTTATTTTACTGAATCTGCTTTTACCCACATTACCAGTTACATACTTACCTTCAACTTTAATGACCTTTTTAGTCCTTGGTTGCTCTGTAAGTACTCAAAAAAGTTGATTATCTCATCCTCAAAACTCTTGTCTTAATACTGATTCATCCTTCTGTTTGTTTAATATAACCTCTTTCTCAGGGCACCTGCGTGTCTGAGTCAGTTGAGTGTCTGATTCTTGATTTCAGTTTAGGTCATGATCTCAGGGTTGTGAGATCGAGCCCCGAGTTGGGCTCCGTGCTCAGCGGGGAGTCTGCTGGAGAGTCCCTCTCTCCCTATCCCTCTGTTCCCCCTACTCTCTCCTCTTTCTCTCTTTAAAAAAATGTTGTAACTTCTTTCTCTGAATGTGGGCATATCCAAGCCTGAGTCCATGCCCTTTTTATTCTCCCACGCACCATCAGAACTCAACTCTGTTTCTGTGGATATTTCCTAAACCTGACCTCTTTCATGAGTCTTCTCCCCACACCTCCAGTTTCTCTTGCATCCCTCTCAACGGACACGTGTTCTGCAGTCACTGCAAGATCAACACATCTCTTGCTAAACTCATCAGCTTTTCCCCTGGACAGGTCTTTTCAGGATTTTCACGTATCTCTATATGGCTCTACCGCTTCCACAGACATCCTGGCTTATTACGGATCTGTTGCAGATGATGTGGTGAAGAAAAAGTTAGAATTTTGATTAGGGTTAGTTTTTTATTGGTGTCTAACAAGTTACCTTGAATGTAGTGGCTTAAAACAACACAGATTTATTATCTCATTGTTTCTGTAGGTCAGGGGACCATTTTCAGATTAGCTGCGTCCTCTCCTAGGGTGCTGGGTGGGAAGTTGATTGCATCTGAGGTTCTGGATTCTCTTCCAAGCTCATTCAGGTTGTTGGCAGAATTCAGAATTCCTTGTGATGATATGACTGAGGTCCCTGTTTTCTTGCTAGCTGTTGTTTGCTCTCCTCTCGACTCCTAGAGGTCACTCCCAAGTACTGGCTACATAATCCCTCCCACGGGCAGTTCTTAACATGTTTTTTCTAGGCCTGCAGGAGAGCTTCTGCTGATGCTTTCTGACCTGAATAAAGGCTCATCTGATTATGTCAGACCCGCTTGCTCCATAGAATCTCCCTTTTCCTAGCTGATAAGGGACCTTAATTACATCTGCAAAATCCTTTTTTCCGTACAAGGTAGCATAATCATGAGAGTGATATCCCATTATATTTACAGTCCCACCCACACCCAGGGGGAAGGGATTGTGTGGGGTGTATACACCATGGGGTGGGAATCCTGGGGACTTATCTTACTACAAGATAGGTGGAAGCAAGGAAGGTAAGAGTGCCATCTTTATTTAAGTGATGACATTAAGGGAGTTATGCTAACATAGGTGGTACTAATAGAATACCAGTTTAAAGTTTCATTAGCATATGTATGGAGTGCCCAGGTGGCTCAGTCAGTTAAGCAGCTGCCTTGGGCTCAGGTCATGATCTCTGGGTCCTGGGATGGAGCCCTCTGTCAGGCTCCCTCCTCAGTGGGGAGTCTCCCTCTCCTTCTGCCCCTCCCCCCCCACTCACACGCTCTCTCTTTCAAATAAATAAAATAAATTTCATTAGTATATGTGTATGTGTGCTTATGAAAAATTATAGTGATCATATATCTATACTGGTAGATATTTTAAAGAACATACCTAGAAACTGTTTTAATAGTTACTCATCTACATTACACTAACTGTATTTTAAATCTGTCTTTGATGCTTTTTAGTAAATATATCCCACAACTCAACCATATTTGAATGTGAAATTTAAGATTATTTTTGGAACTATGTTTTTATTGAGGTGTATGTGAGTACTTTTTGCCCTTATTCTTTGTTATAAAATTCTGGGCAATTATACATGCTTTTCCCCCCTAGCTAGGCCAGGTAAGGTGTAATATGAGGTGACTGTCTTTATCAATCCTTCTATATAAGGATAATTGCTTCTGGTGAATAATCAAATTATGGCTTTCATCCTATTTTGCCCTCTGACCTTTGGAGGAACAGCATTCCTCTTATTTTTAGTTGCTTTTGTGTGTGTGTGTGTGTGTGTGTGTGTGTGAGCCAAACTGCGTTTGGGATGTTACTTTTCTTAGGAACAAATCTGTTAAAAGAAATAAAAATGTAGATTTCTTATTTGAATAAAGAGAATAGTGTTTCTGTTCTGGTTTCCTAAAATATATTTATAAATAGCATCTGTTGCTACATAAATATAGAGATTTGTTGTTAATTATTTTCTGCTTGTGTTGCTAAAATTGATAGAGCTTTTCTTTGAGTCCTATCTATTTTGTATTATATGCTCTAGTGCCTAAGCCATTTCCCTAGTCTAAAAAGAAAGTATCTATTTAGGGGAGCCACTGTTTTTCATTCATTTTGCATAAATTGGAGCCTATTCCCAATTTTTGCTTATTTATTCAATCGGCTGTAGGAAGGAGAAATATTCAGTCTTCTATTTACAGAGGCTGGGATTCAAAACTTTACATGATTTCTTACAAATATGGTATATTAGCTAGAGGATTTTATAGGAAACAAAAGGAAGAAGTAAACTTTGGTTTTATTTTCAAATCAGTGGGTTATGTTGCTATGGTATTTAGTTGATATAACATTAAATACTGACACTTGAAGACTTAACTGTTTTTTGTTTAATTTGGAGCTGCTTATAGCTATCAAGACCATTATGTGGAATAGTCTTTTACATATATATTCATAGATGATTCTGTTGTAGACCCCAAGCACTGTGCTTGATCTGAAGGAGTTTAACATGAAATTGGAAATTTAATATACTTATCTCTGCCTACCTATGCATTCAGTCCTCATTTCTCTTATTGACTTAGCGTATCTCTTTGTCTTAGGGGGAAAAAAAAAGATTCATGGCTCAGTCAGTATTTGTATTCATCTTTCAATTCAAATCTTTCTTGAAACTTGTTCTGGTCAGGTTGACCTTTTGCCTCAATTAAAGGAGCCTTGATAGATGAATTCACAAGATAATGTCTTGTTCTTGAGTGTCATTAAAATGTGCTTCTAACCTAATCTCAAGGTGTTTGATGTGTCTTAGACCATAGTTACCTTGTTCATCCATCAGTGTTTCTTCTTACTTCCTGGGTATACCAGATCTAATTTTGACAATATTCATAGCCTTCTAAGGAAAGGAATATATATACCACAGTTGTAGAAGCATAAATTTGTTGCTGTCAGTAGCAGAAAGGTGAATAAAACACCCTTCTCTGCACAGTGGTCACTTTTCAAGTAGCTTACCTGTTTTTTTTCTTTTCATGAATGTTTTGACGCTAGTTGCATACTTCCAATCTTTAGTTTCAAATGGTATTGCCTTTTCTTATCTGAAACATAGATATCAGGGAACTAATCACTGGAAAAGTAATGAATGATTCAGTTCATTATTTTATTAAATATGTACATTAGCACAGATATTTGAACATATGGATAAGGAATGTTCTACTCTTCCTGGTAAAGTTTATAGCACTCTGTATTATTAAAAAAGTACACTTAGAAATTTACATTCATTTCCTATTTGAATAAATAAAAAAACTGAATAAAGGTATAGGCAAAATACCAAAAAGTAGAACATTTACATGATGTCAGATACATCCATGCCCATCTACACATGTTGATATGGTGGGTGAAAATTGTGGAGAGTTTTCCATCAGTATGCATACTATTTAAAAGTACAAGAGATTTCAGGAAAAATAATTTCATTCTTAGCATCAAAGATATTTCTTTTCATCTACTTAATGTATGTGCATTATATAAATCAAATACCATTCTTTTCATCACTACAATATGGCTTATATTAAATCCAAAGAGAAGTGCTTCTTTTTGAAATTAAAATAGGGAAGCTAAGCAATATGCAATCTATTAAAAAGTAGATATTTTAAATGTTTGTCAAAACTGTAGTCCTATTATTTGCCCTTTGCAACTCTCAGATATTACACTGGAACTTTGTTCTTATTAAGCAATTAGTGAGTTATTTGAAGAAAGTGATTTAAAATTAACTTAGAAGTTATTCTTCCCTTTTATATTATGAATATTTCATTTACATATCATCTGTGATTATGAGGATGATGGCTTTTTTAGAATGCTCATAACTGCCATGTTACCTACTCTGTTAGATGTTCTTATATTAGTATACAGATGGATGTATTTGTGGAATTGTCCACTAATCTACCCTGAATTGGAGAAATTCATTCTACATTCATGTAATGGAGACATTTTTATCATGAATTCTTGGTAATCCTTTCTACCTACTGTAGTTTGGTTATTTTTAGTAGGGCTTTTGTCTTGAATTGTCCTTTTGTGTTTTAGTGGCCATATTGTTGTTATAGAGTACAATCCTCAGCAGTCTGTTTTTACCCTTTTCTGGTAATTGAGGGATGTGGTGGTTGTTCAGAGCAGGGACTCAGGACCTACCTGGGGATGAATTGGTGCTGTCATTGACCAGCTGGGGAACTTGGAACTTGCCACTCTCTTTGACCAGTTGGGTAACTTCAGGCTTGTTAGTTGACCTCTCTAGGCTTCTCTTTCCTTGTCTACCTAATAGGATCATGTTGATGCCTGCCTTAGTGGTGGGTTGTGTATTTCAGTGAGCTACTAATGCATTTAAAGTACCTAACACAGTGCCTGGCACACAGTGAACCCTCCACAAATGCTGACTGTTGGTATTATTCCCTCACATTGAACCCTCAGCCCTAGGCAGGTTTATCTTCTCATTACCTCTGCAGTCACTTATAATTTTTTCCCTGCTACAACTATGTTTTTGTTATTCTTATCATTTGAGGAATGCCTTCTCTGCCTCTCTCCAACCTGCTGATGTTCTGTCTTCTAAGAGTGAAGTCTTACACCTTCATGAACCTGACTTGATTATTCTCATTCACAGAGTCTTTTCTTTTTGTGGATTCCCAGTGCGTACCATCAGTTCCATTTATCATGGTTCTCAGTCATACACTGTGTTGAGCTCTGTTCTATTTTCTTGTTTCCAAAACAAGACTCAAGAGTTCCATCAGATCACGTGCCCTTTAAATTCTCACATCTTCCTAAGAATTGAACATGCAAGCATGAGTTGAACTTTTTTCTTTTTTAATGATTTTGTGTTATTTATCATTAACTGCATGTATTTGCAAATGAAAACAATATTCTACTAAATATTTTAGTTGTTAACACTTTTATTAGAATATATGAGTTTGTAATATATTTAGGTAGAAATGTTTTCTTGTCATTTCTTTTGACAGAGTTTTTTGCAAAGATTTCTTTAAAAGTAAAATTTTAGGGGCGCCTGGGTGGCTCAGTCAGTTAAGCGTCGCCTTCAGCTCAGGTCATGATCCTGGGTTCCTGGGATTGAGCCCCACGTAGGACTCCTGCTCAGCGGGCAGTCTGCTTCTCTCTCTGCCTCTCCCATTCTCCCTGGTTGTGTTCTCTCTCTCTCTCTCTCACTCTCAAATAAATAAAATAAATAAATAAATAAAATCTTAAAAAAAAGTAAAATATTATATTATTCATATGTAGGGCACTGTGTATTTATAAATAAATAAATAGGTCAAATATGTAAATGTATCAACACTATGCACTTAAAATTATTTATGTGTATATATGCATAAGAAAAAATTAAACGCATTTTTAAGAAGATGAAAAGATAAAAACGGGAGGAAAAGAACTTGCTTTGTTTTTGTTTTATTACACATTGAAGTGAGACCATGCAGTCTTTGTCTTTGTCTGTCTGACTTACTTCTCTTAGCATAATGCCCTCATGGACCATCTATGTGGTTGCAAATGGCAGGATTTCATTTTTATTTTATGGACAAATAATATTTCATTGTTTGTATGTACCACATCTTCATTCATCCATCAGTGGACCTTTAGGTTGTTTACATGTCTTGACTATTGTAAATAATGCTGCAGTGAACATGGGAGTACAGATATTTTTCATATTTATTTTAACAAAAGTAAAAATGGAAGTCCCTTGAACATCTCTGTCTCCTGCAGTTTTTCTCTGGCCATGTTTCCTCTTCATGTCCTGCCCTGTTTCTGGTCTGCTACCAACTATAGAAAAAATAATTGTGTTCCCTTTTACACATAAAAAAAGAGATAGTATTTGTTCTGATCTGCGGCCTGTTTTTTTTTTCACTAATTTTATAAATATTTTCATGTTACTAAGTATATCCATATTATCATTTTTAATGTATGTAGTATGCCAATATATAGTTGCTCTATAATTTATTTAATTGCCTCTTAGTGAATATTTAGATTTTTTCTAATATGAATACCCTTGTTTATATATATTAGTGTTCTTGGCCACTTACTTTTTTTGTACCTCTTCTTAGGAGGGGCACTTGGGCGATTGATAATACAGCCTTTATTTATGATGCATTTTGTCAAACTGCTGTCTGTAACGGTTATACCAGCTTCTCTTTCAAGATTAGTCTGTTTTTATACCTTCATTAATCTTTTAAAATCCTTGCCTGTGAGGGGCACCTGGGTGGCTCATTCAGTTAAGTGGCTGCCTTCAGCTCAGGACATGATCCTGGGGTCCTGGGATTGAGTCCCATGTTGAGCTCCCTGCTCGGTGGGGAGGAGTCTGTTTCTCCCTCTCCCTCTGCTGCTCCCCGTGCTTGTGCTCTCTCGCCCTCTCTCGCCTTCTCTGTCAAATAAACAAAATCTTTAAAAATCCTTGCCTATGATAAGTTAAAAGTTTTTTTATTTTAATATTCTTTTCTTTATTCTTTGATTCTGGAAAGGTTGAATATATCTTTTGAAATGTTTATTGGCCGTTTGTGGGCATTTTTTATGAATTACTTCTTCGCGTACTCTGTTTTCTATTGAGATGTTTGCCTTTTTCTTGCCATTTAGCTATCTGATATACAGGGTCATCATCAAGTCTGGAAACACAGGAGAATATATAATAAATGACTTATAGGTATTATAATTAATGATCAATTTATATTATCTATGTTTCCATATTTATGGCCACCCTATATATTCTACAAATAATTCTCCCTTCACTCTTTACCCCTTGCATGTCACTTATTGTTAACCAAGTTTAATGTTATTTGTCAAAGGGACAATTGAAAATTTTTATGTCGACAAATCTGTTATATGTTTTGTTTTCACTTTTGGTTTTGGTTTTATAAAGGTCCTATTCATTGAGGAAGCAGTCATCCAAATATTCTACTACTACTTTTATTTTATTTGTAATAATTGATGATTTAACCCACTTAGAATTTACATAAGTATTAATGTGAGGTAAGGTTCCAGTTTAATTCTTCCAAAAAGCCTGCCAGTTGTTCTGGGTGTAGGACTCTACCTAAAGTTTTTATGGCTACTAACGGGTTACATTTCCCTTAGCGTCTCTGAGTCTCAGTTTTCTTATTTATGAAATAGGGAGGTAAATTATTTCTCATCTCAGATTGAAGTTATTTAACCCATGGAGACTAAATAACTTGTCCAGGGTTTGACATCTTATTAGATCTGTAATAGAACTTTTCTGTGTATAGTCTTCCATGTGACATTTGGATACTTCTTTGGGGTGAATGGGATTTGTTTATTGTAACATTGATCATAAATTGCGAAATCTAAGGTTAGAGTTGGTGAGTGCCATATAACTTTTATTTTTGGCCAGCAGATTTTATTTTAAACTGATGAAATACGGTATTTTATATAAAATGCTTTTTATAACAGAAACTTTGAAATACGAAGTGCTATCAGAAGAGGACATAGTAATGTGTACTTTACAAAAAAAATACAAGGAAAGATCAACTCAGAAATAAAATAGATCCAGTACAGATATAGAACAGTTTTAATTTTGAGTTTCTATTTAAAAATCTCTTGTTTCCAGGGTGCCTGGGTGGCTCAGATGGTTAAATGTCTGCTTTCGGCTCAGGTTATGATCCCAGGGTCCTGGGATCGAGTCCAGCATTGGGCTCCCTCCTCAGCGGGGAGCCTGCTTCCCCTCTCCCGCTCCCCCTGCTGGTGCTTTCTCTCTCTGTCAAATAAATAAATAAAATCTTTAAAAAAAAATAAAAATAAAAATCTCTTGTTTCCAAATGATTTTTATTTATTAAATATAATTTAAATATTTGAGAAAATTATAGTGTTAAACAGAAGAGAAAATGACCAGAGTCAGTCCTAGAGATCATAATAAGATAACAACAAAAAGGCATTGGGCAAAGAAAATGATTAAATTGTTTGATATGGTCATTGAAGTCAGAGCTGGAGAAAACCTTATCTGATTTTTCTATAAAAAGAATGTGGCTAGATCTCCAGTAGTCTATTTTCTTCTTTTATTTGTTAACAAGATTTACTGAATCTTGGCTTTGAATTTGGTCCTTACAATGTCATTTCCTGTTGACCAGTGACAGGAACTTATCAGACCAGACATATTGTGCCTAATGGGTGGGAGTCATGGGGTAAGGTTCTTTTTATTTTGATATAGATGCTCAATTTTTAGATTTTTACCATTGCCTTTCAAAAAGAGATTGGCAAATATCCACCGAAATTCAGAATATTAGTTTGGGCTAGGTTTAACCTGCTAGCTGTGAAACTGCTTGAGGCTCTCTCTTAATTGAGCTTATTCCAAATATATCATTTATTGCAACTTTGATGTGTTTCGTTTCACTCATCATTCATTTGGGCCGCTTACTGCTCACCATTTCAAGTGTCCTCATTGCTCACTTCACTCTGTGAACATTGGAAGGTAGCTGAGTATCCATGAAGAAAACAAAGATCCTGGGTCTTTGCTACTAAAAAAACAAAACAAAAAAGAAACAACAACAAAAAAACCAACCCCTAAATGCTGCCATTTGATCAGATTATCCAGTATTGCACAATTTCAGAATCTTTAGCCCTATACCTAAAATTTCGGTACGAATTTCACACTATGAAGATGTTGCATGTTTTTTCTAACCGATTGAGGCCCTCTGTGATAGTTTCTTTGTTTACTCTGTCTTTTATTCACTCATGTGTAATTTCTTTTCCTTGTGGTTAACTGAGGAAAAAAGTTAACTTTCGCATTTCCTTCCTCCCTCTTAAACTCTGCTTTTAAACTCCGTTGCTCTTTGCTTGGGTTGGCTCTTTCAGATCTCTCCTCACTGAATACTTTTTCTCCTCAGACTCCTCCTCAGCTGCCATCATTCATGTAAAAGCTTCTTTTTTACTGAGAGCCATTAGGTTGTTTCGTTTTTTTTTTATTTTTAAATTTATATTTATTTGTTTGTTTGTTTGAGAGAGCACAAGCAGGGGGCAGAGGGAGAGGGAGAAGCAGGCTCCCCGCTGAGCAAGGAGCCCGATGCGGGGCTCAATCCCAGGACCCTGGGATCATGACCTCAGCTGGAGCAAACGCTTAACCCACTGAGTCACCCATGTGCCCTCTCCAGTTTTTTATTGATACAAATGGTTTTGTGATAAATCACGTACACATGTTCTTTTGAATATGTGGGATTATTTAAAAAAATTTTTTTTAAAATCATACTTGGATTTTAATTTTATACTTTTGTTAAATTATGTTATGAATTAAAATATATTTATTTTTAAATAGATGATACAGGCATACGGTGCAGAATTTAAAAGAAAGTTTTCTTAACATCCCTGTTCTCCAGCTGGCTGGTTAACCATCTCTGCAGCATTCATTATTACATTTATTGTGTGTCCTTCCCAAGGTAGCCTATTCATACCTGCATATACTAACACACATCCACACATACAGGTCTCTGCCTAGACCTCAGAAATATTGCAGGTTTCGTTCCAGACCACTGCAATAAAGTCAGGATCTCAATAAAGTGAATCAGGTGAATTTTTTGGATTCCCATTGTATATAAAATTATATTTACAGTATACCGTGGTCTCACAAGTGTGCAGTAGTATTATGTCCTTTAAAAAAAGGTACATAACTTAACTAAAAATTACTTTAGGGGCACCTGGATGGCTCAGTCGGTTAAGCGTCAGACCCTTGATTTCAGCTCAGGTCATGATCTCAGGGTTGTGGGATTGAGCTCCGTGTCCCAACCCCGCTCAGGGAGAATCTGCTTGAGATTCTCTCTCTCCATCTTCCTCTGCCCCTCCCCTATGGTCTCTCTCTCTCTCTCAAATAAATAAATAAAATCTATAAAAAAATACTTTATTGCTAGAATATGCTAACCATCATCTGAGCTGAAATTTCAGTGAGACATAAACACTGATCACAGATCACCATAACAAATAATAATAATGATGATAAAAGTTAGAAATATTGTAAGGATTACCAAAATGTGACACAGACACACAAAGTTAGAAAATGATGTGGAAAATGTAGCGGGTAGACTAGCTCAATGCAGAGTAGCCACAAACTTTCAATTTGTACAAAACACAGTATCTCTGAAGCATATGAAAAGGAGATATGCCTACATATATAATTGCATATTTTCTACATAGTTGTTGGCATATTAAATGTATCCTTCTGGCTTTTCTTTCCTCAATTAGCAATATGTTTGGAGGTCCTTCCATATGAATATATATATATATATATAGACAGAGCTACCTCATTCTTTTGAAGGGCTGTATAGTTTGCCATTTGATGAATTTACTGTAATTTTTTTAAATGATTTATTTATTTTAGAGAGAGGGTGTATGTGTGTGAGCAGGGGGAGGGGCAGAGAGAGAGAGAGAATCTCAAGAACACTCCCCACTGAGTGCAGAGCCCGACAGGGGGCTCAGTCTCATGACCCTGAGATCATACATGACCTGAGCTGAAATCAAGAGTCAGATGCTTAACTGACGAAACCACCCAGGTGCCCCTACTGTAATTTCTTAAATAGTTCTCTGTTGAGGGCCATTTAGGTTGTTTCTAGTTTTTTATTATTAAAGACGTTACTGTGATAAGTCATGTAAACATATTCTTTTGAACATGTGGGATTATTTCTGTAGGATAAATTCTGGACATAAAATTTCTGAGTCAAAGGGAACATACAGTATTCTCACCAGAAACATGTGATCGTCCCTGTTTCCTCACACATGAGGAAACATGCAGCCTTACTGTATCCATCACATGCAGCTTTACTTAAGCTGTTTTTGAGTTTCCTGGAGGACCCTGAGAAGGTCATGTCCTTTCATGCTTTTCTTTTCAGTTTGCCCTTTCTTAAGCCATTGGGAAGTTACCCCTGCCCCACCATAGCCCCCTCCCTTCCTCCAGTCTGTCTTTTCCTTTCAGACTCAGCTCTACCATAAATTTCTCTTGGAAACATCCTTGCTCTGTTACCACTGTTCTGCTCTCTTCCCCTAGAACTTTCTGGACCCACTTTGGTACCCTTTTCTTCGTGTGTGTAAGATTCCTTTGTAAACATAACACACTTCTGTTACAGTGCTGGTCACCCAGAATTGTCCTTAGTGGTTCTTTGCTCGTACTTCCATTTAGCTGATCTCTATTCCGCCATTTTCATCTCTTTGTCCAAAACACTTTCCTATGCCAACATGTAGTTGAAGCTCAGTAAATGTGTTTTTTTTTTTTTTTTTAAAGATTTATTTATTTATTTATTTGAGAGAGAGAGAATGAGAGAGACAGCACATGAGAGGGGGGAGGGTCAGAGGGAGAAGCAGGCTCCCTGCCAAGCAGGGAGCCCGATGCGGGACTCGATCCAGGGACTCCAGGATCATGACCTGAGCCGAAGGCAGTCGCTTAACCAACTGAGCCACCCAGGCGCCCAGTAAATGTGTTTTTGAATGAATTAAAATAAATCAATGTCAGAAGTTAGGTTGGACGAGACTTTAGTGATCATTTCATCCAACATTTTCACTTTATTAGTGAGAAATAGCGTTCTTAATTTTAATGTTTTAAATTAAAAATTAGGCAATTCATGGGGTGCCTGGGTGACTTAGTCTGTTAAGCATCTGACTCTTGTTCTCAGCTCAGGTCTTGATCCCAGGGTTATGAGTTCGAACCCCGCATTGGGCTCCATGCTGGGCATGGAGCCCACTTAAAAAAAAAAAAAATTAGGCAATTCATTGTTTTTTAAGGAAAAATTAAAAAAAAATTAAAACCAGTTGTTTTTTCACTTACAGCTCTTTCTCTGGGCTCAAATCAGTACTCCAGTCCTCCAGTCCATGATTTGTAGGGTTTTTATAATGGAATTTGCTGTTGTTTCTTCAAACTCAACAACTATCAAAGACATATCTTTTGTTTCTTGACATTTCTTTTATTACTCAGTCATCCTTTGTTTTCAGGACCTTGCTTGGAACAAGTTTCCTGTGACCTGCCCAAGTTTGGAAACACTGAGAGACAGAAATTTGGAGAGCAAAGGATTACTGTTTTACTGATAAGACAGTTGAAAAACATCATGCCTTCGTGAGAAGGCCACATGATCCTATTTGTGCTTCCTGTCTCCATTTCCTCCTATAAAGTCTAGACTTTGGTATTTAGGGAACATTGGGTGTGTAGTGCAGATACAGTTTCTCGTAATCTCTATATTCACATTTATCTGGAGCAGGGAGGAAAAGAGAGACAGTCCTCAGTGTTTACAAACTTTTAAAAGATTAACTGTACCCCTTTCAGGAACATGGACCAGTTATTGCTCCTGACCAGGTCAGCTCATTCCTTCAGACAGGGAGAAGGGTAGGAATCCAAGAAAGAATCACTGAAAGAATCACCTGATCACCAATCCCAATCACCAATCACTGAAAGAATCACCAATCCTCCAACATGAAAACAAGGTGTATTGTACGGAAAGAGGCTCCCTCTTGCATTTTCATAAGCTTTCCCATGTTCCGTTGTATGCTCTGTCTCTTGCACATACCTTTTTTAGGTGTTCTGTATTCTTCCCCACATCCTTTGGTTCTGCCTTCTTGAACTGTAATAACCCAGGCTTCTTAGTCTCCAACCTCCTGCCATGACCATGACAAGTGTTTTACTTGCTGATTGGATTGCCAATCATTTTAGGCTTTCCCAGCCCTGGTTTCAATCCTCACAACCCAGAAATCTGCGCATTAGAACAACTGTCTATGACTGACAGCATTTGGGGAAATATTCCTTTAGTCCTGTACAATCCCTAGTCCCCACTTGAATTTCATTTCATTTCATTGAGGTTTTTTATTATTTATGGAGTCCCTTTTAACTCTCATAGTTTTATCCTTCTTGGTACATCTGCATAGAATATTCATAGATTCTTTCTTCTCCATCCTCCTTATTTAATAGGCAAGAGAAATGCTTAGATTTTATTAAAACATTCCCCCTGAATGCCTAATTCTTTTGATACCGAAACCTAAAGTTAGAGCAAAACCCAGAGAGAGCCATGGGAATGTAGGGGAGGACATCGTTTCCTTTCTTCCCTTCTAGCTTCTTCGGCTGCTCTAATAATTAAAGTGATACAAGACAGATTAACAGAAAAAAACAAGTTTTAATTTTGTACATACAGGAGCTCATAGAAATATGAGACTCAAACAAGTGACGAAAGCAGGCAGTTTTTATACCTTTTAGACAAAGAAACAATAAATTTGTGAAGAATTGACAAGACAAAGAAGTTTGGGCTTGGAGTAGTAAATTAGCCCAGAAGTAACAGGGTTTGTTTATAGAGCCTTTTCATTCCTAAATTCCCTGCGTCTGGTGATGAGGATGTCTCTTTACCTTCTGGTACAGCAGAGGTACCTTTCACATGGAAGATTTATTTCCTACTTTCAGGGAGACGGAGGAGGGTCAGAGTGACCTTCTTGCACTGGCTCTTTCTTAAGTAGCTTTAATTCAAAATAATCAGTATGCAGCCTGGCATATTTTGGGACAGCATCAGGAGGAATTTCAAGTCATGTAGATATATCTTGAGTCCCTAGATATTTGAAATAATAGAGATTATTTTGTTTCAGGATCTCTGCTGATTTCCCAGTAGCTGAACATCATAGCCTTACATTATGCATTGATTTCTCTTTTGTAAAAACATAATTTGAAATTTATGACTGAAAAGCAGCAATGAAAACACTGGTTTCCCTTTTCCTGGGTTGGTGGCTGAATTTAGATTGAGAGGAATACAATGGTTCATCAGATAATTATGGAAAGAGGTGCCACACACAGAGGCCTTAGATAATCAATCCTCTGTGTCTGGAGTGTAGATACTCACGACTAATATATAGGATGCTTTCTTTTTTTTTTTCCTTTTGTCTGCTTTTGCAGATTTTCAGATGCAAAAATGTCAGTAATTTTCCACAAGAAAGGTTTTCCTAGAGCTAATTTTGTAAAATCTAAGAGGCTATGAGAGCAAAGCCTATTTAACTTTTATGTTTGCAGTTTTATGTTTTGATTATTAGCTTTTAGAATGTAGAAACTAACTCGGGGTCAGGTCAGAGTGTCAGGATCTTAATTAGTTTTCTTTCTTTTTATTACTCATTTAAGCTAGTTTGAGTAGCGATAATGAGGTAATGAAACTTGCTTTAAACAAACTTTTTAAAACTTGTACAGCCGAGTGAGTTGTACCCTTCAAAGTTGTCACTGTAGGAGGGCATTGACATGTAGAGCAATAACAGCTCTATTGCTCAAGGTAATGTTAGATCTTTTCAGGAGGATTTCTATCAAAGTCTATAGCACATTTTTGGAACCTTTTTAATACTGGCATAACATCAGTATGTATTTGAGTTTTGGATGTGGCCAACAGCCATTCACCATCATCTTTTTACTAGTATGGGTAATGAGCCTACTTATTATTTAGAATATATGGTTAGGAAATAATGAGATTGGTTTTCTTATGTGTCACATAAATTGTCTCTGAAGGAAATTCCGAAGGAAAAATTTTAACAGAGTTTTGAGCAATTGCAGTATCACTGTCATAGGCGAAAATGACCTCAGTATGATGGTTTTGAAAGTGACAAAATTCAGCTGGCTATTTAGTTCTGTTATAATTTTTAAAAACCACTCATTATTAATTGTAGCATTCTGGCATTGTGAAGAAACAAAGGCGTTTTAGTGGAAACAAGATAGTTTGACTTGGTGCAATTACCACTTGCTCCTAACAAAATCATTGTAAGTTGGCTGACACTAGCTGGAAGTGGCCCTTGGAGTTGAACGATAGGTAAGGAGATGACAGCTAATGGAATAGAACGGAATGTGTGAGAGCAGAAAGGGCACCCATTATGGAAGTATTGCTAGTTTTGAGACAAATGGTGAGATGTAATTATCTACTCTCCAGTGTCTATTTCATGCCCATATTCCTTAGATTTCCCTGGCTCAGGTTTAATCTAATAACTTTCCATCATAAAAATTATATGATCATGATTAGAAAATAAACATTTTAAATGACCTCCATATTTCTGGTTAGATATGGTAGATTGAACCCTCACATGCATCTTTCCTCCATTAAAATGACAGTGAGGGCATAATAAACTCATAAGAACAAAGTAGATGAGTGACATCCATAAAAATTTGGAAGATGTCACAAAAATGGACAAAGTGTAACTGATGTAACTGCGTGAAGAAACCTGCCTTCTGATTGCAGTAAGAAGCAAAACCTGGGAAGGGCTCTGGAAAAGGAAGCACCGGATGTCTCAGGAAATTGGGCTATGGTGTGATGCCTAGAGAAAAGGTAGATTATATTAACTTAAGAAGATATTAAACTCTAAAACTGTTTTATAATGGGAAATCAGACAGTCACAGTTTTACTTTGTTTTACATCTCTAACGTGGGAGAAAGTACAAGTGCAAACAACAAAATACTCTTTTGGCTTAGCAATTATTTATGCTTTACAAAAAAACAGTCTGTTTAAATATTATTAATAGAATAACATTTAGTAAGTAAGGAAAGCACATAGAATTACAGACTTCTGAGAGGTTGCATTTACTTTCATAGGACATACAACGCTTCTTCATGTCTGGATTCTGGATAAGAATCTATTATTGGAAATAACGTTTCCAAGAACTGTTCTATAACATAGCTTAGTATTTGCTTTCCTGCTACTGTAGAAGAGGGAATGTTTCCTTTTATCTTGACAGAATTTTTTTCACCAATACAGTTGACCTTTGAATAACATGGGAATTAGGGTTGTTGACCCCCCACACAGTCAAAAATCTGCTTATAACTTTTGACTTTTCCAAAACTTAACTGCTAATAGCCCACTGTTGACTGGAAGCCTTACTGAGAAAATAAACAATCGATTAACACAGATTTTGTATGTTGCATGTATTATATACTGGATTCTTATAATAAAATTGGCTAGAGAAAAGAAAGTGTTAAGAAAATCATAACGAGGGCGCCTGGGTGGCTCAGTTGGTTAAGCGACTGCCTTCGGCTCAGGTCATGATCCTGGAGTCCCAGGATCGAGTCCCGCATCGGGCTCCCTGCTCGGCAGGGAGTCTGCTTCTCCCTCTCCCACTCCCCCCTCTTGTGCTCTCTCTCTCTCTCACTCTCTCTCTCAAATAAAAAAAAAAAAATCTTTAAAGAAAATCATAACGAAAAGAAAATACATTTACAGTATTGCCCTGCATGTATTGAAAAAAAATCCACAAATTTAGTGGACCCATGCAGTTCAAACCTGTGTTGTTGAAGGGTCAGCTGTTGTTGGATGGGCCCATGTTGTCAAAACTAGGTATTGGAATTCCAGTAGTTGGGGGAAAAAAGCAGGTTTGAAAAGCATGAAGCTTATAATATGGATTACCAGATATTTGAGGAGAACACCTAACAGAGAAAGAAAGAGATCAGAACAAACAAATGGAAAGAATTCAGGTGAAACAAAAATATGCAGGGAATAGAAGAAAATCTTTTAAAACCCAACCCAATAATAATATATTAAGAGAGATAAATACTGCATCTAGGAAACAAGAAAATGCTATTAAAAATACAGAGAAAAGTAACTAGAAAAAATATGAGAAACAATAAAAAATTGATAGAAGGGTTGAATGATAAAATTGGGGGGAAAATGTCTGCGAGAAAACAGGACGAAAGATAAATGGAAGGTAGGGAAGAAAAGATAAAAACTGTAAGAGGGTCAGTCTGGGAGATTAAACAGCTGAGTAACAGGAATTCCATAAAAGGGTAGAGAGAAAACAGAGAACGGAAATTAGCAAAGATTATTCTTCGTAGCTGAGGCGCATGATTGAAAGGGAGGGAATATGGAGTGCCCAGGTCAGTGAATGAAAGAAGACCCACATTAAAGACATACAATTTTGAAGTTTTAGAATAGAAACGGAAGGTCCAAAAAGCTTCTCAAGAGAAGAACCAGGTCACATTGGAAGGATCAGAATCAGAATAACATCAGATTTTTCATTAGCAGTGCTAGGCACTAGAGAAAGTGGAGCAGGGCTGTGTAAATTCTGAAGGATTTCTGTACTTGCAAATCCAAACCATCAATCAAAGGCAAGTTCTCAAAAAATGTACAGGCAAGGTCTAAAATAAATGAACATCATATGACGCATGCTTTGTTTAGAAGGTACAGGAGCTGAATCCCACCACAATAAATGAGAGGACATCAAGAAAGATGAAGATGGGAGAAATAGGAAACAGGTTTACAATGAGGAGAGAATCAAAGGGAGTTCTCAGGATCATGGTGAAGAGAAAGTCCAGGATTACATCTGGGCCACAGGCCTGGAGTGCAGTTAGTCCAGATAGGAGCGGGAGGACAGAAGGCCACAGGAAGGATACAGCGAAGAAAAAAGTGAAATTGATAGAGTACCTGATGTGTTTGACCATATTGAAGGCTCTGTAGTTCTGTGGGGGACATTTGGGGCTAATTTAGTGACATGTATAGAAAACTAATTAAGAACAGAAGAAAATGATGGGAGAAGGGAAAGTACATGTTGGGTTGGGTTTAGTTGGTCAAGGGCCTGAGCGCTGAAATCAGGCTGTCTGAGTTTGAATCTTGGCTCTATCACTTATTATTACCTGTGTACCCTTGACTGAGTTACTTTCCTGTGTGTGCTTCAGTTTCCTCACCTATGTGGAGATAATAATAATACCTACTTAACAAAATTGTTATAAAGATTATATTAATGCGTGTGCAGACCCAAAATTATAAACTGCTATTTTTATTATTGCTATTAATACTTAAAGCAATAGAGAAATATAAGTTTGAGCATACTTCTATTTTTTATTTTTTAAGATTTATATACTTAGAGAGAGCGAGAACGTGCACAGGAGTAGGGGGAGGGGCAGAGGGAGAGAGACAATCTCAAGCAGAATCCATGCTGAATGGGGAGCCTGAAGCTGGGCTTGGTCTCATGACTCTGAGATCATGACCTGAGCCTAAATCAAGAGTCAGAGGCTCAATCGACTGAGCCACCCAGGTGCCCCTGGAGCTTCTCTTAAGTAGACATGTTATGAACATCTTTTTTTTTTTTTTTTTTAAAGATTTTATTTGACAGAGAGAGACAGCGAGAGAGGGAACACAAGCAGGGGGAGAGGGAGGAGGAGAAGCAGGCTTCCCTCGGAGCAGGGAGCCCGATGCGGGGCTCGATTCCAGGACCCCGGGATCATGACCTGAGCCGAAGGCAGATGCTTAACCGACTGAGCCACCCAGGCGCCCCTGAACATCTTTTAATATGAACGCTATGAACATCTTTTATCATCTTCAGTAACATGTTAGTGTTAGCAGTGTTCAGTGGTAAGTTTTTGTACCCTATGGTATTTAGTTACTTCTCTTGTTATTTCTACTGTTTCTCCATGATGATACTGTATTGGCAGTCTTTATGGCTAAATATCTGTGCGCAGTAACAAATTATTTCCTTAGGTTAAATTTCTAGAAACAAAATTGCAGGTTCAAAAAGATACACATTCAGTATGTACTGTCTAACTGCCCTCCTTGAAAGTTTTTAAAAAAAACTCTGTGTTCACGGTGTTTGTGTTAGTGGTTCCTTAATGGCCTTGTGAACACTAAGTTTTTAAGTAATAACTATTTTTTAAATGGCACAAAATACCTTTTATATTTATAGTTATTTTCCTTCATTAGATTCTTGTGTGCCAAGAGTATCAGAATTTTAAGACTTTTATTAAATTTTGAAAGATTGCTTTCTCAGAAGAGGGCAATGATTAAAGATACGGAAGCAACCTAAGTATCCATCAATAGATGAATGGATAAAGAAGAAGTAGCGCAGGGACGCCTGGGTGGCTCAGTCATTAAGTGTCTGCCTTCAGCTCAGGTCATGATCCCGGGGTCCTGGGATTGAGCCCCGCATTGGGGCTCCCTGCTCAGCGGGAAGCCTGCTTCTCTCTCTCCCCCTCCCCCTGCTTGTATTCCCTCTCTCACTGTGTTTCTATCTGTCAAATAAATAAAATCTTAAAAAAAAAAAAAAGTAGCACATACATACAGTGGAATATTACTCAGCCATAAAAAGAAATGAAATCTTGCCATTCATGACAGCATGGATGAACCCTAGAGGGTGTTATGTTAAGGGAAATAAATCAGAGAATGAAAGACAAAGAATATATAATTTCACTTATATGTGGAATATAAAAAACAAAACAAATAAAATCCCAAACTCTTAAAAACAGAACAGATTGGTGGTTGCTGGAGGAGAGGTGGGTGGGAGGATGGGTGAAATAGGTAAAGGGGATTAAGAGGTACAAAATCGCAATTATAAAATAAGTCATGGAAATGATAAATATAGCAGAGGGAATATAGTGAATAATATTATAATACTGTTGTATAATGACAGATGGTGACTACACTTATTGTGGTGAATATTGAGTAATAGATCATTATCAAATCAATATGTTGTACACCTGAAACTAATATACTACTGTATGTTAATTATACTTCAATTAAAAAAGAGGGCAATAATTAACCATCATTACCAGTGGATATTAAAGCCTATTAATCTGTGTTCTCTCTAAAGAAGGGACTGTGATATTCTTCACACAAATGATTAGGAAAATATTGACAGGTTGACAGAGAGATCTTAAGTATTATAATAATCTAGGCAAGATACCATGGTGATTCAGACCAGGGTGGTGGCAATGGAAGTGGTCATATTCTGGATATATTTTGAAAACAGAGTTGACATAATCACTTGGATATGGGATACAAGAGAAATTGAGGAGTCAGTGATCACACCTTGGTTTTTGGCCAGGGTAACTGGAAAGATGAAGTAGCTATTATGAAAATGGGAAGACTATAGGAAAATCACATTTGTCAAGCAAGATCAGGAACTCAAATCTGGATATAGTTAAGTGTGATATGCTTATTTCTTAAGGAAGAGATATTGACCATGTGGTTAGAAATATGATTCTGAAGTTCAGAGGAGAATTCTAAACTGGAGACATAAATCTGAGGGTCATCAAATATACTTGTTATTTAACAGAAGTCATTAGATAAGCTCACCAAGGGAGTGAGTATAAAAAGAAAAATGGACCAAGGACTGAGCCCTGCAGCCACTACATTATTTAAAGATTGGGGAAATGGGAAGAAACTGGCAAAGAAGATTGAGAAGAAGCAGCAAGAGAAGTAGGAGAAAAACCGGGAAAGAGTGGTGCCTGGTAGGAAATCTAAGGAAATATTTCCAAGAGGAAGGGTGATCAGCTGTGTCAGATGCTGCTTACAGGTCAAGTAAGATGAAGACTGAATCAACCATTAGATTTAACAAGACGGAGGTAGGTAATGAGTAACTTTGATAAGAGCAGTTTTGGTGAAGTGGGGGGGTAAAAATCTGATTAGATGGGTTCAAGAGGTAAGAGGGGGAGAAAGGAAGATATTAACTATGGGTAATTCTCTTGAGTGGTTTTGCTTAATTGACAGAAATGTAGCAGCAGTTGGACAGGGAAATGATGTTAAGAATTCTTTTATTTGTTTGTTTTTGTAAATGGGAGAACTAACAAAGTTTATATGGTGATGGAAAAGATCTAATAGAGAGGGAGAATTTGATGGCGCAGGAGGAAATAATATCTGGTGCCGTGTCTCTGGGTAGGCAAGAAGGGATGGATTATGGTGCATGAATAGGGGGATTGACTTTGGATAATTACCTGGCCAGCTAATCCCTAGAACAGGAGGGAAGTCTGAGCATGAGTGCAGATGGTAGTAGGTGCAGAGCTGTGGTGGGAATCTTTGGAACTTATCTTTTGATAGGCAGCAAAGTCATCTTCTCAAAATAGACTTTGAAGGTTTGAAAGAGAAAGAGAGAAGGTATGAAAAGGTATTGTGGCACAGTTGGGAGAGTAAATGTCCTAGGAAAATAAAATATGATTGCCAGAGTGTTTTAGGAGACCCATCGAGGTTAGTGTTCATCACTGTAACGTGAACACAGTCTACATGATGATAGACTGTTCTTCAGCTTCATTCAGTTGTACTGAGTAGGCCTGGTGCCTCTAGAGCTTTTTTAAACCGGCATTGGTTTAGCCAAGAAAGAATCACGTGTTAGGAGATGGGTAGGGAAATTTACAAAGCAGTAAATATTAAGATTGAATTGAAGCTGAGCAGGGAAAGGTATGAGACATGAGGGAGGTGAGGGATGGTGAAATGGTAGCAAGTTCAGTGGATTAGCTCTCATTGGGGTCAAAGAATTGAAATGGAGTATTGAAGGAGAAAGCCTAGGATAGAAGTTGGTCAGAGAGTGAGAACCTTGGAATTGAGAATATGGTAGGTAAAAGAATGGAGAAGATCATTAGAGGAGATGAGGTCAAGGAGCTGAGAAGAATTACAAGGTTCACCTAGGTAAATATCAAAATCACCAATAATTGCAACAGGAGTAGTGTTTGAGTATGTAATCATAAACTAGAAGCTAAAATCTTCAGGGAGTGAGGGAAAGTGACCAGGAATCAATAAATTGCTGTAAGGATCAGTGATAGTCTGATGATAGGAGATACAAAGAGGGGTGATTTTTAGTGATATGGGTGAGAATGGTATGACATGGCAATGAGAAACATGGAGGATGTCTTTCCCCTCTCTTCACGGGATCCCCTTAGTTATGATGTACAGCCCCCACTTAAATGGGTGCAGGAAAAGCAGTTTCTGCAGTGGAGAACTGATTCTCAGAGGGAGATGGTGAAGCAAGTGTTCAAGGAAGAGATTGGAGATTTTGGTAGTGGCAGTTTGTGAGTTCCAGAGGGCATCATCAAAGGGCATCTGGAGGTGGGGAGTGGTGGGATGAGGGGACAGAGCCATATGGGGATTAGAGATCTGGAGATGAGGGATGATTTGGGAACCTACCAGACATTAGGTAACAGACATGAACTAGGATAATAGCCCTAATTAGGTTAACCGTAATGATTTTGAGAGCATATGGCCATGATGAGGCTGTGTGGGTTGATGGTAGGTAGATGCTGTCTTGCTAGGAACAGGCAGAATTGGGACTCCCACTAGACTCCAGCTTATGAGGTCACATAGGAAGGGGTGGGGAACAGTCTCACTTTTAGCACTGAGCTCTTTATTTCTGACAATGGAGTCTGGCTGAGGGATGTGGTCTTATTTCCAGCATATGGATGTGGAGGGGAAGGAGACAAAGATGGTAAAAATGCTGATTAGGCAGATAGCAATAGAGAATTTGAGGCAAGCTCTACCTTGTTGAGTATGATTTTCAAGTAATATTATAAAAATGGAAATCTTTAATTAATGTACTTTATTTGAACAACATCTAAGAACTACAGCTTTTTAAAAATACCAAAACCTTTCATTTCTAGGATGCTCTTGGAAATCTAAGTAAATTTTGGAGTAATTCTGTCAATTTTCTTTTTAAAAAATTAGTTCTTGATTTGGCTTTCATGTCTCCCTCTGTTGATAATGTGCCATAAGATTCACCAGAGACTGCTTTTTATTGCTTTGCTGCAATGTGTTCCCTAGTATCTTTGACTTTCAGTGTGGTAATGAGTCACAACGATCAGAATATACCAACATACTGTTATATTAATAGAATTTTACTAGACTATTTGTAGACTTAATTTGATTATACTTCTATGCCCTGGTAACATTTTTTGTATGTCAGGAGATACCTAGGAGACTTTGACTTGGTAGGTAGGTTGGGGGTGGTTCCCAGGCAATTTAAAACAAAAATCCTGTGATTCTGGGGCAAAGCCAAGCTTTGCCTGGAAACATTTGCCTTAGTAGGAATAAGGAGTCTATAAAAAGAGGAATATTAATAATAGTGCCCAACTCAACTGTGACCTAATCACATTTAGTCTAAATGCCTTAGTCCTGATGTACACAGAAAGCTGCTTGAAAATTTTCATCAGATTATGACTTCCTCAGTAGAGCCTAACTAAAATAGCCTCACCGTTAGGCACAGGGTAGAAAGAAAATCCCTTGTATGTTCATAAGCAAGAAGGAATTGTCATATTTATAATTTGGAAAGGAGCAAAATGAATCTTTCATCCAAAAGGCAGATCTTAAGTAAGCTTTTATTTTTGTTGTTTCCCTTTAGTTTAGTTTAAACAAAATAAGAATTTTAAATACTAGTTATTACATATTGAGGATATAGACAACAGTTCTGGCACAAACTGGGGCTGAAGAATGGATGATTAATTCTCACTGATATGAAGAGCCAGGACATTTATCCATTTTCTGTAGTGAGGATTCTCAGCAAAGACATTAGTTTTCAAAGAGGATCTGGAGGCTAATTTTTGGCTACATGAGTAAGAAAACAAAAGAGAAGATGAAATGGGAGGAGGAATGCATAAAGTGGAGAGAATTGGAAGAGCATTTTTTTTTTCTAAGCTTCTAATTTCTTATACCTCTTATATAAGATAATGGAATTTGAATTCTTTTTTTAAAGATTTTATTTATTTATTTGACAGAGAGAGACACAGTGAGAGAGGGAACACAAGCAGGGGGAGTGGGAGAGGGAGAAGCAGACTTCCCGCCGAGCAGGGAGCCCAATGTGGGGTTCAATCCCAGGACCCTGGGATCGTGACCTGAACCGAAGGTAGACGCTTAACTGACTGAGCCACCTAGGCGCCCCTGAAATTTGAATTCTTAAATCTTCCATTTTCCTAATTCTGTTCTTCTGAAAAGTTTTGAAATGAAACAAAATCTCTAATTTTCCATCGTGACTTGATGGAGCTTTTCCCTATTTTACTGGATGGATTATACTCATATTTGAAACTTTTATGATACTTTTGTATTTATATTACCCAAAGTAAGTTACATTGGGCTCATTTGGAGCCTGTTCCAAGGAAAACATGATGTTAGTTTTATACACCATTAACAATTACTGAATGGTTAGAATAAGCAGACATGACCAGCCTATTGCCTTAGTGTATTATTTTGTATAATTCTTTTGGTTGACTGGGAAGCTCTGCTTCCTGTAGTAATAGCTGGGGCCACTGTTAAATCTGGAGAATCCAGAATGGCCTCAATCCCATGGTTGGAAATTGGTGCCAGTGTTGGCTGGGAATTCAAGCTGGGGCTGTCAGCTAGGGACTCTAGTTCTTCTCTACAAGCATCTTATTATGTGCTTGCTTAGGCTTCTTCGGGGCGTGACGGCTGGATTCAGAGATTCAAAGATGGAGAATTGTACATGCATGGAAGTAGAAGCTGGGAATCTCACATGTTACACAATATCACTTCTGCCTCATTATATTTGCTACAGGGCCAGCTCAGATTCAAGGGGAGGAGAAATGGTCTCCACTTGGCTGTAAGAGGAGTGACAAAGAATTGGTCGCCATCTTTAAATAACCACATGCCATCCTTGGACCACAAATTATTTATATTTCTCACAAATGCAAATGCGGTAAATTCCTCCAAACACTCCTGAAAAATCTCATTCCATTATAGTATCAGGCTCAAACTCAGGGCTCAGGTTCTCATCATCTGAATCAGGTCCTGGGGTTCAGTCCACTTCTTAGATGACGTGACTCAGGAACAGACTCTTGAACTAGAAAGACAAGTTGTATGTCCTACACACACTCGAGTTACAAAGGAGAGATAAGGGCAGGACGACTGCAATGAATACTCTTGTTTAAAAAGGGAGGAAATAGGAGGAACCTAGCTTTCACCAGTCCACTGAAATTCTGATATTCAGCCAGGTGTATGTCACCAGCTTCCCCTGTTTTGGGGAAAGGGAATATGTGGTTAAGGCTCTATTCTGCTTCCTGAGAGTGATTGCCTGTGGTTGTTGGCTGTAGTCTTTGAGTCACCGTTGCTTTTCCCTAAGAAATGGGGCTAGGCCTTAACGTAAGTATCTTTCTAGGTCTGCTTCCTGACTGTAAAAAATTTGAGTTGACTGTCCATTTTGACTCAAGCTGGTGGCTGTTCCTTGGTGGGTGCTATGTGAATTCATTGGGATTTACCCCATTTGAACAAAACCACAGCCACACATCTTTTTGGGATAGGCCCCTCCTTATTTTGGACTTTGAGGTAAGATGCTATGAGACGGTGCCTTTGAGAATCTTAGAAACTCTTTTGTGTAGCTGAGGATCTGGTAGGCAGGCCTTTGAGAATCTTAGGAGCTCTTTTATACAGATGATACAGTCCAGGCAAAACAGCCTTATGTCTTCCTGAGGTCTTAACAGAGGGTCTTACAGCCATATCCTTTGATTCGATCTCGACCCCGAGGTCACATTTTACTGGCAGTACCTTCAATTAGATCTTTGCTCTGAGGCTATTTCTTGAAAATCTAATGCTGGTTCAGGTTTCTTCATTCATTTGTTTCTTCCTTTGGTGTTTTTAGTGGGGATGCTGTAAATGATGTGTCCTTCTCAGTGTATTACTTCAGGAGCACAAGATTTTGGTTTCTTCCATTATTGATGATGTTTACTGATCCCTTGATTAAGGTGCCCCAGTTTTCTTTACTGTAAATGTATTACTATTTTGAAGGCAGAATTGAATATTGGGATTTGGCTGAGAGAGTTATGCAGTGGCCATGTTGAGTTTAAGATGCCTCTTTCACATCCTTGGAGAGACTAGTTCAGAAACAGGGGTGCAAGTTGCTGTGTCAATTGGAAGATGAAGTGGTCTTTTTCTGTTTCTATTTTCTCAGTGAGTGCAGAATTGAGATCATCAACATCAGTGACCGTGAAGGAATACTTTGAGGAGAAAGGTTTGGGAAGGTCTTCTTAGAGTAAATTGACTAGGAAAATTTAGTGGATTTATGGGCAGTGTTGTGCTAAGGGGGACCACTTGATAACTGTCATAAGTTCATCGTGTCACCATTCAGGATGTTCTGCTTTTCGAGGACAGACTGATTATGAGAAGAGTTAACTTTTCTCATAGTTGAGTTTTGGCCAAGTGAGCATAGTGGAGAGAGCAGAGCGAGAGGAGTAAGGAAGTTTTGAGTGTATACAAGGGAGTGATTATCATGACAGGGCATGGAAGATAAACTCAATTAGGTGGACAGGAGGGAGGGTAGGACAGTGAAAAAGTGGTAGGTAGGGTTCATGGTTTAAAAGTCTTCAAATAAAAAAAATAAAAATAAAAAAAAATAAAAGTCTTCAAATAGTTACAGTGAAAGTTCTAAGGAAAGATGGATAGGAGATGGTGAATGGGGGTTGGAGTGATTGAAATCAGGATGCGGGAGGGATTTCATCTACGTTCTGGTTTAATACCTACCAACTTCATATTATCTCCATTTTAGACATGGGTAAATTATGTCATAGAGATTAAATAACTTGACCAAGGTCACACAGCAAGTAAATGGCAGAGTTTGGATAGGAAATCAAAATAATTAGTTTTGTTTTTAAGCTCCAGCATCTTTGTACTAAACCAGCTGCCTCTGATTCATGACAGTTGTCCGCTAGACAAAGAGTAATCATTATTACGACTGAGAATGTTTACATTGTGTTTGTTTTGCTTACACCAGGCTTATTATGGCATGTGAATGAAAAAAAGGCCTCAGAATACATTTCTAATTTTAAAAACATCTCCTTACTTTCTTCATAAAACAAGTGGCCTTTAGAATTTGATTGAAAATGATTTTCACTTTCATCTTTGAAAATTCACAAGTTAGGATTCACACATCAGTTTTGAGTAAGCTGTTAGTTAACATGGAGTAAATTCTACCTTATTAATTTACAGTAAAATAAAAATTCTCAATGTTAAGGAGATCATCCTCCATTTTCCTACACTTGAAATTATTTAAGTAGATCCCTACTTAACAATAAACAACGACAATCTAAGGAAAAGAACTTAAGGTGATTTTGATTATCTCTACCTTAGGAGCTTCAAGAAAATTTGCTTAGGTTCTAAGTAGATGGTAGATCTTCCTAAGGTATCTTCAGTAGAGGAAGAGTGACATTTTAAATAGAAGGGTTTTCAGCCTAATAATTAAAATAACAATACTTAGCAGACTTCCACAATACTGCAAACAAACAAAACCCAATTGGCTGGGCTGTTTTTAGTTTAAATTACATGGAGCCCTTTCCAACACTACTTGTAGGTGTAGAAGCTTGATTAAAATAGCTGCATAATTCCTGAGCAGAGGGTTTTCTTTGCTGTAATTATATTCGTGTGGTGACTCATACTCTCTTAATTCCTAGATTTTATAATTCAAAGGAAAATATTCCCTTGAACTTTTCAAACCTGGAAGACTCAAAAGTTGTTTTTTAAAAATTATTGTTACTATTTCTACTACCACTATGACTTCTCTAAATGATATTATACCTATTTGCTTTTAATCTTGCTCAAACTAGCTCCAATGATGGGGATTTACTCATGTGACTGATGCAGAAAGGATCCCACAGATACTCAGCATCAGGGATGGGCTGTTCTGGATCCCAGGACCTGAGCAGCAGAGATTTGGGGGCTTTCGCTCTGGTATTCCCCACTGGCACACCTCCATTTCTTTCAAGTGTCTGCTCATTTTTGACTCTCTGCCTCTCTTTCCTTGAATGATTTTTTTGTGAATTTACTTGTTCAGATTCCCAAGAGAGGGAATAATAGTTGGTTCTGCTAATAAACACTGCCTGTGTATGGCACATTTCCTCCCCCACTTCTGGGAAGTTGAGACCCATACAAGGTTGGGAGCCAGTCCTTTGCAAACATTTGGCTGGTACCTCTCCTGTGTAGGGTATGGCTGTGGGTAACTGGGCGAGATGTGGATGCTGGAACTGTGACATGTTTTGTTCGAGGCAGATTTCTGTCATGCAGCTTCACTTTTGTTAGAAGTCCTTTGAAATTTGTGAAATACTATCTCATATCCCAATGAGAAGAAAAGAAAAAAAGGGCAAGAAAGAAAGAAAGGCAAGAAAGAAAGAAAGAAAGACAAGAAAAGAAAGACAACTGTTGGTTGGCTGCACAATAGCTCTTCTCTCCACCGCGCTCCTTCCCCTGAACACTGTTCGGCTCTGAGTACTCATGATATTCATGCAAGGCTCTGCAGAAGGAAAACTTGATTGTTCAAAGGCATGGCCAAAGGATTTGTTTTGGTGAGGCCCAGTAAGGTAATTCTGGCAAAACATACTTGAGAAGATGGATGCTAGGGGCTTTTTGTGAAGAGTTTACGGATTCCTTTAAAGAAATTCAGGGCTTTTCTACCTTGGGATATTTTTTATCTACGTGAGATGCTTAGAATTGCAGTGAAGAGGACAGGTCACTCACCATGTTGGTGGCGGAGCAGAAAGGTGAACTTATGCCTGGTCACATGCATGTGCTGAGCCAGCACACCAACTAACTCTGGAACTGCCCTGATGTCTGGTGGGAAATTACTTTGATGTAATAGGTAGTAGCTCACAAGTATACTACCAGGCAAGCTAGCCCCCACAGACCAAATTAAAATCTTCAAGTCACGTGGTTTGCTAAATTAATTTGAAGGACATGGTGAGAAGCAAGAAGAAAGAAATGGGTGGGTTAGCAACCTTAGTATAGGGTGCAAGTTGGATGGAAGGATCCCTCCAGCTAAACCTGGGGTACGCAGTGTTCCTAAGTTCTGCTTCTCTCTCTGCTGCATCTGCCCTCCCTGCTGATGATGTGCTTTCAAGGACCAGAGTGGAGGTTTGGGCAAGCTCCATAGGTGGAAGGTAGTTCAAGCTAATGACACCCATTTTCTGGTTCTGAGTTACACAGAGATAAGTAGGCTTGGTCGGGAGCTGTAAATTGCCGGTTAGCTTGATGAACAGTCATGAATTCTATTTGTGTTTTTTGGGCAAAGAAAACGTGGGGCAGAAATGGGTGTCAGCAGAGTTTATTAACCAAAGCAGTTTTACCCCCGAGTCTACATTGGCAATGTCTGGAGACATTGTTGATAGTCATGACTGGTGTGTCTGTGTGATGCAATTGGCACCTAGTGGGTAGAGGCCAGGGATGCTGCTGAACATGCTGCAGTGTGTAAGATACTCCCCAAGACAAGGAATTATCTGGCCCAAAGTGTCAGTACTGTGGAAGTTGAGAAGCCCTCTGTGTCACCAATAGGTGATTGAATTAAAAAGTCATAAATAGTGTTTATGTATAGTGTATCCTGGATATTTAGTATCTTTTGTGTATTTATTATATCATGAACATTTATTACCCAGGTGCTTCATGAATATTAGATATCATTTGGTCACCCATCCCTCTCTATCGATGTGTAATGCATACTTGATCTTCTTAGCTATACTTACCCATCCTATGCATTCTGCCACATCTAACAAAATTTGTTTACTAGTTACTTATCTATATTTAAAACATCTTAGAAGTGTTTGCATATATTTTGTAAACTTCAAATTTATTCATCTAACAGACCTGGAGATTAGCAGAAGCAAATTCACATTACACCTGTCCTGGAATTTCTAACAAGAAATAAGATAAAAATGTCCTATAAACAAATTATAAATTATTTAAGCCACTTTTAGTTGTGTTTTCTGCATCTTGCAGCTTTGAGCATCCTAGCTGGCTCCCCCATAACATCATTAGGAAAATGTATTCCAAAGATGAATGAAACAAGGAGTTAGACTATAATTATAGATTTCCTAAATGGTAATGTAGGGATCAGATACTGTAGGAAATTGATTATGGTGCCTGTGTTAATATAACACATGCTTGATCATTCTGTTTACCTTTCAAGCAAGTGTAGGCATGCACTCAGATTAAGAGAGAAAGAGGGAGCGAGTGCGCATGCAAGAGCAGGGTGAGGGTGTGGGGAGGGACAGAGGGAGAAGAAAGAAATAATCTTAAGTAGGCTCCACACCCAGCATGGAGCCCGATACAGGGTTCAATCTCACGACCTTGGGTCCTGACTGGAGCCGAAATCAAGGGAGAAGAGTTGGATGCTTAACCCACTGAGCCACCCAGGTGCCCCAGAAATTCACATTTTTTAAATGATTGGGATACTTTTGGCATGGTGAACTTCAGAGCACTGTGAAAAAGATTTTTTAGTTGGCTGAACATCTATTGATGGAGTAAATTTAGAAATTTAAGTTTTGGGGCTCAGTTGGTTCAGAGTCTGCTTCGCTCAAGTTATGATCCCAGGGCTCTAGGATTGAGCCCCATGTCGGGCTCCCTGCTCAGTGGGGAGCCTACTTTTCCCTCTCCCTCTGCCCTTACCTCCTGCTTGCGCTGTCTCTCTCTCACTCTGCACTCTCTCTCAAATAAATAAATAAAATCTTAAAAAAAGAAATGCATAGCTTCATAATTATTTTTATTTAATGATGTTAATTTTATTTATATTTTAGTGCTTTAAAAATCTTAAGACTTTAAGACTTATGGAAGTTGTGTCTCGAGGCACCACCATTAAAAGGGGAATTTTTTCACATCTATGGAATTAAAGGGAAGCATATTTAAGAAAATGTAAACATTTTTAAATGGTACAAGAA
The DNA here is from genome assembly GCF_004348235.1 of Phoca vitulina. Classification (NCBI taxonomy): domain Eukaryota; kingdom Metazoa; phylum Chordata; class Mammalia; order Carnivora; family Phocidae; genus Phoca; species Phoca vitulina. The sequence continues at coordinate 67,582,252 of NW_022589707.1, read as the reverse complement.
GGTTGTTTAGGAGAGATTTCAAAAAAGATTATTTAAAAATGCTCAAAGCATATTCCTTCTCATTTCTTCTACATTTCTTTGCTCCCTTTTAATGTTTTCGTGATAGAGAGGAGTATTTTGTTAGATTAAAATATCACACATTAAAAATGGTAGAGTGTGATAGCAAATCAGAACTATTTTATAAAAGCTAAAGTAAAAATGGGAAGAATGAGATGTCTTGCAAATAATGGTGAGCTTATGATAATTTCCTAGAACTGAACTAGGTCAGAGGAATAAGCTCTGGTAAGCAATGGGGTGACAGGTGACTTAACCTCATAGAAGTGACTTAACCTTTTTTAGAAGTACTAGGGTGTGTGTGTGTGTGTGTGTGTGTGTGTGAGAGAGAGAGAGAGAGAGAGAAAAAGAGAGAATGAGAGAGAGCAAGAGAGAGAAAGAGACCTATACAGTTTTTTTTTTTGTTTTAAAGAATGAGCTAAAGAATCATAAAGCTGGTATGTGTAAACTTGGCAATTTTCAGATGATTTACATTTTCAAGGTCTTCTTTAATCATCGTTTCTGTTTGTTACAGCGATTTGCTGTCCTCTGAATACGTAGAGAGACACGTTGAACATGGAGGGAAGACGGTGGAAGTTAAAGTAAGTAAAACTGAATCACAGACCTGTACCTCTGAAACAAATAATACATTATATGTTAAAAAAAAAAAAAGAAGAAGAAGAAGATAGCAGGAAGGAAAGAATGAAGGGGGGGGAGACAAACCATGAGAGACTATGGACTCTGAGAAACAAACTGAGGGTTCTAGAGGGGAGGGGGTGGGGGGATGGGTTAGCCTGGTGATGGGTATTAAAGAAGGCACGTTCTGCATGGAGCACTGGGTGTTATAGGCAAACAATGAATCATGGAACACTACATCAAAAACTAATGATGTAATGTATGGTGATTAACATAACATAATAAAAAAAAAGTAAAATTGTTTTCCTCTGGGGGAAATTTTTTGAGAATTTTTAAAATACTGATTCTGATTTTAATTTTCATTGATACTTCTAATGAACAGTCTTGGGGTTTTTATATTTCAGAATTCTTCAAGAAAGTGTATCACCCACTTGTGAATAAAAACCTTTAGTTATCAGAGAAAGAATTCTTAGTGTACTGTAGGAATTGTTGGAGTTAGGTTTTATGGGATTAATGTAGCACAAGGGGTTCTTTTTTAGAATATGTCACAGAAAATAATTTCTGAATTTGCCTTTAAGGCTAGCCCTGAGAAACAAGAGGTAAAATCTTGGGTCCAGGGTGGATACATGACTTTGCATTCAGTTGAAAAAGACATTTCCCTGGTAAAGTGGTAAATTTATTAGGTCTACAGGGAAAGCCCCGGGGGTTTTTAAATCCCTGGTGAGAGAAATCGCAGGACACTGGTTCTTGTCAGGTAAGCTCTGAAAAGGTGACTTGTAAATAAAAGCCTCTTGCAGTTATAGGCATAGGAATGTATATTTTTGTCCAGTCTACTGATGATGTCATCTGAGGACATGTGAGACCGAATCCCACCCAGGGGTTTCTTTAGGCCCATTGTATAGTATGATGTTTTAACCATGTGTTTATTTTCTTCTAAACTGTCGGACTACCTGTTTTGCTTTATAAGAATTATAATGCCATTTATATATATTTGCTTTCTTTTTCTGAATATAAATTTGACACAGACTCATTTTAGTAAACTTAAAGGAGAGAAAAGTGGGGGAAAAATGAAAAATCACCCTTAAATTCATCACTGAGGTAAACTTTGTTTTCATTTTGTTGTATGTCCTTTTAGTATTGTTTTGTCCTATGCACATATTTATAATTTTTTTTTTTTTTAAGATTTTATTTATTTGACAGAGAGAGACACAGCGAGAGAGGGAACACAAGCAGGGGGAGTGGGAGAGGGAGAAGCAGGCTTCCCGCAGAGCAGGGGGCCAACGCGGGACTCGATCCCAGGACCCTGGGATCATGACCTGAGCCGAAGGCAGACGCTTAACCGACTGAGCCACCCAGGCGCCCCTATATTTTAATTTTTTTATATAGTTGCTATCATACATAACCTGCAGTATAGTAAGCAAGATTTCTATATCATGTATAGACATCTCTGATAAAGACTTAAAACAAAATCTGTTAATTTTTATAAGTGAACTAATTATAATAATTATACCAGTACTTCCAGAAAGTTACTCCAAATTTATTAAGACTGGCTGATTGAATGGTTGGTTGATTTATTGCACTGTCTTACTGCAGAAAGGATGTCAGGATTTTTCCAGTATGACATAGGAGAATGGTGCCATTTTGTTTGGAGTTGGAAAAAATTACCGAGATTTAGAATCTCTGGGCTTCTGTTCTCTTCCCTGTTTATTTGGCTTCACTTCCTTATTTTGTAGGATGCTTTTCTGAATGCAGAGTATATCTTATTCTTTTGTTAAATTAAAGAGGAAAAGAAACAGTCATTTCACTATCAATCTCCATTTATACCTGTCAGTGGAATAATGAAATGCATATATGAGCATGGAGCGCAGACCTAGCAAAAAGCTATCTTCTGTTGCTACAGTAATATCCCTTTTCAGGAGACTTGAACTTCATCAACAAAGCTTACTCCACTCTGAGATCATTACACAACACGGGTATATATAACACCTAGAGCTCTGATGTTCTGCACAATCTTTGCTGATTTTCTAGTCTGAGAATTGCGTTTTCTTGGTTGATGGTTTGCCTAACCCCCCAAGCCTATTAAACCAGGGAAATAATAAATCCAACCTTCATTCAAACCTTTGGGCCAGAAGACGTTTCTCCCTTCAAGAAAACCACTTGGATCTCACCCATCACCTCCATTTGTTTCTAGTCCTTTTAAAAATCTAACTCAAAATTCTCCTCTGGGTTTTTTCCAGGAACCACATTGAAAGCTCTGAATCCTGCCCCATCAATTCAGTTAGTAGCCAGTTATTTTCCTGCTGGTTCTCTTGTGTCTTGCCCTTTGTGCTTCACTCTTTGGGGTGTTTCTTTTTACTTGGAATCTGTTAGTTCTCTTTTCTTTACCAATGACTCAGAATTTTCTTACGCTTTTCTTTTCACTATACATTAGGAGCTAAAATTGAAGCATTTCATATTTTTCCTCTTCTTTCTACTACTTTTTCAAAAAAATTTTTTTTTACCTTCTGTATTATTTTGCTAAGGCCGCCATCACAAAGTACCACAGAGTGGCTTAAACAACAGAGATGTATTTTCTTAAAATTTTGGAGGCCAGAAGGCCAAGACCGAGGTGTCAGCTGGGTTGGTCTCCTCGGAGGCTTGTAGATGGTGCCTTCTCCTTATGCCTTTACAAGGTTTTCCCTCTGTGTGTGTTTGTGCTCTGATTTCTTCTTCTTCTTCTTTTTTATTTATTTGAGAGAGAGAGAGAGCACATGAGGAGGAGAGGGGTAGAGGGAGAGGGAGAAGCAGGCTCCCCTCTGAGCAGGGAGCCCGATGCGGGACTCAATCCCAGGACCCTGGGATCATGACCGAAGGCAGATGCCCAACTGACTGAGCCACCCAGGAGCCCTCTAATTTCTTCTCCTTAAACAGACGATTCTTCATGTTGGACTAGGGCCTACTCTAACAACCTCATTTCAACTTAATTACTTCTTTAAAGACTATGTCTTCAAGTACAGTTACAATTGGAGATACTGGGGGGTTAGGACTTCAACATAAGAATTTCAGAGGAATAAAATTAAGCCCATAATGCCTTTCCTAAGAGTGCTGTTTTTTTTTTTTTTTAAGATTTATTTATTTTAGAGGGAGCGAGGGCGAGAGAGAGAGCACATGTGGGAGGCACAGAGAGAAAGGGGAGGAGAATCTCAAGCAGACTCCATGCTGAGTGCACTGAGCATGGAGCCCCACCCAGGGCTCCATCTCACGACCCTGAGATCATGACCCTGAGCCAAAACCAAGAGTCCCACGCTGAATGGACTGCACCACCTAGGTGCCCTTGTGCTTTTCTTTTGGAAGTGAAATAAATGAAGGGTATATGAAATCAAGACAAAACTCTAATTCTTTTGATGATATAAAATCAAAATCAAAATCATTATGCCAGATCAGGGTGCCTGGGTGGCACAGTCCGTTAAGCATTTGACTCATGATTTCAGCTCAGGTCGTGATCTTGGGGTTATGGGATTGAGCCCTCCATAGTGCTCCCTGTTGGGCGAGGAGTCTTCTTGAGATTTCCTCTGCCCCTCACCCAGCTTGTGGTCTCTCTCTCTGTTTCTCTCTCAAATAAATAAATAAATAAAATCTTAAAAAAAAATCATTAGGCCAGATTTAAACAATGGCTAGATACCAATCTAGTAAATGACTCTGCTCAGGTGTCATAGAACCTTTGTTTGTGAAACTCAGGTGCAATGCATTTATTTAAGGGTGTGAGTATGAATGTGGGAGAAGGAATACATTTGCATAAAAAATATGAAATAGCTACTTTTAGGTTGTGATTTTTTTCAAAACTTTTTATTTATTATTTTTAAATTTAAAAAAATTTTAAAGATTTTATTTATTTGAGAGGGAGAGCATGCAAAGGAGCCTGACGGGGGTGGGGGTGTGGGGGCAGAGGGAGAAGCAGACTCCCTGCTGAGCAGGGATCCCGATGCAGGGCTGGATCCCAGGACTCTCCGATCATGACCTGAGCTAAAGGCAGAGGATTAACTGACTGAGCCACCCAGGAGCCCCTAAAACCTTTTTAAGTTGTAAAATATAACGCTGGCACAGAAACTGCTAAGGTGAATACCCTATAACCACTATCCAATTCAAGAAATAAAGCTTGACCAGCTCTTCTGTGTGCTGCTTCCCAAACCCGAGCCCCTCCCTCCTCCTCTTATAGACTTGTAAGTAGTATTGTGACATTTATGGTTATAATTTCTTCACTTTTGTTTATTGTCTTATCACCTGAGCTTGTATCCCTGCAGTTTAATTTGCCTATTTGAAGTTTTTTTAATGAGTTTTAAAAAGTCTCTTCTAATCTGTTGGTTTCCTCATATCTTTCTTTTTTTATTCTCCTTTGCAATTTATTATATTTTTTAGAATTTTTTAAATTTAAATTTTATATTTTATTTATTTATTTGAGAGAGAGCATGAGTTGGGAGGCAGGGCAGAGGGAGAGGGAGAAGCAGGATTCCCGCCGAGCAGGGAGCCCGATGCAGGGCTCGATCCCAGGACCCTGAAATCATGACCTGAGCTGAAGGCAGACGCTTAACTGACTGAGCCACCCAGGCGCCCCCCTCTCCCCTGCAATTTATATGTTGTTTCTTCAACAAATAAATTGTTTATCCTATGTGGATTCTCACAGTGTGAATTTTGCTGTGAACTGCAATTTTATATTTAGAGTAAAATGAAATCTATGTCTGTGATCTTTCCTTAAGATAGTGATTTGTATTATCTGCAAGGACATTCTGTGCCCTGTTGAAGGTAGTTTTATTCCAGTCAGATAGATACATAATCCTGATTTTAAAGTTCTATTAAAAACTTTTCTTCAAAGGTTACAAAGATAAAAGCTTTAAGCAGAAAAAAAAAAAGATATTTTTGTTCCCTTAGTAAGACATGTTAATCTCATCTTTCACTTACATTTATTTCCAGTTCATTTAAAAATTAAATTCTAAATTTGCCCCTTAGTTTAGGAAGAACTTTTATGTGTTTGATACGAACTTTTAAAAGAATTGTAACATTAAGCTTCAACTGATCAGAATATCTCGGGAACAAAATCTTTTCATTTTGACTGTGACAAACTGTGGATCTAGATTCTTCAGACAAGGTGACCTGGGATTGATGAGTAGCAGCAAATAAGTATAAACCATGCAGTTCACTCTTTTACTGGTAGCTAGCTTTTTTTTGGTCTTGAGCTGAAGGCTGCCAGTTTTCAGCTTAATTGGTTGCCAGTGAAATAGGCTCTAGTTAATCGGTATTGTAATACTAATAATAGTAACCAATGATATTTATTGTTCATGATGGGACAGGCACATGAATTTATATGTATTCAGTGCTCAAAACGACCTGTGATTATAAATATAATTATTATGAAACTTGACAGGAAACTGAGGTATAGAGAGGTTATATAATTGGCTGAAGATAACACAGTAAGGAACAATAGAGCCATGGTTAAAATCTAGGTTTCTTAACTCCCGAGCTGACTCTCACACCATATTATCTACCATATATTCTATATTATGTATGATAGGATAGCCAGGAAAACTGGAATGTATTTTATTTAGACTTATTTTATGCATACCTAATTAGTTTTTGACGTATCTAGCAATCACTCTTTTATGAAGTCTTATTCTTAAGCTGAAGTGGTGGTCTACCCAAAGACCCTTTATGTATTTCTCTCAAATTTGGTTATGTGTTTGGCTAGTTTGTCAGTAATGTCAGTTGCTTTGGGCAAAATATGGTAGAGGCACATCCAGTAGAAAGCCTGTTTTACTTTTCACATCTCAGGAAAATAGCCATAGTAAGAGTTTTAGAACATTAGGAAAGGAATGGCTAAATTCTTTATATATACCAAGAATATGTATAGATGTGGGATGAGGCAGAATTCTTTTGGATGAAAAAGTAAAAATAGGTATCTTGGTAGAGATATGGTTTATTATATTTATTACCAATGAAAGACCATGACCAGTCACCAGTATCATTTGTTCTAACGGTATTTTCTTTGGTCTGATTTTTTGATGTCTTATGATAATAATCAAAAGTAATAGCTGCCAAGTGTCTAATTAGCTCAGATTATTTCTCATCTACTGTATGTGAGCACTCCCAGCTTGTCTTTGGATCAAAATCCTAATCCTTGAGGATGGGTGTGTGCAGAGATGCCCGTTATACAGCATTGACTTTGGTGATCAGCTGGTTACTGCCCATCATTTAAGTGAATTGAGTGCACTTGAGGATCATTGTCTCAAATTATGTCCACAGGGGCAGTAAGAAGATGGTAAGAGAGCAAAGGAGTATGGGTCAAAGTTGAAATCTAGAAATAGGTAAAGGAATTGGAGAGAGTGCTGTGTGTTGGGTTACAGCTGCCAGAGGGGATAGTGTCTCCCTGAGGGTGGGAGAAGTTATTGTGACTCAAGGGAACCTTTTTCTCTAGTGGAATGGTGGTGTAATTTTCATTAAAAATATTTTCTAAGAAAATTGAAATAGCCGCTGTTACTTCTGGAAATAGAATGTTGGTGAAGTTGATATAGAAGCAAGGAGAAAGCCTGAGTTTTTTGTTTTTTGTTTTTTTTTGCCAGATAGGTTTTCTCCTGCTCTTCACATCCATCTTCCCTTCCTGGGGTTGAAGCTCCATGAAGGATTCCCAGCTTACCCAGCAGGTGCATGTGCTACACGCAGAATCTCTGGATTTCTTTTGCACTCATTTTTCTAAGTCAGATTTCTAGCTCATTGTCTTTCTTGAAAAAGAGATACCTTTTTTTTTCTTCTTATCCTGCCTTAATCTTTTTGTTTTCTACAATGACTCTGTCAAAGACAGGAACAAAATTCTAGGGAGAACAGCTTTAAGAGATCACTTAAAAAGAGGTACCTTTTTTTTTCTTATCCTGCCTTAATCTTTTTCTTTTCTACAATGACTGTGTCAAAGACAGGAAAAATATTCTAGTGGAGAACAGCTTTAAGAGATCACTTAGAAAATATTAAATATGATGACTGTCAGGACAACAGAGACCTTCCTGGCTTATGCTAACTTTGTAGCTCCTATAAGCCTGAACAGTATCCATACATAATTGCTTGTTATCTTGAGTTGTATTCAAGCTTTCTCATGTCTCATTTTCTGATTTCTCCATGGTGAACATAATGCTCAACACTTGAATAGTTTAAAAGTTGTACAACATATTAAACAAATAATGTTTCTTTATTTTTAAAAAGATTTTATTTATTTATTTGACAGAGAGAGACATCGAAAGAGGGAACACAAGCAGGGGGAGTGGGAGAGGTAGAATCAGGCTCCCCGCTGAGCAGGGAGCCCGATGCGGGACTCAATCCCAGGACCCTGGGATCATGACCTGAGTTGAAGACAGACGCTTAACCAACTGAGCCACCGAGGCGCCCCACGAATAATGTTTCTTAAGATATCATTTAACTTACTTTGTTTGCAAAAAATACCCCTCAAATAATTATATGGTGGTATAAAATATTGTGGACTTCTTTCCTAAGTAAAAAATGTTCTCAGTTTGTAATTAGTGAATTTATTTATTTTATTTAAAATATAGGTTATAGTTTAGTGACTGCATTCTGCATCCTCTACTTTTTATAATGACAAGACCTTGACATATCCTTTTATGACATAGAGATTTTTCTTGAATTCGTTGCATACAATTGAAGCGTACATAAATGCTTGAACTATTTCTTTTTTGGCCATCGGAGCACAAGAATAGCTATGAAACTGCCAAAGTGTCACTATACATATTTATTAATAGCAGCAGAGAAGACGCACAAAGGAGTTAATCTGCTTTTGCTTATCCTGGATATCAGGTTTCCTTACTAATTCTCAAAACGGCATTACCATCCAGAATCTTGGTTCTTTCTCTAGAAGCAAGAAGAGTAAGCGATTAAGAAGAAAAGGAAAACCAGGCGTGGGTGTGCAATAAATTTTGCTGTGTGCATTAGTACAGGGCCATCCATGCCATTCCATCGGTGACGAATCTTCTGAAGTGGAGACTCGTGTTGTTTTTGTTTTCAAATAGCTTTTAGGTAATCTCTTTATTTTGAGGTTGCCTTTGACATGGAATGCAAGTGACAGCCACTGTTGCCAAGTAATCTGTGCAGAAGCTTTTTGAGATCTGGTTTTCCTTTTTTTTTTTTAGGAGGACTCACCAACAGCATTTCTCATCCATAATGTGCTTCTTTTTTTTTTTTTTTTAAGATTTTATTCATTTATTCATGAGGGACAGAGAGAGGGAGAGAGAAGCAGAGGGAGAAGCAGGCTCCCAAGGAGCAGGGAGCCCGATGCGGGACTCGATCCCAGGACCCTGGGACCATGACCTGAGCTGAAGGCAGACGCTTAACGACTGAGCCACCCAGGCGCCCCCATAATGTGCTTCTTATTAACAACTCTCCCTTACATTTGAGGAACATGTTCTCTATCTTGAATTCTCACTACAGTAGCTTTTTCAGAGCCTCTTGGATAAGGGAATAATCCTTAGTTACCTAGACAGTAATCAAGTCACATGGTCTGGGAAGATGCTTTTAGAGAGGATTTCTTTTTAAATGGATCTGTTTGTAGAAGTTGTCATGTAAGCTCTTAGCTGTATCGCCTTTAATTTCAAATCCAAGGTTCAGGCATTTCCCCTGGCTCTGGGGAAATGGGGAAGGCCTTTATCTAGTAAAGTAAACTCAGTGATGTGCATTTTAAGGATGGCTGAGGGGCAGACTATCAAAGACCCTTAGTTGGTCCTTTTGGGCCGGGGGTGGGGGGTGGGTCCTGCTGCCATGGTAATAGGGATTTTTTTTTTTTTTTTAACAGCTTTATTGAGATACAGTGCATTTGCCATAAACCAAAGTGGGTTTTGGTCTCTATTTTGTCTATTAGGGAGATTTTTAAATTGGGTGTATATAAATAGAGTTGATTAAAATTATGACAGTTTAATGAAGCAATGGTAGTATGTTTGGCAGATGCCATTACCCATATGTCAGAATGTGTATTTATGTTGTTCTTGCTAGACTGGCTGGGAGGTTTAGGTTAAGGACTCTCACCACTGCACCTGCGTTCTGGAGCAGACCCTCAGGTGCAGGATGAAGGACAGCTTCAGGTGCAGGTGTTACAAGTCGTGGGCTGGGCATGCAGTTACCTCACACTGGTTCTCTTCACCAGAGGGAACATTTTCAGATGTCGTATCTACAGACGTGATAACTTTTTACACTAATAAAAACCAAGTTCACCACAAATACACAATTTTTAAAATTAGATGACTTCTAGAAATCTCTTCTGAATTCTCTGAGACAATTCTCTGAGACAGAGTTATGAGTTATGAGTTAACATCAGTCTGACTAGTAGTAAAACCAGAATGGCTTTTAAAAATTTTTTGTTCTATGTATTTTCCTTATCCATGAATATTTGGTAACCAACTGTGGCTAAACTAGTTTTAAATTTTGTTATATTTAATGACTTCATTAGCCTCTAACTGCTGACATAAATAATTTTTTGAAAAAATCTCAGGATGTAAGGATTCTACAAGAATGAGTTCTAGACTTATATATGTGTGTGTGTGTGTGTGTGTGTGTGAGTGTGTGTAAGGTTAATCTTCCAGTAATTTCATAAGAAATTATTGAAGTGAGTAATGGGGGATGTAGTGGGATTCAATTCTAGGATCTCCTGGTATAGAGATGACTCTATAGTTGCAAAGAGATCCAGCCAGGGAACCTTGTTTTTCTGGTCTCCAGTGGGTTTGAGCTGCTGCTCATTTTTAAATACTTCCATTTTTAAATAGTGGATTATATCAGAATGAGGACTCATTAATTTTCTCTGTTACTGCCAGAGCCATGATATCCACACGTAAGTATTTTAAAGTATTTTAAATCATAAGCAAAAGTGTAGCTGGAAGAGCCATATATTTAATGGGGAGTGTATGGGAATCCTAGTCAGCTGACTTGGTTGATTGGTAATTACCATGAGTTGCTGTCCTGTATGAAGTCTGTTTTCATTGCTGTCTGTAGGGCTAAATCTTCGTGGCGAGTAACTGCTGCCGGTGGTTGAATGTTCGCTCCTTGGAAGAGTTAACCAATTCTCCTTATAGAGCTAAACTCGTTTTGCTCTCTCAAAACTATTGGTGGCATATTCTCTCCAGCTAATTGCACTCACCTTAATGGAATTAAAAAAAAAAAAAAAATAGGGTGCCTGGGTGGCTCAGTTGTTAAGCGTCTGCCTTCGGCTCAGGTCATGATCCCAGGGTCCTAGGATCGAGTCCCACATCGGGCTCCCTGCTCTGTGGGAAGCCTGCTTCTCCCTCTCCTACTCCCCCTGCTTGTGTTCCTGCTCTCACTATGTCTCTCTCTGTCAAATAAATAAATAAAATCTTTAAAAAAAAAATAAAAAAAATAAAACGACTCGTTGTGCTTCTGTTATATATCATTTTCAAAATTTGGCATTTTTGCCAATTAATTATTATGAGCCCCTAAGTGCTCATTTCACCGTCAGGGATCTCTTGTTTCATACATTCTATACCTTTTTGAATCCTAGTGATATCCTGATGGGATCAGTACTGGTAACTGGACTGAGGAACGAAAGAGTAGAAGTACTTGTAGCAGTTGGAGAAGCAGCAGATGCTGGGATGGTACTTACTATGTGCTGGGTACTCATCTCATATGCTAAGTTACTTGGTCCTCCCGTAGTACCATTGCTGTCCTCATTTTGCAGCGAGGAAACTAGGGCACAAAAAGTTTAACTAACTTGCCTGAGAACTTGTGTGCAACTAACTTGCCTGAGAACTTGAAGCCATGCATTCTGGTGCCAGAATTCCTGCTTTAATCCACTATCGTCTGCCTTCTCTATGGAAACGATCACAATACCAGAGGAATCAGAATGCACATATTTAAGTCATAACACCCCAATTTACCATTTGCAGTTACATCTCCATTAGCAGTTTGTTTTAGTAAGAAATACATTGAAAAGATATCATCATTTGGTTGAGGTGATTTTCGATTATTCTAAATAGAAAATTTCTGTTATTCTAAAGAAAACCAAATGCCTTCTCAGGAAGCCTTGTTTTTTCAGCCATTTTCTCTTGGGGTTTATTTTTAGTCCTTCTTTGTTCTTCATAAAGGCTGGATTGAGTATTGTTCAGCGCGGGGAATTGCCATGACTCCTAAGCTATAACTGTTTGAAACATGTAGCTGTTTTGCACATGGTAGACACATGCTTCAATTCTTATGCCCATCTTATGCCTATGTGTATTTTTATTTGCATCTGGAAGAAATGTGAAGTTTTATGGTCAAGAGTAACTAAGCTAAAACACATCATCATCCTGCCAACAGACTAGAAGATATTTGGTTGTATTTCTGCCAAGGTGCTTCAAAGTACCCATCCCCCTGTCTTCCGCAACGTGCGAGCATGTGTACACACACACACACACACACACACACACACACACAGGAAGAATAAAAGAGCTACACAAGTCTCACATAAAAATTGGTAAAGTGTTTGTTTCTTCCTCATATGTAATAGTTCTTCTGGGTATGTCTCCCGGCATTATTTTTTAGCCACGGCTAGTCATCTATTTGGCATCTCTTCAACGAGCTGGACAGTGTGTGCGTTTTCCCCTTGGCAGGCTTATGCAAATATATGCTCCTCTGTGATCTTGTAATCAGTGTGGTTTCAGGAAGGTCTCAGATTTCATGACTTGATTCTCTTCGCATTACAGGAGAAAATTCTGTGGGGATTAAGTAAATTTTGCTTTCCCTTGGGACTGAAGCAAGGTTGCTCTAGGTCCATCATCATGTATAATGCATCAGCTACCTTAATGGCATTGCTAAGATTCCAAGTAGTCTTAACTCTGTAGCCTGAAGAAAATATATTGGCCCATTACCAGTTTATACAGGTCAGGTATCTTAGTGCTGGGAGCAGGGAAAAATGAAAAGTGACAGCTGATGTCAGCGTGAGTTCTGTTTCAAAGCTCTGTAGCCAATCTGAGTAGAAAGTCCTATTTATTTTCTTTCTAGTGTAAGATTTTTTTTCCAACTAAGTATTGAAATAATTATTTCATCTGTTAATATTCAAGGTGTTATCCATAAACTTAAAAAGACACGTTCAGCCATAAATTAAAACAAAATTAAAAGTGGCACTAACTAATGGTATTCTATGTTTGGAACCAATTAACTATTTTGTAATAGAATATCGTCCCTACTTTAATTCTAATTATAGAATTATTTTTTCATTATACCGTGTCATATAATCGACTGTTGCAAATTTTTTTGGAAGTAGAGTGAACTATTAGATAACGATGATTGTACAAGAAGTTGTGGAAGTGTTTTTGACAAGTTTGAAATTCATTTGAAGCAAAAAAAAAAATCATAGATTATTCTCTGGTATTGTAATTAGTGCTATTTTCTTATTCATTTATAAAAAAAAAACCCTCTTATTTTCCAGTGAATAAATGGCCACTATAAAAATAAGAACAGATAGAGGCGCCTGGGTGGGTCAGTCAGTTAAGCATTGGACTCTTGATTTCGGCTCAGGTCCTGATCTCAGGGTCCTGAGATCGAGCCCCGAGTTGGGCTCTGCGTTGGGCTTGGAGTCTGCTTAAGAGTTTCTCTCACTCTCCCTCTGCCTCTCCTTTCCCTCCCCCCCCCCCCCCCCCCCCCGAAAAAACAAAACAAAACAAAAAAACAGGTAATAAAGACCAGAGTATAAAGTACCTCAGCATTGAGTGCTTTGAGTGTTTATAGCCATTTTGGGGGGTAATGTTCAGGCCTCCACTGATGTTTTATCATAGCATCCTTTTTGTTACATGTAAGAGGTAGAAAAGGAGGTAGATGCAAGTGGACTTGATTATCCCTATAGAAAACTTTTAAAAATTTAAGCAACTGGGGTTTAAATGACTAGGAAAGCTGACATTAGAGATTTGTGACAGATTAGAAAAAAGCCTAAATTCTCAGACACCCTACTTGTGTTCTCAGTCGTCCTTCATTCGATAGCTGTGTATTGAATGCTTGCCATTAGCTCAGGGAGGTAGCTATGAATAGTATGATGCAACTCTCACTGTCATAAAACTTGTAGTTTAATAGGGATGACAGGCATAATGAAAATAGCTACCAAAAGGGCTTTTTAAATGACAGTTATGAAAGTGCTGTACAGGGAATTAAGTCCACATTGTCCTGAATGCATTTGATGGGAGACCTGGCTTAGTCCACTTGGTCAGGGAAGACTTCTGTAGGGAAATGATATTAATTCTGAAGTTTGCATGGTAAGTGGGAGGGGAACAGCTTCTCAGGCAGTGAAATGAGTATGTGTAAGGGTCCAGAGGCCTTGCTGCAGGATCTTGGTGTGTGAGAGAAATAGAGATCAGAGAGAGTGGACAGAATAAGAAGTGGAGACAGGATCAAAGCAGGAGTATGGTATTTGACCAGAGCCTCAACTCAAAGAAACCAGGTGTGACCTACAGGAGTCAAGCCAATCCCACCTTTGGACTTCACACATTGATTTCTTTCTTTTCTCGTTCTCAAAAATCTGGAAAACTACTTCTAACTGTCTCTGGAAGGCAGAATAATTGCTTTGGTAATTCTGAGTGGGGTCAACAGGTATTCCACATAGCAATTAGATTTTTGTGCAGAGTTAAGTGCTGTGTCTTTGAGCTTTTTCATACTACTTTTCTGATTAAGAAAAAAAATTTCTTTTTAAAATTTTCTTGAGTAGTGTTAACAGATGTAACTGAGCACTTGTTTTGTTTTCAAGTCCAGGACAGGTCTTTAGTTTGGATGCAGGAAAACATAAAGACTGACAATACTGCTAGGGCTAGACAGACCAGAATTCATATCCTGACAGTGCCGATTCGTGTTTGTATGGCCTTGGACAGTACTTACTCCTTCTGTGTTTTATTGTCCTCATCTATTAAATGAGGAAGACAAACATGTACCCAGAGCTTTGGGTATGGGAAATGCTCCATAAATACTAGTTTTGATATATTATTAAGGGAAAGTGGCAGTTCATAAAAAATTTCTGGCTAAGCCTTTGGTGGCTTCTGCCCATTCTTTCTGCTAGTTTCTGATCCTACGGAGGACACAGGAGGCACGGCAGGATCAACAAAAGCTGTCCTTCACGATCTGCTTCCTGATAAAATGATCATCTGTTCCTCTAGACTACAAATTCCATGAGAAGTTACTCCAAGAGTAAGCTCTCTTGGAAATTTGTCCTGTGTGCGTAGCATTCAGCATTATGTGTACCCAGAAGACAATAAATATCTGCTGAACAAAAAAAAAATAAATGAATGAATTAAGCCTATCATCAGTAAATTGGGTAGTTTCTCCCGTTCACCCAACACTGTGTGGTGAGAAGTCCAGTTTGGACAGGTCTGAGAGCATAGTAATTCCCCCTGCCATAGAAAGATGCAGTAAATATAAACAGGAAATCTAAAAACCACATAGTGAGCCTCACATCTGCTCACCTAATGCTAAGTTCATCATCTGTGCTGAGGCTCATGTTCATATTTGTTTCCTCTCTCTAAGGTATATTAGAATCACATCTAAGTTAATTTTAAATTTCAAGGCATAAAATACCAGCAAATGACCTGTGAATAGAAATTTCTATAGTTGTGAAATATTTAAAACATTCAAAATTGTATATAATATCATATCCATGTGTACACTTAACATGTTAGTCTTTTGCTATATTTGCTTCAAATCTTCTCAAGGTTTTTAAAGTCTAATTCTGTATCAGTGTTCCTATTTCATTTCTGTTTACTTTATTTATGCCTTTACTCTTTTACTTGGTCAGTCCTGTAACTTTTTTTAAATACTTTTTTTTTTTTTCAAAGAATCAGCTTACCTTTGTTACTAATGTTTACTTCCTTTTACTTTAAAAGCACTTTGCTTGTGTTCTTTTCATAACTCATTGAGTTAAATGTTTAACTTATTCATTATCAATTCTATTTTCTATAAGTGTCTAGAAATGTAAAATTTACTCTTGGTAGTATTTTAGCAGCATCCATGAAGTTCTGATACCTAGATTTTTTTTGTTGTTGTTGTCCATATATATTTTTTCTGTAATTTATACATGACTTTTATATGACTCATAAATTATTTAGATTTTAGAAACAATTTATAACTTGTTTAAAATTTTTATATTAAACATTTAAAAAGTCCTAAACGTATGAGCATCTTTGTTGTTGGTTTTCAATTTTGTTGCTTTATGCTAAGTGCTGTGTATAAGATACTGATTTTTTAGAAGTTGGCCTGGTATTTAAAAGAAAAAAGTTGGTAACCCTTGATTTTTTTTAAATAAATAAATAAATAAAGTAAAAATAGATTGCAAAAAACAACAACAACAAATAGATTGCAAATCATAGATACCACTTAATTTAACTCCCTCCTTCATTTTATAAGAAAATAAGTAACAAAAAATGGCAAATGACCAACCTGTGTCCATTGTAACAGTTGCTGGAAAAAACAAACAAAAAAACCCCACTTTTTATCAGATACAGCCTTAAAAGCGAGTTTGTCTTTCTGAAGGGAATTGCTTGAGAAGTTCCTCCTTAGGAAGTCAACCCTTTGTTTGTACATTTAAATCAGTCCTGGGCTAATTCAGAATCATCCAGGGAAGAACACTGAACACTGGTGTTGAGTTCTTGGGCACAGTGCATGAGGCTCAGGCTATAAGAGGGAGGGAGATATTGCAATGCAGTCTTCTTTCAGCAGCTAGAAGTGTTCCCTGTTTATCTTCACTTCTTCACAAAAGGAGTGGATGGGAGAATGATAGAAATATCATTCTTTTTGTATAACTATCTTTCTTTTTGTATAACTATCTTCTGATACACTTTCTTTCTGTATAACTATCTTCTGATCAATTATACTTCTCCCTGTTAATGTTCAGACATCAACTAGAGAATAAGGTTTTAGATGGTATACATCTTTTACGCTAAAAAATTCATATAGAGCAATACATTTAAACTTCCGTTATTTGTAAAAAGATACAATGATGTAATAATTTCCTGGAAAGAGTTATAATTTCATGAGTTTGTAATTATATAGTCACTGTATGCGGGCCACATTGATTTTCCAGTCTCCCAATTTAGAACTGCATCTCAGAGCACCTGATAAGTACCCTTCCTTTGTAGGAACCTAAAATTTTTTAGTAGTCTAATAAGACATTGTTATATTGATGGATCTGTCATAGTTACCTGGCAGCTGAAAAATAGTTTCTCTTGCCTCTTTTCTGGTTAAAAATAAGCAATTTGGGAAGCTCTCAACCGAAGGTCAGATTTATCCTATTATTTGTGGAAAAATAATGATGAGTATTTTTAAACGAAGCTATGGGAAACTACAATGAATGGCTGGCTAGAGGTAATTAAGATAGACCTTAATCTTATTAGATGAGTGAAGCTAGACTCCTCCAGTTTATTCCACTAAGCCAATCTTCTTAGAAGCAAAATCCCTGGATTTAGAAATCTAAACATTCACTTGATGGGAAGTTGTACTGTGTTGAATAGTGTCCCCTCAAAATTTATGTCCCCTCTCGCTTGTGAATGTGACTTTTTCCTAATAGGATCTTTTCAGATGTGATCAAATTACAAAGAGGGCTCTAATCCAATGGCTGGTGTCCTTATAAGAGGGAAGTTTAGACATAGAGACCCAAACACACAAAGGGAAAGCAATGTGCAGACGAGGCAGAGATCGGAGGGGGTGTGTCTACAAGCCAGGAAGTGAGGAGGATTGTTGGCAACCACCGGAAATCAGGGCGAATCGAGGAGGGATTCTTCCCTAGAGTCTTCAGAGGGGGTATGGCTCTACCAACACCTTGATTTCAGACACCTCGCCTCCAGCACTGTGAGAGTATCAATTTCTGTTGTTTTAAGCCATCCAGGTAATTTGGTAATTTGTCACAGCCATCCTAGGAAACTAATACAGAAGGCATTTTGATTATAACTAATGTAAAAACATTTAGAATATGTGCTGTAGGTGCCTGGGCTGAGAGACAAGAGAAGGGAGTAAGTCTGTACATTTTGAAAATGCATTGCATCTCAAAAGACTAACAGTTGTTCACTTCGGGTGCTTGTGAGCTGGAACTCCTGAGAACTTATCATAGTTTTCATGCTTTGTTTTCCTTAGCTGGCATCACCCAGGGGAAATCAGTATAAGGAAAGACTCCTGCACAACAATAAAAATAGATTTTAAGCTCACTAGGTCCCTGGTGGGATTTTTTTTTAAACCTGAGAGCTCATAAGAAAGTGATAGCCCTCATTTTCTGTGGTGTTCACCATCTTCCATTAGGACTAACTCCTTCCTTATCACCTTTATTTATATCCAGTGACTTTCAAGTTCTGGCTCTTTGTTCCTTTCTTGTAGAAACTTTTGCTACAATAATATTCTTATACATCTTTTTCTCTTTAACAGGAACCATGCAATTTTTAAATGAAATCATTCTTTTTTTTTATCAACTAGATTTGTCTATTAGTTTTTAAAATATTTTTTGATTGATGACTATGCTACAAGATCCTAGCACTTATCAGTTAGTATTGAAATAGTGCAGAGATTTTGAGTGATACTTTTTAGTTCTACATCTTGGAGTAAGCTGATAATTTGGTTGCTGCTTAAAAAACTATACTGTTGAATAGGGCAGCAAACACAAATATCCAAAGTTATCAACCAATAGTATAAATGAAAGATTGGCTAGTTGTGATAAAATGGGCCTTATTCATCGTCAGCTGGTTTTTGTCCTATAGGGAGATGGAAATGTGGGAATAGAGGCTCACTTTTAGCAAATCTCTTAATTTTCAGGGGAAGATGGAAATCCAAGTTTCCAGAACTGTGAAGGTCTGAGATTTTATCTTATTTGCAAGTTAATAAGTTGGCCTGCTGGAATTTCATCTTTGCAGGCAGAAGACAGGAGACTCCTGGGTTAGAGACAAAGGACTTTAATACTCATAGCCGTAGCAGTAGCCAGAACATCAACATTTTCTTATACTTGTCTCTCGAGCCTCGATTCCAGACACTAACAGAGGGAAGGGCTAGGTGACCTGCATACACAGTGTGTTGTGTTCCTAGAGAGAAATTCTGAATTTAGGAAACCTAAATCTTTTATAATAGGCAGTAAACATGCTTTGTTTTTTGCTTTAGAGGGAGATATCTCCATTTTTCAAGGCCGTCTACTATACAAACATCTTTGAAAAGGTAGTCCTCAGAAAACAAGGAGTCCTAGATTTCTGTTACAGCAAAGTGTTATTGACTAATCTTTCAGAATTTATTTTATTTTATTTATTTTTATTTATTTATTTGACAGAGAGAGAGTTATTGAGAAAGGGAACACAAGCAGGGGCAGAGGGAGAGGGAGAAGCAGGCTTCCCGCTGAGCAGGGAGCCCGACATGGGGCTCGATCCCACGACCCTGGGATCATGACCTGAGCCTAAGGCAGACGCTTAACGACTGAGCCACCCAGGTACCCCCAGAATTTATTTCTAATCACTTAAATTAAGCTTTTTACATTAGGGTGTTTTTAAAAATTCGTTTGAAAATTTGTAGTGTGAAATTAAAATTTAGGAAGTATTCACTTATACTCTTGACTAGAGTTATATTTCGTAGCCCAGTATACTAACAAAACAAATTTTAGGGATTAATACAGAGTTGCCAGTCTTTTCATTTTCACCATATAGGGAAACAACCCTTTTAAAATACCTAAATTCTAATTACCATTGTTAACATACAGAGAAATGAATATGACAACTCATGCCTTATGGTATCCCGGATTGGGTCTTGGAACAGAAAGAGGAAATTAATGGAAACACTGCTAAAATCTAAATGCTCAGAGTCAGTAAATAGTAATGTACTGAGGTCAATTTCTTAGTTTTTACAAATGTACTCAGGTAATGTAAGATGTTAACAGAGGAAAAACTGGGTGATTAGGTATGCTAGAACTCTGTGTGCCATCTTTGCAACTTTTTTGTGAGTCTAACATTGCTCCAAAATAACCATTCTGTTAAAAATTTAAAAATGGATAACTTTAATAATGAAAGAGAAGAAAAGAATTAATCTCAAAAACAAAGGGCAGTTGTATAAAAATGAAATACATTTAGCTTTATGAAAGACTGACTACACTGTATTTATTTTTCTCATTTTGACATGAACTGGTAAAGATTTTGATATACGTTAGTATAGACCTATAGATTATTGGCATTTGGGAACCACCATGTGATAGCTTTATTTAATTTTAATTTACTGTAAAATGAGGTGCGATGGCCTTTCTCTCCACTTTTCTTAGAGAGCTCATAGAATCAGATAACTCTTATACTTTTACCTGAACAGATGTTTAGCCTATGTCCCTTCTGTGAATCCAGTCTGATTCTTTGTAATCTCAAGTTACGAGTTTTAATCAGGGTGGGTTGGTGGATCCTCTCCAACATAAGATTTTGTTTTTCTAGGGATTTCCTTGATGCAAATGGCCCTAGGGAGACTTGGTTTACTCCTGACTCAGTAATGCCTGAAAATGCCATTTGTCACCATTGGGAGGGAGGAAGGGGAAAGGTAAGAAAAGGGCAGGTTTCTCATGTCAGTGTCAATCAAGGGGAAATTGGGAAGAGGTTATTGTAGGCAAGCGCCTGGTGGAGTGGACTCTAGCCATGTGGCCACAAACAGAAGTCTGGGCAGTACATATGCTTGGAAGGAATCTAGTATACAGTAGAGGTCAAGGGCAGGGCTTCAGTTCTTGCAAAGGGGTATTGGCTAAAGCATAGCTTCTCAACCATGGTAGCATATTAGGATCATCTGGACAGATTTTAAAAATGCCAGGTCCCACCCCTAGAGATTCTAATATAACTGATAGGGAATAAAGCTTGGTATTCCAGGGCTCAGAACTACTGTGCTAGAATGACCAGGGATGTCGCCCATGGAGGAGAATAACTGGTGTAAACCCCAGCCTGCAGGGCAGAAGGCTGGTCCTGGGACTGGTGCCCATGGAGCGAGAGAGGGAGAGGACTGTGACCCAGTGAGCAGAGAAGGAACACATGGGTTACTGGGTTGAGGATTTGGTCTGTAAGTGTCACACTGGCCCTGTCCTTTTTATGGTGACCACATCATCTTGATTTGCCTGGGGCTTTCATGGATGTAGCACTGAATAACCTGCATCCTGTGAAACCCCTTGGTCCGAGGCTAACCGGATGGTTGACCATGCTGGTCCCTTTAATGCAGGCTAAGGCGTCCCGCACACCAGCACCTACAAGTAGCACTGCTCTTCATGGCTCTGTCCATGGTAGAATTCTCACATAGTCTTGCCTCACCTTTCGCCTTCCATATTGTTTCCGATAAAGCCGGCTGGCCTGGGTCAAACAAGAAAAGGTGTGGAGAAGAGCTATGACGGTTTATGTCCTTTTTGTTAAGAATCTGCTGAGGAACCAGTGTAGGATTTCAGGGAGCTCAGCAATGAGGAGCTCTAGAATGCAGGGACAGGGGTGGTGTAAAGCAGTTGCTCTCAAACTTTAGAGTGCATTGAGGTTGGCTGGAGGGTTGGCTAAAACACAGGTGGCTGAACCACATCCCAGCGTGAGGCTTGAGAATTTGAATTTTTTTTTAAGATTTTATTTATTTATTTGACAGAGACACAACAAGATAGGGAACACAAGCAGGGGGAGTGGGAGAGGGAGAAGCAGACTGCCCGCTGAGCAGGGAGCCCGATGTGGGGCTCGATCCCAGGACCCTGGGATCATGACCTGAGCCGAAGGCAGACGCCGAACGACCGAGCCGCCCAGGCGCCCTGCGAATTTGAATTTCTAACAAGCACATGTTATTGTGCTGGAAACTGCTCTTTGATTGCCACCAGTGTAAAGAGACTTGACTGGGCATCTGGCATACCCAAGTTTAAGTAAGTAGGAAGGTTCTCTCTTAATCCGTGTTTTCTCACTTGTGAAGTATTTACCTCATCAGTCATTATGAATTCTCTCATAAATCACTAAGATCACCAAACAGAATGCCTAGGTTCTGGAAGATACTTTCATTCTCTGAAAGATCCCAGTCTTTCTGGTATCCTCTACATGGAGATGATTTGGTATTGGACTGAGTGTTTTTAGGTTAGTAATTCCAAATACAGTATTCAGAATCACTGGGGGAATTTTTGCAACTCTAAAAACTCTGAAGCCCTACCTCCTTGGAGATTCTGATTCCATAGATCTGAGGGAAGGCCTGGGAATCATTTGGTTTACAAAGCCCACCAGGATGAGGTTCTAGCTTGGGGAGCAGTTTTGGGAATCCCTGCTATGAGCAACCATTCTCTAGTGCAGGCATTCTCAATCTCTGCAGTTCTATTGAATGATCTCGAGCATTTATAAAGATGCTGATGCCCGTGTCCCATCTCCAGAGATAATGATTTAATTGATTTGAGGGTTGGCCTAGGCATTGGGATTTTAAAAGCTCCCCAGGTGATTCTGATATGCAACCAAGGTTGAGAACCACCGTTCTGGTGTATTCCTAGAGTAAGAAAAACATGGAGTATTTGTAAAAATGCAGATTCTCCGTCTCACTTCTGAGCTGCCTAAACAAACTTTCAGGGCCAGAAACATAGTAATCTGCATTATTAATCAATAGCCCTGAATTGTTACTCTTAGCAAATAAATTAAGAGAATCCTAGCTCAAGAGACATGATAGAATCCCTCATTGAGTAAATATTCCCTGACTGCACCCCTCACCTGTTTATATAGTAGTTTACAGTCGACTTGACTTTGTTATCTCATGGGATTCCTTGAATACTCTTGTTAGCAGCGTGAGTAGATATTAATCCCATTTTATTGATGAGGAAACTGAGATCGACAGTTTTCTAACAGCACGCTTGGAGATACAAACATAGATTAGGTACATGTGCTTCCCTGAAAAGACACCACAGGCTAGGGGAGGATGTAGGACAGAAACAGGAATGCAAGTGTAAAGAGGTGCAGTACAGATCTGATAGTATAGGAACATTCAGAGAAGCAGAGGTTAAGTGAGAAGTAATTTGGGAGGAGGAGGAAATCAGAGCAGGCTCTTTGGAGGCTGTGGCCCTGGCTCATCTTGGAACTGATAAAGTTGTAGAATTTCCTTTGAGGGCCTGAATGGAGGGCAGATGACGGTGGCCTTGCTGCTGTGCTCCCCCTGGTTCCCTTTACTGGATTTTTCTAGTTTTATAACCCAGTCTGTGTAGCTTCCTTTGTGCTTTGAGTGTATCATATTTGTAATAAATTCTGTTTTTCTTTTGGGATCTTTCTGGCTCTTTAATAAAGATGCAGTTTGTCTTTGAATTTTGCAAATAAATGATTATTTTAACTTCCCTAGAATAAAAATTGCAATAAGCCTTTTGTCCACCAGGGAGATAAACCAGTAGACATTGGAACTATCATACAGTTCATTTTTAGAGAGGTGGGTAGTTTTTTTTAACTCTAACTATCTAATTAGCTAAAAATAAACATTTGTACTATGGTGATTGTGTTATTAAATCAAGGAGTATGAAGAAGGTTTCAATGACAGCAGGTTTATTTCTGGAGCAAAAGAGACTTTAAGGAATGAAGCTATGACCGGCAGTCGGATAAAGAACCGGACTCTATTAGGATGTGCTGCTGGCTTTTCTCTTTCCCTACATCTGTCTTAGATTATTATATATAATACCCACTTTCAGAAAGCATCTGGTTCCTCAAGAAAGTTGTATGAAGATATGGAGAACTTTTATAAGTTGGTAAGACTCAACAAAGTTGGCTTAAGTAGTGATCTTTTTTGCAGTATACTATTTTTAGTAAAATGCAGTTTCTTATTGTCAAATGCAGTGCATCTTTTAAAACGGATATAAGGGCCAAGAAATAATTTTATTTGTCTCTTAGAATAGGTATTAAATTTAAAAGGCACATATTTTTTGACCTGCCAGATTCACATCTAGTAATGTGTTCTACATACATATCGACAGAATTGCACAAAAATATGTGAAAGGATGTTTGAAGTATTGTTTATGATGACCAAACAAATGGAGATAATCTAAATGTCTGCTGGCACGGGGATGTTTAAATGAATTATGGTTCGCCCCTATAATGGAATGTTATGCTATCATGGAAAGAATGAGATATTGATATACAAAGATGTCAAGGTTACCTTAAGGAAAAAAAACAAGTGGCAGAACAGTGTGTACAGTGTAAACCCATTTGTGGACTGAAACAGATACCTGTGTATTTATGTATTTCCTTAAATATACCATATAGACTATTCCTGACATGGTACACAGAATCTGTCAAAAATGCTTGCTTTTCAGGCTGTACAATGTGTATGAAGGGAGTATTTTTTACTCTTCACCATGTGCATCCTGAATTCTTAGAAATGTTTCCATAAGCATTTATTATTTTTAAAATACTGGATAAAAAGTTATATAAACTCAAAATCCATTAAATTTTATTTATTTTAATAATTAATAAATCAATAAGTTCAATGTAATAACTTCATTACTTTAATTCATGGTTTAAATAATTATTGCCATATGGTGAATCCCTTAAAAAAGTCACAACACAGAAATTAATTCCCATCATTTAGAAGAATTACATATACCACCAGTTGAGAGCCTCAACATTGGAATTCTAATAGCCCAACTGAAGAGATTTTATCCCCCTGTTGTTTGTGCTTCTCTTGAAGTGTCATGGAAACATTCAATAATGAGTGAACCATATTGAGCTCCTCACTTCATTTGCAGTGTTAGGCTTTTGTGCAGATGGGTCTTGATCATATGCTGTTTTTGGATCCACTCCTATTTTTCAGAATCAGAAATTAGTGAAAGATTGTTTTTCATTATCTAATCATCTATTTAGTCCTGGTATATTGGACGATTGTTTTAAAACATGAATTCTTTGTTCTTTTTATGATTTAATATAACATGTTTCCAAAGTTGGTATTTTAAAGAAAATTTGAGTAATTTATAAAACATTTCTTATATACCTTTGCCTCTGACATATTTTCCCCACTTACAGTGACTTGTCAACTTCCATTGTTCCATAATCTGGTACCATAATTCTTGCTATTATCTTTTTTCTTCTACTGTGTTTCTATCTGCTGTCCACTGTGAGTCTGAGACTTCAGAAAGAGATCTGATGGGGTTGGTTAGTCACTATCCAGTAGAGGGAAATATTTTCACACTGAAATCTTACTCTATCCAAGTTACCTCATTGACTGTTGGCCCCTCATGTCTCTCTAACAGAAAGCTAGAGTGTTGATTTCTGGTCCAATTAGATGTTTTCAGGAAGGTCTTTTGAAATATAATGACCTCTAATTTAGAATCTAATCTTATGGACAATTCACCAGTCCAACACCCCAACAGAGGATATTTTAAATTCTGTTAAATTTACTCCCAGCCCTTCTCAAAAAATAAAACAAAACAAAACCCGCAAAGAATCAGCCTGGGGGAAAGTTTAGATTTGCACTAGATCCCCATAGGTTCTGGCCCCAACTCATAAGTAGTGTAGGGGAAATGACACAGGCCTTGCATTTACATATTCACAAAAAGTTTGCATCCCTACTTGGCAACTTCCCAGGTGGGCAAGCTTGGCTCTTGGAGATTGTGACCTCCTATGTAGAAGAGAGACAGCAATCTTTCTTTATAGGATTGATGTGAGGATTTAAGGCGATTGTGTATGTAAATCGCATAGAACAGTAATTAACACATAGTAATTTTTTGTTTTTTTTTAGAGAGCAAGAGAGAGAGAGCACAAGAGAGTGCATGAGTGAGTGTGTGAGCTGGTGGGGGAGGTGAGGAGGGGAAGGGCAGGGCAGAGGGAGAGGGAGAATCTTAAGCAGGCTCCACCTCAGCACAGAGCCCAAGGCGGAGGTGGGGGTGGGGGGGAGGGTCTCGATCTCACGACCTTGAGATCATGGCCTGAGCCCCTGAGCTGAAATCAGGAGTAGGATGCTTAACTCACTGAGCCACCCAGGCGCCCTATACATAGCATAGTAGTAGCCAACATTTATTGAGTGCCTACTAAGTGCCAAGCATTATTCTAAGCTCTTTATGCATTTTACCTCTTTTAATCATCTGAACAACCTTGTGAAATTTACTTCCATTTGACAGATGACACAGGCAGGTTCTGTAACTTGCTTCAGATTGCACAGCTAGTAAACGAAGGAGCTGATAGCTCATGCTGTTAACATCTTCACCAAACCAGCCCCACCCAGAAAGTCAGTGTCTGGCTTTATTTCTGTGCTGAAGTCTGTGCTTTACTGGGTTACACCCCCTGTCAGGCTTACAGGTGGATTACCACCCTGTTCTTTCTTACCCTCCATCACATCCACCTGCAGTCCTCAGTTCATGATGCTCAGTGACTCCCTTGGGGATCTGGAGGTGTCACAGGTAAAAGAGCCCTTTTACCTGTTCTCTGCCACCTCCTCAGAACTGGGGTTCACTCGATCCTGTAGGTTTATCTCATGAGAAACAGTAGTCACAGACCAGGCTGCTTTTTTGGAATTCCAGTGAAGAAACCGTCTTCAGCCTTGTTACATCCTGTCTGCTCCTGTTCTCTCCCCTCTTGTCAAGCGCTGAATATTTGGGGTAGGATTAATCCGTAAGGCAGACTGGAAAGCCGGCCGCGTTTGCCCCTTTAAACCGCCCATTCTATTAGTCCTTCCTATTTCACTCTTTCCTATCTCAGTGTGTCAGTTGAATTACCAGCTTTTAGCTTCTGAAGAAATAGGAGGTTAGTGGGGGGAATGGAAAAGGCATTTAGAACAATGCTTCTCAAACTTTAATGTGCATATGAATCACCAGGGACCTTGTTAAGATGCCGATTATAGTAAGTGGATAGGTGGGGCCTGCATTTCTGACCAGCTCCCGAGTGTCTTAGCACCGCTGGTTTCTAGACCACACTGAGTGGCAGGTGTTTAAAGACTGAGGCACCACCCTGAGATGGCAGAGGATTTACCCTCTTACCTCTTACAAGAACATTTAATCCAAAGAAATGAGTCTCATGGGAATTAATGTAACCAGCTGCCAGAAGAAACTTTGGAATTTCAAGCCCCACCCGGACTGCTTACTGGTAAAACCGTTCATGGTTGGAGAACAGAATAGTATAACCTTGTCAAGTTTTGATATAAACACTATAAAAATAAGCATTTTCCTCCTTCAGTTTAATTTAGTGACTCTCAAATGATTTATATACATTTTTACTTAGCTTATATGAAAGAGTATCATCTTGGTGGTGCTCAAGGTTGAGTTTCTCATGATGCGGGGCGGGGGGCGGGGTGGAATAGAGGATTCAGCTGATCCTCATGCAGGGGCCACATGGGTTTTTCAGTATCTGTTTCTTTGTTCTTTCTCTCGTCACCTACATAAAAGGCATAAATTTAGTCAACTTTTATTTCCCCGGCTTTTGATTTGGAGGTGGCTCACCAGGAGTGTTTATGAATAATTCTGTTAGAACAGGTTTGATAACGCTAATCTGAATAAGGAAATATTCTTCAGAGCTTTATACGTGGAGTTGTGGTGTGGGCAGGAACGTGTGAAATGATGCTGGTGATTCTCCTGGTGATGGCTGAGGCTGATGCTCTCTGTTTCTGTTTCCAGGGAGGAGAACACTGCTACTACCAGGGCCACGTCCGAGGAAACCCTGCTTCATTTGTTGCATTGTCCACATGCCACGGACTTCAGTAAGTGTCCCCAGTTTTTTGTACCATCCATTCTTTCGATCCCTTATTTCCTTTAGTTTTAATGCACTGTAATCAAAATCTTTATTTTATGTCAAGAAATAATTTTTTTTAAAGATTTTATTTATTTATTTTTTTGACAGAGAGAGACAGCGAGAGAGGGAACACAAGCAGGGGGAGTGGGAGAGGGAGAAGCAGGCTTTCCGCTGAGCAGGGAGCCCCAGTGCAGGGCTCCATCCCAGGACCCTGGGATCATGACCTGAGCCGAAGGCAGACGATTAACGACTGAGCCACCCAGGCGCTCCGAGAAATAATTTTAAATCAGTGATGGGTCTGATCTTTTTCTCTTTTGAGGTTTATAAGCTGAGCAGATTTTGAAATTAGAGTCGCAGAAACAGACCAGGGTCTTTGGAATTATGATATGATACCGTACAGTGATGTTTGAAGCTTTTTTGTAGTTTCATCCAAGTTGTGACAAGAGTGGTTTGGGTAATGTTGGTTCTCTGGATGCTTAGCCCCTTGGTACCAGCTCTGCCCCTACTCCTTCCTGATGTTAGTTTTTATGGAATAACAGAAATTTCAGTAGGTGGAAACTCTTGACTCTTGCACAAAGACAACAGACTGTAAGTCACCTCAAGAGCTCATGTGTTCTAGCTGAATCCCACCTAAAACCCACAGCAAGCTTGTGGGAGGGTCCTTCTGTTCTCAGAAATCTCCAAGGAACGGAGTTCATCCTTTCTCGGGGCCTTGCTTCCTTTCTCATAACTTTCATTATCAAAGAATGTTTGCTGATGTTTAACTTGGGAATACACCTACTTCCTCCATTCTGTCGCTAATGGTGATACACAGGTGGCCGTCTCTTATTTATTTTGTGAATGCCTTATAAAGCTGCCGTGTCATTCCTCTGCATTCTACTTAGGCGAAATCATCTCGGTTGTTTCTTGTTTGTTTTACTTTTTGGGGCACAGAACAAGTCGG
The DNA here is from genome assembly GCF_004348235.1 of Phoca vitulina. Lineage (NCBI taxonomy): Eukaryota > Metazoa > Chordata > Mammalia > Carnivora > Phocidae > Phoca > Phoca vitulina. Next base: position 67,553,986 of record NW_022589707.1, on the reverse strand, counting down.
CACTTTAGTTTTGTTAAATTTTTGTTTGGAAACTTGAAAATGCATCCTGTCAGCTCCCAAGTTCGAGATCTGGCTTTTCCACGGAGCTAGCCGTTACTGAGTGTCTGCTGTGAGCCAGTCACTAGGAAAATCAAGGCCATGACACCATGACTCCTGTCCCCGGCAGCTCAGAGTCCAGTGGGGGCAGGTAAAGCTAGCTCAGCTTCCTACTAGGGAATGCGATAGGTGTATTTGTTTTCTTTGAGAGAGTAAGTAACAGGAAAATGTAAGAAGAGAGTGGGCACTGAGAAATGAGGTAGTGCTTGAGGTCTCCAGAGAAATGTCACCTGAAGAAGCTAGAGTGGGCCCTAGAACAGGCTTTGATAGAGTCTTCCAAGAGAGAGGGCTAGGCAGAGAGGTCTTCAAGAAAGCTAGGAAATAGAAATAATGGAACAGCCTGGAAAATCGAGCTAGTCTGCGTAAGCGGTGCCTCCAGTCAAGCTCGGGCAGTAAGTATGTCAGAGGCAGAAGGGAGAGAGTGTGGGAACTCTGTAACTTACATAGCCAGAGGAAGGAGGCCAGGTGCCTGAGAGCATGAAAGGCCTCCATCCGCTTATTGTTGGTTCTAAAAGACTTTTACTTATTTTAAATAAATTCTTTGACTAAGGAGACATTTTTACAAACAGGAATCCATGCCTCATATCTGAGGGCCTTGGTTTTCTTATCTGGAGAAGGAAACATTGACGTGCCCTTCAGTAATAAAACTGTTCTATCTGATCTCAAGATGATTGCAGCTTTCAGCTAAGAATAGTACCCTGGGCCCATCGACATTTGTGACAGCAAATGTGTGATAGTGATAGAAAAAAGAAGAGGCGTTTTTCCCTCTCTCTTCCTCTTAAAATCTCAACCCAAAGTTACCATGTAAGCATCTTGTGCAGGACGTAGTCCACTTTGCTTTCCAGTTTTCCAAACTGACACCATATTTGTGAGAAGGCATCCCTGCCCTCCAAGGGCTCTGGTAGACCTGAGAACCTGAGACCAAGAGCTTGCTGCTCATCCTGCATAGGTATCTGAAAGAGGATGGAAAAGTAACTGTAAGGAAACTTTAGTGACTAGATCAGGAGTAGAACCCAGAGCCAGCTTCAGTTGTTTTAACAAAGTAAAATTTACCTCTGCCTTGAGAAACCTTTTCAGTTAAAACTAAACAAAAGGAAACAAATAGAAAAATGCGCCATGTGTCTAGGAACACTGTCAGGATTGTATATAAGCATATTTGGGTGTTCTTAGACTTTTATGAGTGTGTTGGATAAATTTACTCTTGTTCTTCTTGTTACTTATTAATTATTACTTCTTATGTTGATTTTACCTTCTGAACAAAAATCCTGACAGAACTATTTTAGAGGATATTACCTAAATATTAAATAATTTATGTTGTCTCAATTACAGTGATTTGGATATGAAATAGATTATTTCATCCATGACTCATCTTTTATAAATTACCAAGTACATATGGAGATTTTTCATTTTTCTTGATTTACTGGATTCAGTTAAAGAACATAAAGGGAAAAAATAATCAGATTTCTATGTCTTTTCCATAAAGAACCTGCAAATGCACATTTTGTTTTTCAAATTCAAAGGACTAACGGGCAATATTTTGGTCTTGGTACGTTTGATGTTATGACAAAAATCCTGTAACTATGGGAACCCAAAAGAATGGAATCAAATGTAAGTTCATTGCCCTCTTGTGGCAATTTGTAAGAATGGCTGTTTCTTTTCAAAATCTTGTTTTGATCCATCCTTTTAAAATTTCAGCTCAATTGGCCTATAATAAGTAGGTCCTCCTAGCTGCAGGTTTTTATCGAATATATGCTCTGTGTGGACTCACTGCACTTATTGGAATTTATATAAATATAACAGAAAGGTGTCAATCCTCAAACAAAGTAAATAAAACATATACTTTTTAATAGTTAAAGAATTACTAACGGCACATTGTCATGTAGGGAGCCAGAATCTTCTAGATCCATATGGTGTCAGATTTTGCTTTCTTTACACTGTGTATCATGATGTTTAAACCCAATAAAAGTCACTGATTTTCACATTCGACACTGACCTAATGCAAGAGGAAATACCCTGTATTATTTAAACAAAATGATCTGCTTGCCACTTAATCAGCATAGCCATGTGAACTTTGGCAAAAGGTGATGGTACTGTACAATTTTCTGGATGAGTCTGGCCAGTTCTTAGCAGGGCAGAGAGAATGTCTACTGTTGTATTTGGTCTACTGTTTTGAAAAGGCTCGCCCCAACTCTGATTCCTTAGGCATGTATTGTCAGTAATATCTTACAAAGTGCATCTGTTTATCTTTAAATTCCAAATGCAGTGTCGTCCAAATTCAAAAAGTGTACTTTGGTTGAAAATCTTACAGATGTGAGAGTAGCCGTTCTAAGGGTATATGAAAGTTGAGGACATGTGGAAGATGTTACAGCAGGAATGAAAGAATTTGGATAGAGGCAGAGCTGGAGGCCATTATAATTATAGCTCAGGGAAATCAACTGATTTCACTAAGCCGTCAGTGAAAGATAAATACTATTTTATGCGTAACAGTTTGGGTCTCAGGCAGTCATTTCCATAGAACACTGAAAAATGACTCCAGAAGATCCCACCTTGTCCCCCCTCAAATGCCTGAATGATAAGACACATTTCTTTAGCATCACAAGGGGCTTGATCTCAGTAGAAGAACCGTGTTCTTTAAAAGGAGTGGCTCATTGGGATCTCTCTGGGTGGAGCTGAAGCCATATGTAGATTAAAATGCCCTCCAGAGGATTCCTCAGTTGGCTGATAGTCATCTCCAGCCTAAGAGATCAAAACCCAACTCCAGATTTATGCCCCCTCCCTGCATCCTGCTTCCATGTGCCTAGCCCATTCTGTCCTTCCTGCTGCTTTTCCCATTTTATTAACTGGGACTTCTCTCTCACCAGTTGCTCAGGTCAAAACCTTGGAGTCTTCACTGACATGACTCTTTCTTGCATACTCCATTTCAAATCTGCCAATAAATCCTCTTGGTTAGTTCTACTTCTGAAAAGTATCCAGAATTCGACCAGTTCTCATCATCTCCACCAATACCACGGTGATCTAGGCGGTTACTCTCTTTTTTCACCTGGATTACCGAGATAACTTCTCCATTTCTATCCTTGCCATCCAAAAGACTATTGTAACGTAGCAGTTGGAGCAATTATTTTAAAATTTAAGAGTGATTGTGTTTACCTCTCCTTAAACCCCTGCAGTGACTCCACATGTCTCTCAGAGTAAAAGCCACCGCCCCTAGAAGGCCTGCCTCATGTGGTCCCCACTCTTCCTCTGATCTCATTTTATGGCCCTCCCCTCATCCCCTTCCTCCAGCCACTCTGCATCCTTGATGTTCCTGGAGCACACTTAGGGCTCAAGTCTGACATGGTCTTTGCATAGATATCCTTATGGCTCATCTCTTCACTTCTTTCAGATCTTTGTTCAATGCCATCTTCTCTAGAAAGCCTTTCTCTAAAACTCTATATAAATCAACAATCTTCTTTCCTTGGTCTCTACACCCAGTCCTCTGGTACCATTTATTGCCCTTAACCTACTTTATTTTCCTCCCTAGAATTTTTCACCACCTCATATATATTTAGTTGTTGATGATATATATATATATTTTTGGTCTGTCCACCCTAGAATGTACATCAGCACCATGAGGGCAGAGAATTGGTCTCTTTTGTCCACTGCTGTATCCCTAGCACCTAGAGCCGTGCATCATAGGTGCTTAAGTGTGCGCTGAATGAGCAAACGGGTGAAGAGGCAGCCAATTGCAGATGGGCAATTCAGGAACCAATCTGCCTGGGCTCGCTCTCTCCCTGTCTCTGTTCCTCCCGGTTATGTAATTTGGGCAAGTTACTTCATTTCTTTGGGCTTTGGTTTCCTTCCCTGTAAAACGAGTATAGGCAAATGTATGAGTGTACCTCCTTCACACATTTGTGGAAAAGATGAAATGAGTGTAAAGTTTTCAGCTCCTGGTAAGCTGTTGAGATGTGTCACCTCTTGTGACGAGAGCATCTTCTAGGTGTGTGGTAGGAAGGCAATTCTCGATAGAGCCCTGACGATCTGCATCAGAACTGCCTGGGATTTGTTTAAAATGCAGCTTCCTGGGCCCTCGCCAAGAAATCTGAGGAAGGCCCTGAAAGTTTTACATTTTTGCAAGCTCTCCAGATGACTATTTGCATATTAAAGTTTTAGAATTATGTGTTGGAGGGAGGATAATGGACCACAATTATAGAATGATAATCCTGAACTTGGGGAAGGGTCATGATTATGGGGAGTCAGAGGGAGGGGCCTTTCCCTCTTAGTGGTGTGTGTGTGTGTGCACACATGTGTATGGTATGGTGCAGTGTTTATGCGTATGTGGGGTGTAGTTTTGGGGATGTGTGTGGTATGGTGTGTGGTATGTAATCTGTATGTGGTGTGTGCGTGTGTGGAGTGTGTGTGTGTGTCTGTGTATGTATGGTATGTGGTGTGTATCTGGTGGTGATGGGTGGGACTGGGAAGTGAGTGTTGAGAAGTAAATTAGTTCTCTGGCAGGGCGCCTGGGTGGCTCAGATGGTTAAGCATCTGCCTTCGGCTCAGGTCATGATCCCAGGGTCCTGGGATCGAGTCCCGCATCGGGCTCCCTGCTCCTTGGGAGCCTGCTTCTCCCTCTGCCGTTCTCTCTCTCTCTCTCTCTCTCTCTGTCTCTCATGAATAAATAAATAAAATCTTTAAAAAAAAAAAAATTAGTTCTCTGGCAGCGGCTGATTTTAAGATGATCTCGTTCTGAGGCAAGAGTCGATAGCCATGCGTAATTATTTTCTTGTCCTTGGCAGCGGGATGTTCTATGATGGGAACCACACCTATCTCATTGAACCAGAAGAAAATGACACCTCCCAAGTAAGTGCTCCTTCTGTTTTCTGTGGCAAATGTAAAAATTGATATTGGGAGCTTTTCCCCTTCTTTTTTCCTCCTCTTTTTGTCTCTATTTTATTTTCTTATTTTTAGAGTCAGGATAATAAATATAAATATATCCCATATATATAAAATTAATACTGACTAAGTCAAAATCACAAGTGGGTTTTTTTTTTTTTAAGTCTGTGTTTTACTCTGTATATTGGAAATACTTTCTGAGGTGTTCTGAAGCCTCCATTTTTGTTCTTTCTCCACTATATTGTGCTATGATTTGTCTTAGTTCGCTCAGGCAGTCATAACAATATAGTGGGGGGCTTAAACAACAGAAATTTATTTTCGCACAGTTCTGGTGACTGGAAGTCCAAGATCCAGGTGCCGGCAGGGTCTGTGTGTGTTGAGGGCACTGTCCTCGGGTTGTGATGGCCTCCTTCCTGCTGTGTGCCCACATAGCAGAGAGACAGAGCTGTGGTGTCTCTTCTTATAAGGGCACCAGCCCCACCCCACCCTGAAGACCTATTTTAACCTTTATTGCCGTCTCATAGGTCCTGTCCAAATACAGTCACATTGGGAATGAGGGCCTAAACATATGGGTTTTGCGGGGGGACACAAACATTCAGTCTCTAACAGACCAACTCAATAGAAATGTGATTTTCCACCTCTCTTTTCTAGATTTCAGATTTTTCTCTGTTGCCCTTTGTCTGTAGGGCCTTGTGCTGATGAAATGTAGGGAAATCTAAGTTTTCTTAATTCTCTCCTTCCTTTTAGTTGCAACATGCATTTTCCACAAATTAGAAAAGCATTGAGTTTATATTGTAGACTGCAGAGAAACATAATATACTCCATTCTTGCTCTGTGCACACAGATATTCTTCCTTGTATTCAACATTGTTCACTTAGGCAAGTAATTTCTAAAAATATACACTGTTTTGCCTCCCATAAAGGGAAGTGATTTGTTTTTAGCTTTTTTGTTGTTGTTGTTGTTTTTATTTTTTTATTTTATTATTTTTTTAAAGATTTTATTTATTTGACAGAGAGAGACTAGCAAGAGAGGGAACACAAACAAAGGGAGTGGGAGAGGGAGAAGCAGGCTTCCCGCTGAGCAGGGAGCCCGATGCGGGGCTCAATCCCAGGACCCCAGGATCATGACCTGAGCCAAAGGCAGACGCTTAACTGACTGAGCCACCCACGTGCCCAGGGGAAGCTATTTGTATTGTATTGTATTTTCTGGATGCTTACTGTTGACTTTTATATCACTTTGCTTGGACAGGTGAAGTTTTTTACAACAATATCATGAAACTTGACTGTTTATGACATTCTATTTTTTTTGATTGAAAGGAGCCAGAAATAATTATTTGAATGTTCATTAATTTTTCTTAGATGAAACATGGCTTTTTGTCTATTGGTTTGTCACAGAACTTGTATGACATTTGAATTTTGGAGCAAGGTCCATTTGGGCATCTACTTATACCAGTCATCTTACTCCCCGATACGAGACGAGTGTGAGCTCTGCAATCTTTGCCTGGCAAAACTATCTGGCTCTAAAAGTGGTGTAGGGATCCATGGAAAGGAACCAGTTATAAAAAGCATTAGCCCATTTTCCCAGATGTCTTACTTCTCCTTGGGGAAATAGGTTCATTCATTTATTTTCCATTACTACAGGCTTTGGCTTCTCTGTCTGCAGAGGCATTTTGTTTCTAATAGGAGAGCTCTCTGGTGCTGGGGGAATCTGGGAGCAGGAGAGGGTTGTGCGGTGGCCCATTGCCTTTTCTTTTTCTTTTTTTTTTTTTTTAAGATTTTATTTATTTATTTGACAGAGAGAGAGAGAGCACAAGTAGGCAGAGTGGCAGGCAGAGGGAGAGGGAGAAACAGGCTCTCTGCTGAGCAGGGAGCTGGGCGTGGGGCTCGATCCCAGGACCCCAGGATCATGACCTGAGCCGAAGGCAGCCGCTTAACCGACTGAGCCACCCAGGCGCCCTGACCCATTGCCTTTTCAAATCCAGGAGAGTGCGTAGTCAAGCTGTGGTTATTTTAGGAGTCTCAGCTTCTTCAGCTCTCATTGCCTAAGACTGGAGATAACTGGTTGCATGTGCTTAATCTTGGTTATTTGTGTTCTTTCAGGAGGATTTCCATTTTCATTCAGTTTACAAGTCCAGACTGTTTGAATTTCCCTTGGATGATCTTCCATCTGGTATGATATTCATATTATGACTTTGAAAAAAAAGTCAACTTTAATAATTCATTTGAATGCTTTAGAGCTAATCTATATGTGGAATACCCTTAGCTCATGACCGCTCATAACAATTTTAGAGAGAAAGGGACATCAAGTCAAGGACATCAGGAGGGAGAATAAAATGTAAACTGACTTCATGTTTGTAGTGGATGAGTTTGGAAAGATACAGCTTGAGCACATTGAAGAAGACTTTTTAAAATTAGAAAAAGAGCAAGGTATTTCTGAGTGGAGAAATAATGTTAGAGCAAAAATTGGTCTGCATAGACAAAATATAGAAAACTTCACTTTCAGTGAGATACTGATTCTGTTAACATAGGGATGAACTTGTAATCATTTTCCTATTTGTTTTCCTCATCTCTTTTTGCCTCACCATTTTAAGAAAGAACGATTATAGATTAACACTTATTATTATTTTTTAAAAAAGATCTATTTATTTATTTTAGAGAGGGGGAGGGGCAGAAGGGGAGGGAGAGACAGAATCTCAAGCAGACTCCCCAATGAACATGGAGCCTGACACAGGGCTCGATCTCACAACCCTGAGATTTTGACCTGAGCTGACGCCAAGAGTCAGACCGTTAACCAGCTGCGCCACCCAGGTGCCCCTAATGCTTTTTATTATTATGTGCCTTTTTGTGAAATTAGTCTTTGCTTCTCATGTGTGTTTGTTTACATTTGTTTATAGGTGTCAGTTTGAGTTGCTTCCAAATCTTCACATGACAAGTAGGGCAGTGTACTTACACTTTGCTCGTTAGTGGAGCGGTGATTGTATGGAGTGCATTGGTCTTTGGCTCTGTAGGACTTACCGGTTTTCTCCTACTGAAGGTAGAACACACTCAGAATGTCTAATGTGGAGAAGCTTCCTTTCCTACTCAGTGAGCCCTGACCATGGCTATAGTACATTCTGATTTTTAATCTCATTTTTATCTTCGCTATGGCTCTGTGAGATTGATATAATTATTCACATTTTGTAGATGAAGAAATAGGCTCAGCCAGCCTGTCTTTTCCAGGGTCCGACAGCTAGTCTGGGACTGAGCAGGGTGTGGATTGTGCCAGTGTGAGAATGTGTGCTTGGAGAGAGGTGCAGGGGAAATGGTAGAATCATCCGACCGAGAGCACATCCTTATAAACTACTGCTTAGGGAAACCACTCAAATGTTTACATTGTTGGGGTGCCTGGCTGGCTCAGTTGGAAGAGCATGTGACTCTTTTTTTTTTTTTTTTTAAAGATTTATTTATTTGACAGAGAGAGACACAGCGAGAGAGGGAACACAAGCAGGGGGAGTGGGAGAGGGAGAAGCAGGCTTCCTGTGGAGCAGGGAGCCCGATGCGGGACTTGATCCCAGGACCCTGGGATCATGACCTGAGCTGGAGGCAGACACTTAACTGACTGAGCCACCCAGGCACCCCAGAAGAGCATGTGACTCTTAATCTCGGGGTCATGAGTTCAAGCCCCACATTGGGTGTAGAGATTACCTAAATAAAAACTTAAGAAAGAAAATTTACATTGTTTCCTCATTGGAAAATGAAATGAGTGTTTGCTAAGGTCCCTTCTCTAAAGTAGATTTGTAACTCCTTGATCTTCTGCAGTTCTTCTCTCCTGCTGCAAAAGGGATAGAGGATCCTGTTTTACAGAACTCACTATTTTGAAAAATCTGCAAATAAGCATATAGATGCTCTTACTTTACACAGACACTTTAGGCTGTTCCTTCAGTTACCTTATGAAACTTTTTACAATCCCTATTATGGGAGGAAAGTAAATCATGACTAGCTGCCTGAGTATAAAGCTACAATCTAATAGGTCTTATTGGAAGCAATGGACATTAATTAATATTTAAAGTAATAAATAAGGATCCCCATAAGGACTTTAATGTAATCCAATTGTACAACTTGTTTTTTAGAATGAAATATTTTCCATCATAGTGGATTCTTTTTTTTTTTTTTTTTTTTAAGATTTTGTTTTAAAGTAATCTCTATACTCATCGTGGGGCTTGAACCTACAACACTGAGATCAAGAGTTGCATGCTCTACCGACTGAGCCAGCCAGGCGCCCCTAATCATACAATTTTTAAAAAAACTTTGTTCAGGGTTACTCTCCCACAGAAACTTTAAAGATGACTTGGCATTCAACATCTTCTTCCAAAACTCAGGTCTGTTTCAGTTAGTTTCTGGTTTTCTTTTCTTACCAGAAGTTGGCGCTGTCAGTTTTAAGGGTGTTATTTGTCTTTCTAGATGCTTGGATTTATGATAAATTAGAAAAAAATTTCTTGTGAAATAAGCTCAAGAGTAAGCTTTTTTATTTTAGATTTAATAAAGTTTTCCTGGGTCCTGGATTATCAAGACCTTTGTCTTGCTATGCATTATGTATTTCCTAGAGATAGAATATGATCAGATGTTCCCCAAACTTGTTTAACTTGTGGAACCTTTTGTTTTATATGACACGTCTCTTAGGATTAGTGCCCCTAAGAAAACATTGGAGAGAAGTTTATTTATTTCCTACAGACCCCTTAGCACAGGCTGTTTTTAAAATTCCTACCAGGAAATATATAAATCTTGTATACCATTGGATGATTTGGCACACGTGCACTCCCTTGGTGAGATTTGGCACATTCCCATCATCCTGGTGCCTTCCTTCGTGCCTCTTCCCAGTCAGCACCACACACTTCTGCAATCCCTTTTCTGACTTTTAGGTTAGCCTGTTTTAGATCTTCATGCAAATGGAATCACACATGTGTTCAGCTTCTTTTGCTTAGCATGTGCCTAGGAGATTAATGTTGTCAGAGGTTAGCAACAGTTCGTTCTTTGTAATTACTGAGTATGTTCTGCTGTTTAAAGTTACCACAGTCTTTTATCCATTCTGTTGATGGACATTTGGGTTGTTGCCAGTTTTTGGCTGTTACGAATAAAAGGACTCTAAACCTTCTTATAAAAATCTGTTTTGTGGACACGTGTTTACATTTCTTCTGTCGAATACCTGGCAGTGGAAATACCGGGTCTTAAGGTAGGTGTGTGTTTGACTGTATAATAGTGTTTCTCAAACTGCAGAGTGTATCAGAGAATCACAGGCTGCTGGCTCCATGTCTGGCGGGCTTTTTCAAGCCCCTTAATTGAGATATGATTGACACTAGAGAAAAGCTGTACGTAATTAATGTATACAACTTGACGAGTTTGGAGATAAATGTACATCCATGAAGTCATCACCATAATCTATGCCATAAGCATACCCATTAACTCCAAAAGTTTCTTTCCACTGTCTTTATTATTGTTATTGTAGTATTAGTAGTAGTAGTGAAAAGAATACAATGTAAGATCTACACTGTTAACAAAATTTATATATGCAATATAGTATTATTAATTCTGGCCACTCTGCTGTACAGTAGATCTTTAGGACTTATTCATCTTGTACAACTGAAACTTGGTGCCTTTCAACTAATACCTCCCTGCTTCCCCCTTTTCTCAGCTCCTGGCAACTATCATTCCACTTTCTGCTCCTAGGAGTTTGACTATTTCAGATTCCTCATATAAGTGGTATCATGTAGTATTTGTCCTTTTGTGTCTGGCTAGTTTCACTTAGTGTAATGTCCTCCAGGTTCATCCGTGTTGTCACAAATGGAAAGATTTCTTTTTTTTTTTTAAGGCCAAATAATACTTTATTGCATATTCATACCACATTTTCTTTATCCATTCATCCACTGATGAATATTGAGGTTGTTTCTGTATCTTGGCTATTGTGAATCATGCTGCAGTGAACATGGGAGCACAGGTATGTCTTTGAGATCCTGATTTCAATTCCTTTGACTGTATACCCAGAAGTGGGATTGCAGGATCACATGGTATTTCTATTTTAATTTTTTGAGAGGAACTTCCATACTGTTTTCCATAGTGGCTGTACCAGTTTCTAGAGTTTTTGATTCAGTACATCGTGGATGGGTTATGAGAGTTTGCATTTCCCACAAGTCCCCAGGTAATGTTGATGTCTTTAGTTTTTGGATTGCACTCTGAGAACTCCGGCTGTATGAGAACTGCTGAACCTTTTTCTTAAAGTGGTTATACCATTTGACACTCTCATCAGCACTATCTGATATACCCAGTTGTTTCACATCTTCACCAGCACTTGGTGTGTCATTCTTTAATGAAGGTCAGTCTTGGAAGGCTAGGTTGGCTATTCAGAAGATTCTTGATAAAGAATGTGGTGGTATTTATAGGAAAAATATGAGAAATATTTGGAGATAAATTAAAATTTGGAGATAAATTTTTAAAATTTTATTCATTCATGATATTTTATTTAGTATTCATATGAACACAATTTTTTTGATTAATGTTCTATATTATCTTTAAGTGTAACATACATTATAAACTTTATAACCATATAGTTATAATTATATCATTTATAAGTTATGATTTTATATTAATTATTAATAACTATAATAATTGCTAATAGTTAATAACTAAATTGAATATAATTATACAATTTATATGAGGAAGGGATAGTAAAACTTTGCCCTGTCTGAAAGAAACCTGGGAAATGCACTGAATTCATTTATTTTTATTTCCTTTTAGAATTTCAACAAGTACACATCACTCCACCAAAATTTATTTTGAAGCCAAGACCAAAAAGAAGTAAACGGCAGGTATGTATTCACAGGTATATTCCATGGTTTTTTTTTTTTTAAAGATTTTATTTATTTATTCATGAGAGGCAGTGAGAGAGAGAAGCAGGCTCCCAAGGAGCAGGGAGCCCGATGCGGGACTCGATCCCGGGACCCCGGGATCATGACCCGAGCCAAAGGCAGATGCTCAACCATCTGAGCCACCCAGGCGCCCTATTCCATGATGTTTTAAAAACACTTGGCAACTGGGCGCCTGGGTGGCTCAGTTGGTTAAGCGACTGCCTTCGGCTCAGGTCATGATCCCAGGGTCCTGGGATCGAGTCCCACATCGGGCTCCCTGCTCTGCCGGAAGCCTGCTTCTCCCTCTCCCACTCCCCCTGCTTGTGTTCCCTCTCTCGCTATGTCTCTCTCTGTCAAATAAATAAATAAAATCTTAAAAAATAAAAATAAAAAAAAATAAAAAATAAAAACACTTGGCAACTGCCAGTCGTTTAACTCTACATTAAGTCTCTGTAAGAGGGTTAAGTCTTAGTTCAGGCATTTGTCAAGGTGTGGTAAACAGTAAGATGACCGATCTGTAGGAGCCGTGGAGGGAGGCCATGTTGTTTCATAGACTCAAAAAGGACTCATGATAGTGTTGATAATATGGTTATTCATCATACAGGCAGATTATGGCCCTAGCTATGGCATCTCCGATTCTTTCTATCATAGACCTCTTTTCTTGCCTGGGTTGTATGTTGTATCACGTCATGGAGTCTACTTATAAAGATACCCCTTTAAGAGGGACTCCATCAGGTTTTAAAGCCACAGAATGCTCTTGTCACCCTTGAGCTACGTTGGAGTCTGGGATATAAACTCAGGATGTCCACTTTATGAATGTTCAGTGGATCTTGGACTTAGCAAAAATACTAAGTCCTTGTATCCTGCTTTACACCACATGAAGTGTAGGTACTGTTAATCCCCTTTCACGGGAAAAAAAAAATGATGTCTTTGAAATGTGAAAATGACCAGAAATGTAGAGCTGGGAAATGGTTGAGGTAGAATAAGAGCTCTAGTCATCAAAATTCCATATGATTTCTCTCATTTGTGGAGTCTAAGATATATAAAATGCATAAACAAACAAAAAGCAGAATCAGATCTGTAAATATAGAGAACAAACGTGGTTGCCAGAGGGAAGTGAGTGGAGAGATGGGCAACATGTGTGAAGGACAGTGGGAGACACAGGCTTCCAGGTGGGGAATGAGTAAGTCATGGGGGTAAAGGGCACAGCACAGGGAATAGTCAGTGATATTTTAAGAGTGTTGTCTGGGGGCGCCTGGGTGGCTCAGTCGTTAAGCGTCTGCCTTCGGCTCAGGTCATGATCCCAGGGTCCTGGGATCGAGCCCCGCATCCGGCTCCCTGCTCGGCGGGAAGCCTGCTTCTCCCTCCTCCACTCCCCCTGCTTGTGTTCCCTCTCTAGCTGTCTCTCTCTCTCTCTCTGTCAAATAAATAAATAAAATCTTAAAAAAAAAAAAAAAAAGAGTGTTGTCTGGTGACAAATGGCAGCCACCCTTGCAGTGAGCACAGAGTAACGTATGAAGTTGAATCACCAGGTTGTGCACCTGAAACTAATGTAGCGTCGTGTGTCCAGTGTACTCAAAAAAGAAAAGGAAACAACAGAACCCTGGTTATTAGAATTAAGATATCATGTATTATGTGTGTGTGTTTGGCATAAAAAACACAGGATGAGAGAAATGGATCTCTAGTAAGATTTCTAGTAAGAAACCAGTTATCTTCTGTATAAAATATGTTTAATAAGTATGAAATAAAATAACTCTATAGGCACATTTCTAATGTGAATAATAATTGGTTTTTGTTTGTTTTATTGAAGCACAGCTACCTGTGCCTGGCTCTGTTCTAAAAATTTTAATTGTATTAACTCATTTAATCCTCATTATAATCTTATGAGGAAGGTATTATTATTATCCCCATTTTACTGCTAAGGACATTGAAGCATAAGAAGCTTAAGAGCCTTGCCCAGGGTAATAGTGAGTTACCCAGTGGTGGAGTTCAGATTCTGACTTAGAAAGTCTGGTCTCAGAGAAGTGCTTATAACCATATATGCTTTATACACTGCCTCTCAGAAGGCTTTGGGTTCCATGAATTGCTACCAGGAGCTTTATGTATTTTGTGAATATATGTATATATTGAGGCCCAGTTAAGTAAATGAAGATTGCCAACAAGATTTAATTTGAAATAGTGTTTATTTTTCATGAATTATGAGATCAGAGAATAGGATAATTTTATTTTTTCCTCAAATTTTTTATTTTTTTAAATTAAGTTCAATTAATTAACATATAATGTATTATTGGTTTCAGAGGTAGAGGTCAGTGATTCAGCAGTCTTATATAATACCCAGTGCTCATTACATCACGTGCCCTCCTTAATGTCCATCACCCCGTCACCCCATCCCCCAACTCCCTCCCCTCCAGCAACCCTCAGTTTGTTTCCTATGATAAGAGTCTCTTATGGTTTGTCTCCCTCTCTGATTTCCTCTTGTTTAATTTTTCCCTCCCTTCCCCTATGATCCTCTGTTTTGTTTCTTAAATTCCACATACAAGTGAGATCATATGATAAGCATGGCATAATGGAAAAAGTTAATTTTACAGCTCTTGTTAAAGACTGTGTTATAGATGAACTGCAGGGAACCAAGGCATATGGCTGCCTTAGTTTCTCCTACCAGTAGCATCCACTGATCATGATTTTGAAGGTGGAGAAAATTCGTTGTTGAACAGATAGATATAACATAGCTGTAATAGATAAACCAAAACTGCCTGGAAGCTCTCAAAACTATCTTAATAAAACTCTTACATCATTTGGGGGATCCCTTGAACTGTACCAGAGGAAGAAAGGGCATTCTCAATCCCAGATCTGGAGATTAGAGAATAAAAGTGTCCCCTAGACACCCCTGTATCCTCTCAGAGATCCTCAGAAGCTTAAATTCAACCAGAAAGAATGCACTTCATGTGTTACAATCTCCAAGATATACTGGTAAGTGAAAATAACCTGATTTTGCCTGATGCAAAAGCTAGTGAAATAAATAGAAGTACTAAATAAAATATATGTTATGTTTGATTTTATATGCATAAATATTTCTGGAAGAAACCAGTAACTGTGCTATACCCATTGTGGGGAGAAAGGTTAGCAACTAGGTAGATGGGGAACAGAAGTGAGAGGAAGACTTTGATCTTGAACCTCTTTATAGTTCTTTAGTTAATCTTTGAATCATATGAATTTATTACCTGTTCAAAAATTGAGTAAAATTGACAAAAATGAAAAAAAATTCTGAAGGAATAAAAGTGGAAATGTTTATTTCTCTCATATGTTTTAGTTTTTTTAATTAAAAACACTTTTTTCAGCCTTATTGTAGTATAATTAATTGACAAAATTGTTAAGATACTTGAAGTATACAATAGGATGATTATATATAGAGAGAGAGAGAGGAGAGAGAGAGAGGAGAGAGAGAGAGAGAGAAAGGAACCCCCCCATTGAGTTAATTAATACATCCATCACCTCACATATTTACCTTTTTTTTTCCCTTGGTGAAAACATTTAAGTTATGTCAGCAAATTTCAATTATATAATACAGTGTTATCAATGTTGGTGTCCATCAACGAATGACTGGATCAAGAAAATGTGGTGTGTATATATATAGTGGAGTTTCATCCAGCCTTGAAAAAGAAGAAAATCCTATCATTTGTGACAACATGGATGAACCTGGAAGGCATTATGCTAAATGAAATAAACCAGACAGAAAAAGATAAATACTGCAAGGTATCACTTATATGTGGAACCAAAAAAAAAAAAAAAAAAAAAATCAAACTCACAAAACAGTAGAAAAGTGGTTGCCAGGGGCTGTGAGTGTGGAAATCAGAAGTGTTTGGAAAAAGGGTACAGTATAATATGCAACATAATATGTAACATATTTTTTAGTTTTCCACAGCCAAGTTCAGGGGGCTTATGTAGGTGCTATTTCCTTTACCATATTGCAGCTTCGTCGACATCCTCGTAACATAGAGGAGGAGACCAAATATATTGAGCTGATGATTGTCAACGATCATCTAATGGTAGGATGTGCTAAATTTTTTGTCGTTTGAACTTGTGTGTGCCAAGGGGTAAAACTGGTGGATACAGAAATATGTTTAGAAGAAACAAGAAACCCAGAAAATTGTAACTTGGAAAAGAGATTTGTGTATGTAGCCAAATGTATTTTGTTAGCGAGTAACAACCTCTAAATTGGAAACATTGTTAGGTGGAAGTAACTAGCAGTATTTTGTGACATTCCAGAAATACTTCTTTGACTTAGAGTTAGTCAGCCCTTCGGATTTGCTTAATGAATATTTGTATTTTGAAGAAATCAGTGAGGCACCAGTAATGGGACACTTTAGTTTGCAGCATACAGCTTTATCCTGATAAAAGAAAAGCAGTTTTTCAATTTCTGGCCTGCTATGCAACAAACCATATGGAAATGTTTATATATAGGCAAGCAGTGAAGACTTTAGGATAGGAATCTGGCAAAACTTCCTTCTTGCTGAGTCATTTATTTTGACCCAGAGTGTGTATATTCAGTGCATGGGCATGTTGCAGGAAGTAGCTTACATTTACAGCACAGCAGTGAGTTGTAATGTTAACTGCTCTATGTAACCTCAGTTTTAAACTAAACATGTTCCATGATGCACATTGCTGAATTTTACTTAATTTCAGGGATAAGTACATTTTAATTTACTTTGAGTGATTTATTTGAGGGAAAATGTGTCATTTGTTTGCATATGATTAAACAAACATCGATCACTTATTGTTGCCAATAATAATAATAATAATAATAAAAAAATCCAGATTGAGTTCTTCTTTGTTCAGGCTAGAACTAAGTTTTATCTTTCTAACCTCTTGGAAGTCAGTGAATGTTACTGTTTCCTGAGATTTTTACATGATCAGAATAAGTTGTAAGAACATACTATTTCGACTTTTTAGGATAGTGCACATTCAGATGCCTGCAGAGGTCTGTAGGCAGGTAGCACAAATGAAGTAAGCCAGATGTGAAACAATAGGGAGGGGTGAGGCCGTGGCAAAAGAAAAGATACATGGCCTGTCTAATGGGAGTGGCTGCCTCTCAGTACTTGCTAGTTATCACCGTGAGGGATGCTAATTTTAAGGGAAGCCAGAAATCAGGTTTTACATGCTATTTCGTGGTGATATTTCACACTATTCACATACACTTTTTCTGGCTATCCGCCTTACTTATATTTGTATGTCTTGCAATGCATAGACAACTTTCCTACGTTTTATCATTTTGAATAACAATTCTGTGTTAAAAGTAAACTTGTGAAATGGATGGAATAGGTATTTTTTACTTCCTCTGGCAGTTAAGTAAACTGAGGCCTCAAATTCTTAAGAACCTTTCCTCAGACTACACAGCATATAAAGAACTAGTTCTCAGCTCTTATAATTTTTTTACAGAAAGCCATAGAGGTATTTCAGTTACACTATGTTTTCTCTGCTGAGGTGATTATTTGGAAGCCCTTCACTTTTTTTGTTTTGTTTTGTTTTCAGTTTAAAAAACATCGGCTTTCAGTTGTACATACCAATACATATGCGAAATCTGTGGTGAACATGGCAGATTTAGTAAGTATCAACTTGATTCAATATTGCCATAGAGGAATTTCATCTCCTGATTGCTAACAGAATGGATGATATGGTTCTTATAGTTTCGGTGCTCTGAATTGCACTTTAGGCAAGGTGTCCCATACGTAAGTCCCTAGTAACCTTGCAGTGGACTTTATTGATTTTGATCTCTGGCTGGGAAGATATAAAAGGAGGTGGTCAAAGTTACCCATGGATTGATGCTTGAAATTTCTCCTTATATTTTTCACATTGAAAAATAAAAAGTTGAGTCCTAATCCTTAACGAAGATACTCATTGTGTACTTCCAGCATTGGAGAAAGAGGTGGTTGTGCTGTTTTCAAGAGAGCGCCTGGTTGTGTGTGAATGAGGCACTAGCAATCCTACTATATTTCCTTTCTGCCTGACGAGGCAATGTGGGTACCTTCTCCACGAGTTTAATTGGGACCAGTTAGGTTATATAGAAATTATATCCTAGGGGAGTCTTCGTTGTTCCATTCTTCTCTTGGGAAACCCAAAGATGCATGAATTCTTTCTCCAGGGTGCCAGAAAAGAGACTCAGGGAGATCCTTGAAAAAGGGTGCAAATATTTGTCAAAAAGTGATCTTTTATTTCTAATTAGTCCTCTGTTCTTTGGGTATTAGTTGTGAACAGTTTGACTCTCTGTTACTCAAGGAAAATGCATGTGAATTAGAAAAATAATGATCTCCCTTAAAGACAATAGTTTTTTACATTTAACTAGAACTCAAAGAGTTTTCATAAGAGGAGCTTTATAATCCTGTTCATAAATCATTTTCTTTTACCACAATAGCTAGTGTATTCCTTTTGTTAATATGCCAGATATATAAAGACCAACTGAAGACAAGGATAGTATTGGTTGCTATGGAAACCTGGGCAGCTGACAACAAGTTCGCCATATCTGAAAATCCATTGATCACTCTACGTGAGTTTATGAAATACAGGAGGGATTTTATCAAAGAGAAGAGTGATGCAGTTCACCTTTTTTCGTACGTAACTTACGATTTATTACTTTTTTTGGTCCCTGTTGAATTCTGTATTACTTGTGACATTTGGGATAGGAATCTGGCAAAATTTAGCCTTTCTCCAGTATAATGCAATTAGGATTTGACATGGCAGATACATTTGGAAGAAGTTTTAAAGTATAGATTGTTTGAAGCTGTCATGAAAGTATAAGAGGTTTAGTTTTGAGTTATTTTATTATTGCATGTATATTTTTATTTAATTTTCAAGAGATTTAATCAGAGCATTTATTGAGTAAAAGTACTGTTAATACTCATAAAGAATATTCGTGACAGATTAATTATATTCTTTAAAGTTTCTATATTTTAAATGTTAATGTCACCTTTCCTTTGGTCCTAAGGTAAGACCTTAGTATTTCTGGAGTTTACTTTTAATTTTTTCTCACTTTCATGGTTTTTTTGGGGGGGTAAATGCATATTTGATATAATAGCAAACTATATATTATTATAGCATTTAAAAAACATATTATGTAAAGTAAGATCTGTTGAAGGAAGTTATAAATGGAAGTAAAAGAGTATATTTTTGGGTAACTTTTATATTTTACACAATTTCAAATTTATAGAAACTTTGCAGGAATACTACAAGGAAATATATGCTCTTTACCCAGATTCATTAATTATTTACATTTTGCCCCATTTGTTTATGATTTTCTTCCTTCTTTCCTTCTTCCCTTTCTCCCTCCCTCCCTTCCTTTTTCCTTTCATCCATTTATCTATCAATTTTTTTTTTTCCTGAACCATTTGAGAGCAAGTTGGAGATACTTACTGGGCCTTCACTACTAAATACATGTATATTCCCTAAAGATAAAGACATTCTCTTATATCACCATAGTAAATTATTGAATTTTTATTAATTAAAATTTTGTTAAATTTATTAAATTTTATTAAAATTTTTATTAAATTAAATTATTAAAACTAGAAAATTTAACAGTGATACAATACTTTTAAGTAACCTATATTCAGGCTTCTCCAATTGTCTGGACAATGTCTTTGATAGCTAATTCCCTCCCCCATTCAGGACCCAACACAAGGTCATGCATCGCATTTAATTGTCCTGTCTCTTTAGTCTCCTTTAATTTGGGAGATTTCCTCAGCCTTTCTTTGTTTATTTTGGGTTTAACATTTTTGAAGAGTGTAGGTCAGTTATTTTATAGAATGTTCCGCATTGTGGGCAGGTCTGATGTTTTCCCACTGAGAGATTCAAGTTAGACATTTTGGTCAGAAATACCACAGAGGTGATTTTGTATCCTCCTCAGAGTATACCGTATTAGTGATTTTTTCAAAACAGGTATAGTTCTGTTGAAGGTATTATTGCTCATGTGGGGAAACATCCCTCAGAAACTCTTTGGTTATGTGTGTAAATAATATTCACATTCCTCCCTTACCTCAGGAATATACAGTATAGGAATGTATTTGCATTGAGAACGTAAGTGTGGTAAATTAATAATGAAAGGTGCAGTGATACTTGGAACTTTGAACAGTAAGCATTTTTCATTTCCTTTTCTAAAAGGGGAAGTCAATTTGAGAGTAGCCGGAGCGGGGCAGCTTATATTGGTGGGATTTGCTCGTTGCTGAAAGGAGGAGGCGTGAATGAAGTAGGTGTGAACATCTGTACAGTACAAAGTGGCATGATGGCTGAAAATGTTTTCCTAATATTTAAGAGATAATTTCTCATATTCCTCATTCTCTAGATGTTAGGTTGTTTTATTCACAACCAATATGGTTGCTATAAATGACCGGAGGACAGAGAATAGGAAAATAATGGAAGATAATATTTGATAATTCTGTTCATGTTCTACTTAGAATAATCTCCAAATTTAGCT
This sequence comes from Phoca vitulina, assembly GCF_004348235.1. Taxonomy (NCBI): domain Eukaryota; kingdom Metazoa; phylum Chordata; class Mammalia; order Carnivora; family Phocidae; genus Phoca; species Phoca vitulina. The sequence goes on along the minus strand of NW_022589707.1, from coordinate 67,533,683 downwards.
ATTTACAAATTATATAGATAAAATCTTTACTTTTATCTTTATTGAAAATAAGGCCCTGTCTATGCTTTGGCTGATTTCCTGAAGAACTGAGTAATTCTTGAAGCATTGGCTTACTACCTAACAACCCAATTGGAAATATTCTTCCTTCTTCAATATTTGGCAAAGTTTTGGAGGAAAAAATAGACTAAGTTTTCCGAAGAGTTTCTTTTACCCCTAAGGCACTAAGTCTGATGGAAGTGATCTAAAAGAAAAATACCTGAATCAACATATTGAAAAAAGTATCTTTAGGTCTCAAGTTTCTTTTGCCCACAGATCATTACCACTTCCTGTTACTCATACCATTTGTTTTCTGAAGCCACATTCTATTTAATTTGGGGAAGTTTGGGGCATGCAAGTAGACACACAAAAATGAACAAGTTCCAAATAATTTACACATTTACTTCTATTATTTTCTAAAAGACTGACTTATGTGTATACAAGTATTAAGTTTTTCAGAAATGTCACTAGTGAAATTTGGACTCAGAATTAGACTTAATTTTCTAAACCCAAAAGGTGGTGATTCCCTGGCTTCTAGTCTTCCCTATCAGATTGAATCAAACATAGGTTTATTTCTTACAGCTTTTTTCTCAAATGCTCCATCGTTCAGCTTTAGCTACTGTATGTTTAACCTCTACTAAATAAGAGGCTTAGAAATTACTTATTTCCAATTATATTGTGTCATTTTTCTCTGGTCCATCTTAAATAAAAAATAATTCCCATTTACATGTATTTTGTTTTTGCTCTTGTTTTTCAGTTTGGGAAAACTGATTTAATGGCAGTTACTCTCGCCCAGTCATTAGCCCATAATATTGGTATTATCTCAGACAAAAGAAAGTTAGCAAGTGGTAAGTTCACCCTTGTGGTTTAGTTGTATTTAAAGTAGACTCTCTATAAATATTTTGGAGAATGAGATTTTAAATTCAGTTCCTTGATCAAATGAGTTTGGGTGATGGTATAAGATAAACAGCTGGGGCATATAATATTTTCTTCAAAAGTTATACAAGATAATGTTTGCCCTGTAGGTGAAGATGTCTCCATGTGTAATTAACATTTAAAGCTATGTGATGATAAATTCATTGTTGAATTTAAAAAAGGACAAAATAACCTCAGTTTGGTAATTTTAAATGGTCTTGTAGAGAATCCTAGGCATGTAGGTTCAAGGTATACTGTTTTATTATGGTTTATTTAAAACATCTCTTAGTATGGCCATAGAGGAGAGTTTGCCTGCTAAAGGGCTCTGGTAAACTATGCTGGGACTAGCATCTAGGAAGAATACATTTTCCCAAGTAGGTAAAGTTAATTCACCAGGAATAGTCAAACGTCATGTATTTGGAGTAAGTTGATTAGAATCATATTTATCTTATTATTTTAATAACAAATATAAATGATTGTTTATATTAATAATAACTATTACCATTTATGAAGTGCCCATTAAAAGACAGATAATTGAATGCCAGTATTATCTACATCTAGATACTCATTTAATACTCAAGATAATCCTGCAATTAGCCCCATTTTACAGAATAAGGTGACTGGATGTTAAAAGGGTAACGTCTCCAAGATTACTCATATAGTAAGTGGCAAGTCCAGGTTTTGAACCCAGGTAGTTTAAGCCTTTCTGCTGAAACAATATACTGTACTGCCTTCTATCAGCAGCTTTGGTGCAGAGGTTTTAAAACTGGACAAGAAATTGTAAGAATTCCCATAAGGGACTGTGAAACCAGAATCCTATAGTGATGCTATTTCACTGGTATTAGATTGTTAAGCCATTTTAAAGCATTTTAATGAGTGCTTTAAAAATAAGGCCACTTGTTAAAGTATCAAGGTTTTAATTTAGTAAAAATTATATAATCTTGATATGGTCAAAGTAGATTTTTGTTATTATGAATTGCATGCAAATCTTCAAATATAAGGAAACTTAGAAAGCAGGTATTACTTCTTAAGGGTATTTAAGGAATAAAGTGAAGATATACCTTTAAAAACTACTCTAATGCACCTGTTTTCACTTTATAAAAAGGCATTTGTATTCATTTTCTCTTAGGTGAGTGTAGATGTGAGGACACATGGTCTGGATGCATAATGGGAGACACTGGGTAAGCCACTTCTATTTGAAAATAACTCACTTTTACTTTCTCTGCTGTGCTGTTGTCTCCTTAGGAATATGACACCAACAGCTTAGTGCGTGGAACCTCACCATCGACATTAAAAAGAAAATTGGATGTAGATTTTCTCAGTGGCTCTCTATTATAAAATATTTTCATAAAATAGTCTCTTATTTATGAAAACAATTGTTGTCAGTTAAGATAGAAGACCAAAGACTTTGTTAGCCTTTCATCTAGGCTAGAAATATAAGTGAGGAACAGCTTTGTTCTTCATGGCTTACCTACTAATTTTCTTTTCTTTTGTCTCTTCAATTCCAATTAAATGGGTTGTAAACAGTAGTGTGCTGGTAAGCTGATTCTCAAAATAAAAAACAAGAAAAGAACGTGGCTTTGTAGCTTTCTCTGATTTTTGTGGTGTAAGTACTCCTACAATGGCTGATTTCAAGCTGCCAGAGTGTGGAAGAGATGTGTATACTCTGCTCTCCTGAGAAAGGTTTTCATTTCTATACCCTTCAACACACTGTCAGGCACCAATCTTGTATTTATTTTTTCTTAGTAAATTGTACAACCATTCCTTTCATGCCAAGATCATCACTACTCCTTACTTTCAACTTTTATCATCTTGAGCTTTTATTATCTTCATAACATTCCAGATACCCAGGCAGATTTCAGCCTCCCTCTCTCCCCTCCTGAATTCCATTTCTGTCGTCACTGAAAAGGCATAAAGAGTAGAAGAGTGAACCCTTGTATACCATCACCCGGCCTAAAAAAATACTTCCTACATAATTAAATCTCCCTTCTGTTCTCTCTTGTTGCTCCCCAATCCCAGCCAAAGTCACTACTGTCTTGAATTTGGTTCATATTATTCACAAGCCCCTTTTAATACTTTTATTGTTTATATGTGTATGTTGAAGTAATATAGCATTGCTTTGCATGTTTTTAGTTTATATGAAAGGAGTCATACTATATGTACTCTTCTGTGATTTGCTGTTTTTGATCTTTATGTTTTTAAGATTTATCCATGCTGATAATATACAGTTCTAGTTCATTGAATGTATACAGCACAAATTCCTCCATTCTCCTCTTTCTGCACACGAATCATATCATTTTCCTGCTCAGAACTTTTGTTGAGACTCTGTTGTCTGAAGAATAAGGTTTGGAGTTCTTCCTCCGGTACTTGGATATGCATAATCTTCTTCATCCTCATTTATAACCTCGTTTTCCCCTGCTGTTCATGGTTGGTTTGCTTATTATGATAGTCATACAGGGGTTTCCAGCTTTTTTGATCTTCTAACCATAATCCTACATGGATTTTAAGCTTCTTAAAAATTTGCTCACCATAAATGTACATTAATTCCAGCCTCTTTTGATTCCGTTGATATATTCTTTTCATTTGGAATTCTCATTTCTCTCTAACCACATTTCTAACCATTTGAGATTTATTATAATTTTAACTCCTGCATTGTAATTTAATTCCGTATGTCCTTATGCTTTGCCTCACCAATTAGTTGTGAATCTTTGAGGATTACATCTTACACTAATAGGTATTTCTGTTTGATCTCACACCATAATCTCCTGACACACTTGATTTTCAATAAATATTTATTGATATTTGCATTTTGAGCTCCCAAGAAATGTATGACAAGGAAGATAAATGATAGAGGGAATGTATATGCAAACATGTATTAAAATATTTTTCAAAATATCTTTGGACTTTCTGTTTAGTAATAAAAGGGAATGATAAAAGTCCTTATCCATAATTGTAATTTTCTAACACTTACTAAATTCCAAGCTAGAGGTTCTCGTCTTTTAAAAGCTATTTAGTATGTTATGTTTGATTATTCTGCTTAATTACTAAAAACAAAATTTTATAGGCAATCTGCCTAGACTAAGCATAATGTGTAGCAAAATCAAATGGCAACACTCAGAAACGTACATAGCTCTTTGCATTAGAACTCCTCTTACATCAAATGGATGTGTGCAAGAGAAAAGCTTTTTATTTTTATTTTTTTTATTTTTTTTAATTTATTTATTTGACAGAGAGAGAGATAGTGAGAGAGGGAACACAAGCCGGGGGAGTGGGAGAGGGAGAAGCAGGCTTCCCGCGGAGCAGGGAGCCCGATGCGGGCCTCGATCCCAGGACCCCGGGATCATGACCTGAGCCGAAGGCAGACGCTTAACGACTGAGCCACCCAGGCACCCAAGAGAAAAGCTTTTTAAAGAAAATGTTGTCTGGCGTGATGCTCTATATGATTTGAGCTGCGTCAGACATCACGCAACAGTACTAGTTACGGACCTGTATTTCCTGTGGGCACCTCCCCTCTCGTTTCTACTTTCTGAAGTCTCTGCGCACTGCTACGTGTTGGAAAGCATGTTGAAATGAAAACCAGTCCTACTTAAAGGTATAGAAATTAAAATTTTGAGAAAGCATTGAATATAATAGATACGTTATTAATAATTCCATGGTATTCTATTTTATTAATATATCACAGTTAATAGTTTTCTTCTAAACATTTACATGATTTTCATGGCATTTGCTATTACAAATTGTGCTGCTCTAAGTTCCTTTGTTCATTCATCTTTGTATACATAGCTAGTTATTTCCTCAAGAAAAATTTCTTAAAGTAGAATTACTAGATTTAAGGATATTTCTCATTTTGAAGGTTCTTCATACATATTGCCAAATTGCTCTCTAGCCACATTTCTTTTTCTTCTGATCCTTTTTTACTTTTTTTTGGTATACTTTTTTTTTTTTTGTATTTTGACATAATCTTATAATTAAGAAAAGTTGCAGGAATAGTAACAAAGAACGTTTTTGTCCTCTGACTCATAAGTCACTAGCATTGTACCTCATCGCTCCCAAACACCTCAGTGTGCATTGCCTACAAACAAGTGCATTCTCCTACAGAACCACAATGCAACCAATAAAATTATCTAATTTTTAGCCCTCACTCAAAATTAGCACTGTATTTCAAAAAATGCCACTTTAACGGATGGTTCAGAATCAATCTTATCTTCCTTCAGTCTGAAACAGTTCCTCAGTTTTCTTTGACTTTCATGACTTCGACACATTCATAGATTATAAATCAGTAATTTTGTAAAATCTTCTGCAGTTTGGGATCCAGTTTTTATATTTAAGAAAGACTCATTATTCCTGTGCTCTTTGATTGAAAATATAGGTATGTGTGTGTTTCTTTTGAATGCATATGCTAATAATGAACAGCCCATAGTCACTATTAATCACCAAATGAAGAATTTAGAAATATGCTGGTAGAATCAAAGTCTTAGGGATTTAACACAAATGCTGTACATACGTGGAATTCATTCTTTCATTTTTAAGAATAACGTTACAATTTTAACAATGTTCAAGTTTAAGACTAACATACAGACAAGGGGGACTAAAATTATATCCAGTTACTGCTTTTCTTCTGTCTTACAGGTATTATCTTCCTAAAAAGTTCACCCAGTGTAGTATTGAAGAGTATCATGACTTCCTGAATAGTGGAGGTGGTGCCTGTCTTTTCAACAAACCTTCTAAGGTACTAAGTGTGATCAGAGTTGTTAGTTATTAATCTTTCCTAAGGTATTATAAGCGTAAATTTCTAGCCATTGGATCTTACAAAAAGAAAGTTTTCCAACTTGGCTTTTATGTCCATATGTTAGATATGCAAAATATCTGCATTCTAAAGTCAGCTTTAATCTTTGGTATTTTGGGCTATTCTTTTTTTTTTTTTTTTAAGATTTATTTATTTGAGAGAGAGAGCTTGTGTGTGAGTTGGGGGAGGGGCACAGAGGGAGGGAGAGAGAATCTCAAGCAGACTCCATGCTAAGCGCAGAGCTCAACAGGGGAATTGACACAGGGCTCTATCCCCTGAGCCACCCAAGCACCCCGGCATTTTGGGCTGTTGTGATGGGAATAGAAAGCAGGTAGAAATAAGACTGTGTGCTTTCTGAAAAATGATTAGCTTGCAAAGATGGTTTCATTTGCCTTTCTTTTTCATTTTCTTGGTTCCTTTTTTGTTTGTTTGTATATGTAATCACAGCTCATACTGATAGAAAGGGGGCATTTCTCCCCCTCATAACTCCCTGTCAGTGCCTTTCAGAATGAGCAGTATGATTAAAATTGCTATTACTTCTCAGTATGAAAGCCAAGGCTGCTTAAAGCAGAAAAGGAGGAAGTCTTTGTGTACTTAGACTTTTGTCAGAGGCCTTTCCAACTTGCAGAACAAACTCTGGTTACTGACTTGAAAGCAGATCTTCCTCATGGATTTGAAAGTCAGCATGTTAAAGCAGAATTCTTGGTTCTTGTTAATTATGTGAACTGTTACGTTCTTCTGCTCACCACAGTGATGTGTGGTGTTGCCTTTATCATCATTTACCTGGTTTCATTCCCTGTCTATTCCAGTGAAATTTAGAAAGTGTATCATATTGCTTTGAAAAGCAAAGTGACCATTTTAAAGACTCTTTGCAAAAGTTTCAGAAGGGACATTTGAACTAACTCCCTGCTGCTATAAATGAAAAACAATTCAAGTCTTTTTACAAAAATAACTGATTATTCTGAGCACAGAGTAAAATAATAAGTGGATTTTTCATCTGGATAAGTTTTAGTTTTGGCTTTCAAAGCTGTCTCATTTGTTATGATCCCTTTCAGCTGAAAATAGAATCTAGAGATGTGTTGATTATTTTGTAGGAGAGGAGAGAATATTTGAAATCAGGTGGGGATTTTGTTGTTGTCATTGCTGCTGCTTTTTTAATTGGTATTTCCCCCCCTCTAGTTAGTTAAGAAGGTGTGTGTGTGGGCTTGTGTCTGTTGATAGGTGTGTGTTCCATTCCATTCTATAATATGTAAACTTTGATGAACTTCTAAATGAATATTATATAACTGGGACATAACAGCTACTTGGTAATTTTACCTATCACCGTAAGATAAGTTATGCTCAAAAGATAATGAAATTGATGGAGAGTTGAAAAATAAAATAGTCTTCAAATGTACATGCTAAAAGTTACTTCTATCTCTGGGGCCAGTTATTATTACTGCGTTCCACAAAGCTACGTTAATTGGAGAAGCTATATTTTATGTTAAATAAATCAGTGGATTTATTAAGTTTTGTGATGTTTTCCTAATTGTCTATGAAATAACTTGCTATTTCACAAGGATATATAGTTTGTAAATGGCTTTCACAGATGATTGAATTTGATCCTCCAACAATTTTTGATGTAGATGGGCAGATAATATTATTATTATTCCTGCTTTAAATATTAAAGCACTTGTGCTCTGAGATGACAAGCCGTTTGCCCAAGATAAAGTAGCTGAGCCAAGATTTGAACCCACACTTTCTGTCTCCAAATCCCTTGCTTCCTGCTTGAAATGAAATTTCAGGAATCAGTCTGGCTTGGGTTCAGTCAATGGCTAGATCATCTTTTATTTTGGTGGCATTTACTGGAATCCATATGTACATTACATATGTAAATCTGAATTTCCAATCTGAAATGGAAACAGAAGTAGACACTTCTGTTCTCAAGTTCCCAGTTCTAAAGTTCTAGAGTTATGCTTTCAAGTTTAGGAAAATAAAAATATACTTGGAAATGACTGACAGGTATACCAGATGTATGGTTGTGGTACTTATGGTCTCTCATAAGGTCTTTGATGTTGATTTATCCATATTTTATCCCTTTGGTTTCATCCCACAGCTTCTTGATCCTCCTGAGTGTGGAAATGGCTTCATTGAAACTGGAGAGGAGTGTGACTGTGGGACCCCAGCAGTAAGTCTCTGGGTGTTTTGATGATTTTTTTTTTTTTTTTAGGTTGTTCAGGGTCATTCCAGGTCCACTCACTGAGACATACAGAGTTGGTGTTATGTCTGGAAATTTCACGGGATATACGGAAGAAAGATTATTATTGTGGGGTTATACATTTATTTTAAAAAAATATCCTGGTACTTTTAGAAAATGACACCATTTTCTGATGTTTTGAAAATCTTTGTATTCCTTAGGAGTGTGTCCTTGAAGGAGCAGAATGTTGTAAGAAATGCACCTTGACTCAAGACTCTCAATGCAGTGATGGTCTTTGTTGTAAAAAGTGCAAGGTAAATAAATGTTGAGTAATGACTAGTTGACAGAGAAGAGGGCATATTTGATTAAATCATTAAGGTTAGGCAAATATGATGTAATAACAAAAGTAGTGCCTATCATATATTAAGTGACTAAGTTGCCAGGTGCTCTATAGGATCCTCACAAAATCTTGTGATGTTTTGTTACTATTTTTATTCCTATCGAACAGTTGAGAACACTAAGGCATACAGTGGGTAAATAGCTGCCCAGGGTCTTGTACCAAGTAAGTCAGAGAGCTGGGTCCTGGACCTTGTTAATTTCCCCAGTTTGTCTTCTCATTACTGCTTACCTGAGGGACATGCACATTAACTGAAGCCAGGTGTTCCTAACCTTCAAATGAGGTTTTTCCTTTCTTTGTAAAGCCAAGTGGATATTCAACAGATTCTTCTTTTCTTGCTGCCCTGCTTGGTGTATTTCTTGCATTAGCTATTGAAGGAGCAGAAGCTATACTTTTATTTTATTTTTTTTTAAAGATTTTATTTATGTATTTGACAGACACAGCAAGAGAGGGAACACAAGCAGGGGGAGAGGGAGAGGAAGAAGCAGACCTCCCACTGAGCAGGGAGCCCGATGCTGGGCTCGATCCCAGGACTCTGGGATCATGACCTGAGCCGAAGGCAGACGCTTAACGACTGAGCCACCCAGGCGCCCCAGAAGCTGTACTTTTAGACATGATAACATCTTACGTGTATTACCATGCATGAGATTTTGGAATGCATCTTTAGGCACATTGTTTTCATCCTCCCAATAGCATCCTATACCTCTCTCCAAATATTTAAGCCTTAACATCATGACTAAAAGTTATTTGAGGCTTACGTTTTTCAAAGAAATCTATTTCTTTTTTTCTCTTCTCATATAAAACCTGGTACAATATTCTACATCAGCTGCTGTGAGGTTTAGTGTCCACCTTAGTATGTACATTTTATGGAGTCAATGCCTGGGACTTACCCAGTAATTGGTACAGGTCCTTAGTAAATATTTGTTGAATGGATAAATAAAGATGCACAACACTCTTTTATTGATTATTTGCTGATTGACGAACTTGAGTCTAATGAGTTAAGGAGAGTGGGACATGAATCTATCATAGTGAGTATCTACTGAGTGCCAGAGATTGTGCTAAGCACTTTTAATTTATATCATCATGTATCTGTGTTTCTCAGTCCTGGCACTGTTGACATTTTTGGCTGGATGATTGTTTTGTTTTGAGGGTATGTCTTGTGTACTGTAAGTTATTTAGCAAATCCTTGACTTCTACCCACTTCATACAAGCACAACCCCTCCCACTTGGGACAACCAAAAATATTTCCAGACATTGCCCAGTGTCCCCTCAGGGGCAGAGTCACTGCTGGTTGAGACCACTGTCATAGACAAAGCTCACAACCACACTTTTGGGACAGGTGTTATTTCCCTTATTTTTCCATTTGAGCAATCCTGGTCTCAAGGAAGTGATATAACCTGCATATGCTCATTCAGCTATTAAGGAATAGATGTGAAGTTACAGCCCAGATCTGCTGGCAGCAATTTTACTACTTTGCCACTATGTCTCTGGCAGCTTTTTAAGACAAGCAAGGCCCTGGCAGAGACCTCTGAAAGCACGCTCTCAAAAAAGGAGGATTAAATCAAATACAAAACAGACACTTTAAGATTTGGGTTGCATCATCTATTTAGTCTGTCAGCTTCTCCACCTGCATAAAAAGGGTTCCTTTGTGATATGAACATGAACAATTCAAAGAACAAATACAAAATAATAGAATTACAATATATACAGGAAAATGTCATGATTTTAATTATCTCACAAAATAAGCTGCAGCTATACCAGTCAAGTAAGAGCTTTTTGCCACTTTCTCTATCCCTCACCCCCAGTTTTTACCCCCATCCTAAACCCCTGGAGGAACCAGAGGCAGGAGAGTGAATGGAGGGGGAATAGAAAAACAGGCTGAGAAATCCTGCGTATCTCTGTTTTTTTCCTATGTGTATTTATGCTTAAAGCATCTGTGAGTCAGAGTTGGCAAACATTTTGGGTAAAGGGTCAGGTAGTAAATAGTTTAGGCTTTGTGGGTCATGAGGTCTCTGTCTCAGTTGCTGAACTCTACCTTTGAAAGCAGCCATCAAAAATACAGAGACAAATGAGCGAGCTTGTGTTCCAATAAAACTTTATTTATAAAAACAGATGGCCAGCCACTTTTTGCCCTCAAGCCATAGTTTGCCAACCCTTGCTGTAAAACATTGCTCATTGACTTGTTTATTATTTTTGTTCACTCATTAGTATGTAAGTTCCAAGAGGGCAGGGATTTGGGTCAGTTTATCTACTGCTGTATCCCAGCACTGAGAGCAAGTTGTCCTTCACTATGCTTTCTTTCAGAAGTTTCTTGGCACTTCTTGAACATTTACACTCTCATATAAACTCCATCTTAAATCTGCTTATATTTCTACCTCAGACTTTCTAAAATTGTAGTTTACCCCAATTCCAAGAAATTGGAAGGAAGAGAACCAGAGTATATGAATTTAAATTATCTTGCTTATTTCCTTATTTTCATGGTCTATTTACCCCACCAAAATGTGAGTTCCTTGCAAGCAGGATTCTTGTGTTTTGTTCTCCACTGAGTCCCCAGTGGCCAGAAAGTGCCTGGCACATTTTAAGTGCCTAATAAATAGTTGATGAATGAATGAACACAAATTTTTTTCGGATCTCCTAAAAATATCTGTTGAAATCCCGATTTGAGCTGGCAGTGTGCTGTTCATGTTCTCAGAACAGTAGGAAACTCAGGTGCCTGGAGGGTTATGAACAAGGGAGAGAAGATGAAAGGTGGTCTGGGAGAGGGGTCCTGAATAATGGGTCTGTTTGTGTGAGCAGACATAAAAGCGTGGAAGGATCCAGCCCCTGATATTAGCATTTTGGGGAGGGAAAGAGAATGGGATTGAAGAAGAGAGGGGAAGGATAATGACTTTGTGTATCTCTGTTTGTTTTTTTATAATGAATACCCTGACCCTGGCAATTTATAAATTCAGTGAGCTTAAAATTTTATTTGTAACTCCCTACACTTACAAGAAATATTTGAAGTGGTTGAAAATAGGCAAGAGAAAAAAGAAAAGAGAAAAACCCCTCCCATACACAGGTACAAATAATAGAAACATTAGATAAGAATAAAAGACCATGCCATAGATCTATATATAAAAATGAGACAGGAGCTAAAGCACAGTATGGGAGGAAATCGCTTTGCCAGAAAATCTAACTTTTGCAATTCAGCCTACGATGTAACAACGTTCAGAATTTTGGCGGATGAGGCAAAAGAGAGCAAAACGATGAAGGTGCCAGTAAGAATGAAGAGAAAAGTGTAAATCCAAAACCTTTTTTGGGAGGAAGAATTACTAGAACTTGGACTGACTTGTCCTTCTGGGGAGATGGATCATCCAGACCTATCCTATTTTAGTAGCTATCGTAAGACTTATGTGTGATGACTCTGCAGATTTTTTCATACATGAGAAACTCTCGCTGAAAACTATTAAATGAACATTTCATTCAGTAATGGGGTTTTCAGAGACTGGCATCTTAAAATTGCTTGCAATATTCCTATCCAAAAATAATCATTTTGCCTTTTTTTGAGATGATGCCACAAGAGATTTTTTTTTCCTTTGGCAGTTTTGCACATTGATTTTTGTTCACTTTAGTTTCAGCCCATGGGGACCGTGTGCCGAGAAGCAGTAAACGATTGCGATATTCGTGAAACGTGCTCAGGAAATTCAAGCCAGGTAATTTACAGAATCGTTACTCTGAACCTGACGGGAAAGAGTAGGGGGCTATAGTGCAGTGTCCCCCAGGCAAAACGTAAAGGGACACGAGGTCATGTCTTTTTCACATCAGTTCTCATTCTCTCTTTATTTACTTCTCGGGGATTTCAGTTTCCGTAATCGAAGCTTGAGCAGATGTGCAGCATCATTTTATCTCAACGTTGAACTAACCTCAGACTGCACGTGTGCCTTAACTATTTTGTTTCTGTTCTAAGTAGAGAATGGAAGGCATTGCTTTTTGTCCTGTTTTCTCTCCAGTTGGTGGAAACAGGAACCAGCCAAGGCAGAGAGACCCACAGAGCACTGAGTTCTGAGGAGGGGTCTATTCTTCTGCCTTGACTCTTGTTTTTCTGAGACCACCTGCGTCACCTCACCCATTAATAACTGCTCTTGAATTTAATGTCATATGGTTGTGAATGGAGAAGATGAGGAAGCTGATGAACTTTGGTGAGGGCTCACAGATTCCCATGGTCATTGTCTGTATAGGCCGTCCCCAGTTTGCAGGGTAGCGCAGGGCCCTAGCAATGACCGTGCAAGGTAAAATCGTGTAAGGTCATCTTAATAATCAGTGCAAAAATTACAATTGTTCCGTGATCTTTAAAAAATGTTGTCAGCCTTGGTTTTAAGTGAATAGGGAAATGAAAAACATATTTTTTTAGCACACTAAAAACAGAAACATTGAGAATTACAAGTTTTGTTTGTAAAATCCTCATCAGGAGCAGTTTGGGCTGTGCATGCCTTCTGGCCACAAACCTTAGGATCCATAGTAAGCATCTTCTCTGTGCCTTGTTGAATTGACTCCCTTCTAAGTTTGCATCAGCTTTCAACATTTTATCCTTTGCATTTTCAGTGTCACGAAATATCTTCAGGAGATGTGAAGGTGTGAATGTGAGGTTTTTTGCCAAATAGCAGTATCAACACGCCCAGTCAGTGACTTTTTGCTGTGACTCAATTTATATTTGATTTGAATTTCACTTCTAGGGCCATCCTTTTTCATTTCTTTTTGCATTTTCATCTTTGCTGACCAAGCCCCTCTTAACAATTACCCAGTTTTGTAAAATGTCACATGCTATTACCCAGAGACAGAGGCAACACACCTACACCTTCTGTTGTCTGTGCATGAACTAAATGAACACGGGCAGTGGCCAGTCACTGGCGGACTTTGCAAGAGGTGACAAGTGCCCATGATGGGCAGCTGTTAGATACCTAGTGATAATGGAACTGAAAGGCTAGTAGCAAATGTGGGCCTTTGCAGTTACTCACAGTTAATACACTGTGGTAGCTGAAATTGGAACTGTGTTGTTGGGGTACTGATGTCATGTCACAAAACTATGGTATCTGAAATCCATGTATATGGGAGCTATGCAAAGCAAGAACAGCCTACATGTGTTTCCTCTAGAGAAGAGGGATTCAGTAGTGGTATACCTGCATTAATCATAAAAATGTTTTGTTTTAAAGGTAGTCATCCTAAGAGACGAGAGATCTTTCATGTAAAAGTATTTTCTTTCCTTACTATCTAATTAGCATTGTTTCTATAAGCTAACACTTAGTGATGATGAGGATACAGTGAATGACTGCCTTGTGTTCCTGGAGGGAAAGTATATTAGAGCGACTTCTTTGGAATGTGATTATACCATAAGCAGGAGTTTTAAAAAAGAATCCAAAATCCAAAGATGATGTACGAAGATGCTTTTGTTGAATTAGTTGTAACAGCATAAACTGGAGATAGTTAGAAGTGAGTATTATAGTACATTGGTTATATGGTTTGTTAGCTCAATGCAGTATATTATAGCTATTAAGGATGATACCTACAAAAAAGCTTATTATGACCTGAGGAGATTCACGTGATGAAAAAGTAAAGAGAAGCAGGATATAAAATATCATCTGTAACATGATTATATACCCATATTTTAAAAAATCAAATTTTGTAGAAAAAGGTAGAGAAAAAATATACCAAAATATTAAAAAATTGTCTTTGGGTGGTGGGAACATGAGAGACTTTGTCTTTTGTTTTTTGTTTGTTTGTTTTACTTTTTTTACATTTCCTAAGTTTTCCAAAGTGAGTATATAATTATTATAAAGATACAAAAAATGTATAATAAATTTAAAAATACTGTTTATTAAGAATGCTTTGCAATTTTCTGCAATTGCTACAAGGGAAAAACGGGGCTATAAAGCATGTTTTTTTCTAATGTGCCCAAGGTGGACTTCCGCTCAAGAGACATTATAAGAGTAAGGGCTGTGGTGCTTCTCATGGTAAAAAAAGAGGAACCTAGTTATTGCTGCATTTTTGTTGGCATCCTCCTTGCTTTTGTTTTGTGCTCTTGTTTTTCTTGCTCTGAGGAACAGTGTATCTGTATAAAGCAAGATGCTCTGAAACGTTAGGGTTGGCTGAGTCATAGCTGTAGGTTCTTTTTATTTGCTACAGTGTAATCAACTGTTTTTGCCTCTAGTAGATCCATATTTTTAGGGGAAAGTGCATCAATTGTTGTATTTCCTTCTGCTTCCTCTTGATCTTTTTTGTTTTTATTTTCAGATGTTGTAAGAGACTTAGCCATATTATCAGACTTTTATTTTCAAAAAAAAAAAAAGAAAAGAAAGAAAAGAAAACATTACAGGGATTAGCTCAGCCGGATATTTTGCTGTGTACTTGGTTCATAGTTCTGTTTTCATTTCCTAGTGTGCCCCAAATATTCATAAAATGGATGGATATTCATGTGATGGTATTCAGGTAGGTTATTTCATCTTTACCTAAATCTTTCATGTGTACCAGCATGAAAGAAATACTGAAATCTTACCAAAATAGGAAAATCAGTTTAAATGTTGTGTAATCAATTCTGAAGATAAAAGGTTTTATAATACTCATCTACTAGTTTTCCCAGTCCTATTTTCTTTTTTCAGTGATCCAACATAAGCAGACATTGCATCGTTAATAGGTGTATGCTTTTCCATTTTAGGGGATTTGCTTTGGAGGAAGATGTAAAACCAGGGATAGGCAATGCAAATACATCTGGGGGCAAAGTAAGTAAATAGTGTGGCTTGATCCTTTTCAAAGTATGATATCAGGTCAAAGCACATGATGTGAGCTGGAAGTAAATTTTCAACCACTTTATGACTGAGGGATTCTCAAAGACACTGCAGGTCTTAGTAGTGGCACTTTTGTAGACATTAGAGAAAGGCACCTCCTTTGAGAAGACACTTGGCTGGTTGGTTGTGCCATTGGACAAGAAAGAAGGTGCCTTTGGTGCCAGGCAGATGAAGTCCACTCTAGCCTGTGCAGCCCGGAGAATAGAGCAAACCTGGATTTCAGCTCCACTTACACTTCCCTCAGCTGAGTGTCCTTAACCAAACCTGTACAACCATGTGGGATGGGCGTGGACCCTGGATTGGGCGCCCTTGGCTTAGCACTGTAGCGGTTCAGCTAGAGTTGCTTTTTCTTCCTCAGCTTTCTCTCTTAAAGTCTAGCTCGCTTTCCTAATTACAGGTGACCCTCTGCTGAGGTAGCTGTGCCACATCAGAAAAAAATTTTAATGTTATTGCTTTCAAAGTTTGTCAGATTTTCGGAGGGCAATGTATAATATTTATATCTAAAACATATTATTTAAATTATATCTCTGTTTAAATATGTATTTAAATATTGTGCCATATATTTTTTGAAGGCAATTTTTGCTTTAAACTCTTTCAGAAGACAGTTTGTATTAGGAAATAAGCTATAAAGATAAAGATAATCTTTAATTGTCACACATAGTAGCTACATTCTTTCTGAGAGGGCAAGTGTACGCCCTCTTCTGAGTGACTGGAGAATGGGGGAGAATATGGAAATGCAGATTTGTACTCTGAGCAAAGAGATACAGTTTTTGTTTCCCCCACTTGAGAAAAACTGTTGCTTACAGCAAGAAGTAGGAAAAAAACCTGATTATTTTTTTAAAATATACACAAACAGTTATCTTTTGATTAGTTTGCAGAGGTCATTTTGATTTAACTCCTGGACAGTTCCATCAACCAGCCTTGGCTTTAGCCAAAACAAAGTCCTGACAAAGATGCTGACATAGCTTAAAATGTTATTTGACTCTCTTAGATTTAGCATGAATTCAAGCTTGTCTAAAAACAGAATAAAATTAAATTGTTTTTTAATAGTTGTTAAGAATTAGTAAACAAGGTAGAAATTATACTACTGTTTTTTGAATCTTTAATTATAGTGCATAGTTATTTTAATAAACTTGTCATTATGATTAATAAAAGTTGCCAAGTGAGAAATTTGTACTTTACATTTGGCACTGAGATTAAAGTGTGGAGTATTTATTCCAGGAACAATTTGGTAGCATCTTCCCCTAATTATTGGCCACATTCTGAGGAGTGTTGTTCTTGGAACCTATAGACTCAATCCCATCAAAGATCTCCATAGATTTGTTTTCCAAATTTCCAATGAGCAGTCATGAAGAATGTAGCTGAGTCATGGATGTCTGTGGTAAAGGACAACTCTTGAGAACCATGGGTACAGTCTTTGGAATTGGCACCATTGTCATGACGAAGAGTCCTTAAATGGCTACTTTCCATTACTGTGAACATTTTGAGCAGCTCATGTGTTAAATCTCTCACCGATAGAAAACTCTTTTCTGCTTCAGAGGTGATGGCATCGGACAAATACTGCTATGAGAAACTGAATATCGAAGGGACGGAGAAGGGGAACTGTGGGAAAGACAAAGACACATGGATACAGTGCAACAAACGGTGAGATGGAGAAGTTTGCGCAGAGTTTATCCCTTAGTTAATTGCAGGTGTTACTCTCGGAGCCACCAGGACGTTCCTGTTCTCTGCGTCCCACAGAGCCTTCTGCTGCCTGCTCTCCTCATCTTTTCCCAGCGTTCCAGCTCCACCCTGTGGAAGGCTCTTGAGTCTTAACACGTATGCTGACCTCTCCCCTCAGGCCCAGGCCACCCTTGCAGCTGCCTCAGGACTTTCTCACCTAGAAGGCACGGGCTAGCGTTTCAAAACAACAAAAATTAAAGCCACCAGAATATATACTCTATTAACTGGCTCTGACTTTTCTGAACCACCATTTTTGTCAAAGATTTTAATATCTCACTGTCCTTCAGTTTAGAAGCCTTGCAATGGCCCTTGACTCCACTGTCCCTCTGACACATTGTCCAGACACCAAAACACGGCCATTTGTCTTAATTGATCTCTTCATTTCCTTTCCTATTGCATTGCCGCAACTAAGACCTACATTAATTCTTCAACTGTTACAAAGGCCTCTTAAGAGTGTCTTAAGCCAGGAGTCTCTAGCATGCTGCCATCAGAATATTCATCTGCTGAATCTTTTTGACTGTCAATTCTTTGTTCAAATGTCACTGGTCCCACATACCTAATTAATAGTAAGAATAATGCCCAACATTTACTGTGCACACTATCTTGCAGTTTACATAAGCTCTGTTATTTAGTCTTTATGGCAGTTCTCCTTATTTTATGGAGGAAAAACTGAGGCACAGTTAATTCATTTGACCAAGGTCATGTAGCTAGGATGCAGTAGAAGCAGAATTAGAATGTGGCAGTCTGATTTCAGAACTCTCCCTTAACCACTTTGTGGCATGTCCTACTGTCTTGTTTAATGAACAAAATGGAACTTTAGCTTGACCCTTTACATCCTCCTCAATTTGCCCTCAACCTTCATTTTTTTGTTTTGTTTTGTTTTTTTCTTCTCTACTCTTCCAAATTCTAGCAAACCTTGTCATTCCTAGTCCATGCATTTTATTCTCTCACCTCCGTACCTCTGTTTGTGCTGCTCATTCCTCCAAAAGCACCCTTTATCCTCACTCCGTTACCAGTCACAGTCCCACTTGGACAACGCTGTATAAATTGTTTCTGGATTTACTCTAGAAATAAATCATTTCCCTCTTCTCTGAATTCCCACAGCCTTTTGTACTATTACTGTGGCCCTTGTTCCCGCCCCTCCATGTTTTATAGCTGTTTATGTGTGTGATTTCTCTTCTCATCTGAGTCTATTTCCTTGACCGTGTCTTTTTTTCTTTATATATCCTAAAGTACTTAGTAAGCTCCATGCACATAAATGACACTTATAAAAATGTTGAATATCTCTTCTGTGTTAAGAAAGCATTTTTGTTTGTGATAGCTGTAATAAAATGATATAACCTTTAAAAATTATTTTTTAAGGATGAATTAATACATTTTTCTATGTTGATGATAGATGTAAGTTCTAATTTTTCTCTATCTGATGAAGCTTAATATTTTCATATATAATCTTGCTAGTCTACTAATCATTCTTGACAAGATATTTATTAGTGTATGTGTTTAATATTATGTATATTAGCAATTAAAATGTGCTAGATATAGAAAATATGTCAGATAATAATACCACTGGAAATGTTTTATATGTTAAATTAGAATTCTATGCGGTAGTTGGGGGATTAGTGGAATATATTGAAAAAGGGATCGTGAATCTATGTGGCTGAGAATCTACTATATATATATAAAACATATATAAAATTCTACTATATATAAAATATGAATCTACTATATATATATAAAGTAAAAATCTACTATATATAAAATATACATAAAATTATTTAAATCTGGGGCAAAAGGTTGAAGAAAGAGCTGTCTTCCAAAAGAGTACTCATCCAAAGGTCATTTATTCACTTGTCAAATACTAAAAAAAAATGTTTTAGCATATCCAGTGGTGTGTTCTAGGGAAGGAGATTCTGATCTAAAAGAAGTCTTTTTGTTGGATAATTTCCTTTAGAGAAATACTTGAACTAATGGACAGTAAAGGAAAATCTAGAAAACAGTTTGGGATTTTGGTACATGGATAACAATTTCAGAGAAGACACTTTTTAAAGCAGGAGGAAAACTAATTTGGGCTTATTTAGCTTATTATAATTTGAGTAAATAAAATAGAGTGGATGAAAAAGAAACGCTAAAATGAGATAAGATTACTGTTCTAACTGTACATGGTTTGTTATTTGGGGAAAGAAGTAAATAATTGGTATCTTTTAACACAGGGATGTGCTTTGTGGTTACCTTTTGTGCACCAATATTGGTAATATCCCCAGGCTTGGAGAACTTGATGGTGAAATCACATCTACTTTGGTTGTGCAGCAGGGAAGGACATTAAACTGCAGGTAATCATCTTCCCCATTCTATGAGAACATTAGTCATCTTACTTCCGAGGAGTGCCTCATAGAGTTACTTTGGTTTTTTCAGTTCCCATGCGTGTTAGCAAGCCGAAACAGAATCTAGCCCATAGGGGTGACCAAAAGGGTTGAAAAGAAGCTAAGAATTAGTTGACTATGGTTGATGGAGTTATGTTTAATGGGTCGAGAATATCTTGTAGAGTTTAGTTTGCATTTCATTCCTAATAAGGAAAATGAGTCAGAACTCCTGGGTGAAGTCAGTAGATTAAATATATGCATCTTCCTTTACTCCCTTCTGAACCCCCACTAAAATGACAGTAACGATCTTTTTTTGGAATTCATGTATCCACAGGGCAGTAGAGAAAGGGAGAGGAGACAACAGCAACAAAATTTGGGAGTGTGGAGAGCATATGGATGTGTGGCAAATGATTGTCAAAACTAAGAAAGCTGAATTCCTAAGTCAGTAATGGGGAAAACGGAGAGCTAACCTGGTATATAAAGTCATTTCCCCAAAGACTCAAAAATTGGCAGCAGCATCTACTTCTGTAAGACAGAGTAAAAGGATTCAGGGACAGGGAGGGGCTAAAATAGAAAAGTTAGTTGAAAAGTCTGCCAACAGATTACTTCCTGACTCACCTAAACTGGGGATTGCTCACCCTCTCATGGAAGATTTTGAGCTTTACATTCTACACATAAACAGGTTTCCGAACTGAAGGACAACCGGCAATATTGATACCAGGGTGTGTGCAAGTGGACCAGCCTCATTGATGTTCAGCCAGAAAGCCCTAAAATTTCCTATCATTTATCTGATAACTCAAATATGAGCAGTTTATCAGACATGTGAAGAAAGGCTCAAACACACATACACAAAGAGATAAAAAACAACCAGAAAAAAGGGCACCTGTCAATATTTATGCGAGATAAGATACTTCTATCATGAAAAAGAATAGAGTGCTATTTTTTTAAACAAATGAAGAACATTCATAGAAACAAATGCTGTTGGAAATTAAAAATATGGAGGTAGAGATTAAACCCAGTAGTTGAAATTATCTCCCAGAAAGTAGGGCAAAAGCAGGAAAGGAGTGGAACAAAGAGAAAACCTCACCAAGGTGGAATAGGAATGATGAACAGGGAAAATAGCAGGGAAGAAATCGTCAATGAGTGACTTAGATTGTCTACAAAGGATGGACTTGAGCGTCTACATTGACAGGCTCACCAAGTGCAGGTGCAGTGAGTGAACTCCGAGGCACATCTAAACATATCATTATGCAACTTCAGAACCTTAGGACAAAGAAAAGAATCCCAAATGTTTTCAGAGAGGTGAAAAAAAAGATCAGGCTTAGGATCTATCAGCAGGAGCCCTGGGAGCCAGAATACAATGGAAAACATGATTTCTGAACTAAGTTCTGTACCCAGGCAAAATATCAATCAAGTGTGAAGGGAGAAAGTGGACACACTTTTAGATATGCAGGTTTCCCCGCGAATGTACTCCCCCATACCCTTTTTCAGGAAGCTATTAGAAATTGTGTTCCACTCAAATGAAAGCATAAGGTAAGAAAGGGAAAGGCTGGTCATATAGGAAACAAAATACCCACCACGTAGAGTGAAGAGTCAGGGCAACCCTCCAGTGAATGGTGAGGGAAAATCCCAGATCCTACAGTCCCGTACAGGGTACAGCGGATGGCCAGATCAGACAGGAGCAGGGTATATTCCAGATAGAAACTCCAGGAGAGATTTCTGCAGGAAGAAGAACTGATGCTCAGATAACACATCTTGGGGATTTGGGGGTCAACAGAGTTTGATTAGTTTCGTATTAGTGACAAATTCTTAGAAAAGTAGGCAAAAAGACAACAAACAAATAAGAGACTTGCTAATCTGAGGGAAAATGAAAAGTTGTACAGGAAAAGAAAAGGTTTAATTATGGCATACTGTATCACTCAACTGAGTAACATTTACATAGTCCTAAAAGTGTACATTTTTATTATTGATTTGAGTATTGATTAAACAAAATTTATGATGGGAGGATAGGAGAAAGATACAAATTTTCAAATTCCATAGAGGGGAGTCAGTTGGTAGTATCTGAAATGGAAAAATAAAAAAATAGTAACGCAAACTCTTAATTAAAGATATGTACATAAATAACAAAAGAATCAATTAAAAGTAGAAAGTGGTTTCCTCCAAGGAGGGATATATGGTGGAGGAGAGGGCACTGAACCACTTTATTGCATTAAAAAAAAACAAAACGATTTGTCTGTTTGACTCTTTAAACTATATGCATGTGTCATTTTTTTTTTTTTTTTTTTAGATTTTATTTATTTATTTGACAGAGAGAGACACAGCGAGAGAGGGAACACAAGCAGGGGGAATGGGAGAGGGAGAAGCAGGCTTCCCGCGGAGCAGAGAGCCCGATGTGGGGCTCGATCCCAGGATGCTGGGATCATGACCCGAGCCGAAGGCAGACGCTTAACGACTGAGCCACCCAGGCGCCCCTGCATGTGTCATTTTGATAAAAATAAATAAATAAAAAGAATGGAGATTGATGTGCTGACATTGACGTGGCATCATATGACTAAATTAAGGATTTACATTTTAACCGTGTTCTGTTTTATTTATTCCTATATAACATTTAGGCTTGCTATATTGAATAGTGAAGTTAATAATATAGCCATTCTCAATTATCATTTTTAAATTAGCAGTCTTCTTGGGAAATGTAAACCCAAACCAGTTCTCGTCCTTGTTTGAAACATGTTTGAAATCTTGAGACCTACCCACTTATCAAACCAAATACTAGTAATAATGGCTCACTTGACTTGTACATGATAGCCAAGGCAAAATGATAAAGCTATTTCAATTCAGGCCCTTGTTATAATAATTATGTTTAAATCCTAAAATATATCCATATCTCTGAAAGAATCAGATCAAAAGATTTAATTGCTTTCTCCATTTAGAGGTTGAAATGGTTATGCTATTGGTTTTTTTAAAAATTTTTTTATTGTTATGTTAATCACCATACATTACATCATTAGTTTTTGATGTAGTGTTCCATGATTCGTTGTTTGTGTATAACACCCAGTGCTCCATGCAGAATGTGCTCTCTTTAATACCCATCACCAGGCTAACCCATCCTCCACCTCCCTCCCCTCTAGAACCCTCATCAGATGGACTCTGAAAAACAAGCTATTTGTTTTTATTAGATAATAAATAGAAAAATAGAGAAAGTATTATTGCCCACTTTTTAGTTTAGCTTAGTGTTTTTTAGTGAGAGAAAGAGAGTGTGTGCATTCTAGCAGAGGGGGAGGAGCAGAGGGAGAGGAAGAGAGAGATCCCAAGCAGGCTCCACGCTTAGCCCAGAGCCCGATGCAGAGCTCGAACTCACAACCCTGAGGTCACGACCCAAGCTGAACTCAAGAGTCAGACACTTAACCCACTTTTTAGTTTTTAAGCAGATTCTCAAAATGAATGTGAATTAATGGAATCCTGTTTTCTTTTTGCTCTCTGTTTTTAGTGGTGGGCATGTGAAGCTTGAAGAAGATGTCGATCTTGGCTATGTGGAAGATGGGACACCTTGTGGTCCCCAAATGATGTGCTTAGAACACAGGTGTCTTCCTGTGGCTTCCTTCAACTTTAGTACTTGCTTAAGCAATAAAGAAGGCACTGTTTGTTCAGGAAATGGAGTAAGTATTCAGTACCTTGCCATAGGGAAACTCCTCTATTCTTTTATATCACAGAAACAGGTATGACCCTAACCTGCTTATTTTGTAAAAATCGAAAATGTGCTTATCCATGTTTCTAGCTGGCTTGTAAACAGTTCTTTGGTCATAGTCATTGGAATATTTCTGTTGTGTAATCTGTGCAAGCCTGGGAATAAGAAAAAGTATAATCTTCCTAATCAAATTCTTCCATTTTTCTTTCGCATTATGTTAATGTGATCTCATATAATATAATGCTGGTTTTCTACAAGTGATCTGGGAGAGAAGTTTTTTTTGTTTTTTGTTTTTGTTTTTTACTTGACAGAGAGAGACGGCGAGAGAGGGAACACAAGCAGGGGGAGTGTGAGAGGGAGAAGCAGGCTTCCCACCAAGCAGGGAGCCCGATGCAGGGCTCAATCCCAGGACCCTGAGATCATGACCTGAGCTGAAGGCAGACGCTTAACGACTGAGCCACCCAGGCGCCCCTGGGAGAGAAGTTTTAATAAACTCTAATGGGACTTTAAAAAGGGTGTAGAAAAGGGCATTGGCCACAATATTTAACAACTGGTATGGTCTAGTCACTGACCAATTGGAACAGGTCATAAATAGCTGCTGTAGCCACACCAAGCGCGTATCAGTCAAGGATAACTCCTAGAAATAAAAACTGAATAAGTCAGAGAAATGTTTATCACAGATGAATAGAAAGAATAGCATTGTTTAAAAGACTAAATTCTATTTTTTCAGTCACATATCTGATAATGTAGGTCCTATATAAGTAAGTTTATAAGTTAGATAAACATGCCCCAATAGTGATCACAGTTTGGTCATTTTCTGTTAGGAATTCCTATACTAATAAAATAATTTTTACTTCTTTTTCTTTTGGCATGCACTACGATTTTTTTTTTAAAACCCTACCTAGATTCTTAGCTTGAGCTGGTCATATTATCCAGTTGAGGTAAAGGATCCCTGTCCTGAAATTGTAAGCCTTCAATCCTGGTCATTCCATGTAGATCCTCCAGGGATATGCCAAGAATTTTCTTAGGGAGGTCTTACCAACTGTAACTCTTTGCCAAAGGATAGGAGTTCTTATGGCAAGTGAAAATAGAGAAGGCAGGTAGTAAGTAGTTCTGCTCCTATAAAGGAGTCTACTAAGTCTTCTTTCTTGAATAAGTGAGAAGATGTTAAGGGGAAATGCTTTTTTGGGGGGATAGGGCAAAAACTGGAATTACTTCTTGATCATTCATGCTAATGATAACAATGTCTTCTTCATCTAGAAGTATATAACACGGAGACCAAACAGTTTTATTAATAAAATATTTGTTTAACGAATGAATAAATTGATAGACACAAGTAATTCAGGTGGCAAATATCATCCAAATCATTTGCAGTAATTATGCATAATACAGAGACATTATATCCTATATATTTTTAATTCACAGTAACTCTAAATATACAATAAAAATTAAAATGAGAATACAGTAGATACTGTCTATGTATAGTTAAGAGTATGGGCTTGAATCAGTCTGAGTTTGAATCCCATCTCTGTTTCTTTCTAACTGAGTGAGTTTTGGCAACTCATTTAGCCTCTATGTGATTCAATTTATTCCCCTGTAAAATGAGAAGAATATTGTGTGCTTTACAGGATTGTTGTGAAGAATTAGTGAGTTAAGGGGCGCCTGGGTGGCTCAGTCGTTAAGCGTCTGCCTTCGGCTCAGGTCATAACCCCAGGGTCCTGGGATCGAGCCCCACATCTGGCTCCCTGCAGGAAGCCTGCTTCTCCCTCTTCCACTCCCCCTGCTTGTGTTCCCTCTCTCACTGTCTCTCTCTGTCAAATAAATAAAATCTTAAAAAAAAAAAAAAAGAATTAGTGAGTTAATACTTGTAACTTATATGTAATACTTAAAACAATGCCTGAGGCATAGTGAGTGTTGGATAGATGTTTGCTAGGACTCTCTTGTGATTCCTGTACGCTGGTGTCACTGTCCTTGTCACTGTGTCACTGTTGTGCGATGTGGAAACTGAGAGTTGGACCTGCTTAAAACCCATTGATAAGACAGCGGTGAAATGGGCACTCACAGCCAGGCCTTTTGACTTTAAACTTCAACCTTTTTCCACTGATATGAGGAATTCTTAATCTCAGGAAACAAACTGAGGGGTGCTGGAGTGGGGGGTGG
>NW_022589707.1:67430430-67508528 GCF_004348235.1 Phoca vitulina | reverse complement strand
AGAGACGATGGACTCTGAAAAACAAACTGAGGGTTCTAGAGGGGAGGGGGATGGGAGGATGGGATAGCCTGGTGATGGGTATTAAAGAGGGCACGTTCTGCATGGAGCACTGGGTGTTATGCACAAACAATGAATCATGGAACACTACATCAAAAACTAATGATGTAATGTATGGTGATTAACGTAACAATAAAAAACCTCAACCTTTTTCTTCCTGCGTATTTGTCAATCTGCAGAGATTTGTTTATCTGAAATCTGCATTTTCTTAATCGTATTTTATAGTTACATTTTTTTTAAGATTTTATTTATTTATTTGACAGAGAGAGACATAGCGAGAGCAGGAACACAAGCAGGGGGAGTGGGAGAGGGAGAAGCAGGCTTCCCGCCGAGCAGGGACACCAATGTAGGGCTCGATCATGACCTGAGCCGAAGGCAGATGCTTAACGACTGAGCCACCCAGGCGCCTCTGTAGTTACATTTAGATGTGGATGTATGTCATAGATCAGACAGAAGACAGAAAGCTATCCACTGACAGCCTGTCCCCTGAAGAACTTCTCTGACCTTAAACCTAGCTGAATTCTCCCCCACTTCCCACTCCATTGAAAGTTGTTTTGAAGTATAAGATCTAGGTGTAGATTCCGTTTCCTGTACGTATAAGTGAAGATAGATTATTGTCTTATAATTTTTAAGAATTTGGTGCCATTTTATGTGAAATTTTTCCTTACATTTTGTTTGAGGGGTTCACGGTTTCCATGACGTGGAGGTCGTCCATCTCTGTCGCTTGGGTTGAGGTGCCGGGGCTATAGCTTTGTGAAACTTTCTTCTTAGCCCAGTCAGGCCTTCCCTCTTCTTCACTGGGTTGCTCTTTATCTTATATGCTTCCTAAAAGATGAATAAAACTTTGGTATAAAGACCGTTTCTTTGGAAGAAACTTTTATATTGGATAATCAGCAAATGATTGTATTTCTGCTGAGTTTTAAAACTCCCTCCTATAAAATTTAAGTTAATGAAATTCAAAACAATAATTTCATTGATTTCTTTTTAGACTGTATATTCATTTCCCCTGTTAAAATTCATTATTCCCTTTGAGTCTAACTGCTGATCTCTAGAAAATACTATTTTAGGTACTTGAAAAAGAAATAAGGAAATTAGTCTTTAGAAGAAAGTACTGATCGTTTTTCAGTACCATCAAATTCTAGGCATATAACAGTTAGAAATTAGTGCTTATTTTTCATGCTTCTGTATCAGAGAGTTGACCTGTACTCTTGACTGATTTTGGATTTCAGGTGTGCAGTAATGAGCTGAAGTGTGTCTGTAACAGACACTGGACTGGTGCGGACTGCAGCACATACTTCCCTCACAATGATGATGCAAAGACTGGCATAACTCTGTCTGGCAATGGTAGGTACTTGATTACTGCCATTACGTAGTTTTTATACATAACAAGAGAGAACTGCTCTTCAGAGAGTTTCATTTGGATTATTGTTATAGCTCAAATATAATATAGAACTGGGATCCACAGTATGAAACTGATATTTTCCATTTCTATTTCCATGTGTAATATTGAATATAACTTAGTCTACTGATTTAGCCTTATCTTGTCCTACATCAGACTGAGATTTTTCAAGTATTCTGTTTGGGGGGTGGTGACAACAAACCCTAGCATTTCTTTTAAATGAAGAAAGTAGTCCTATTTCTTAACTCTCTGAATTTAAGGAGAGAATTTTATACTGTGGGATTGAATACATAGAAAAAAAAACAATTTGAAGAACTGGGTTATTTTTTAAAGATTTTATTTATTTATGCAAGAGAGAGCACGAGCAGGGAGTGGGAGGGGCAGAGGGAGAGGGAGAAGCAGGCTCCCCACTGAGCAGGAAGCCTGACCTGGGGCTGGACCCTGGGATCATGACCTGAGCCGAAGGCAGACACTTAACCGACTGAGCCAGGCACCTCTGAAGAATTGACTTTTAAATATCTTGTTGGCTTTAATATTTTTTTATTATAGAATCCCATCTCTATTCAACCCAAGTTCTGTAGCCTGAACTGTACATAATTCTAGAAGTAGTAACCTTGGCCGAGGTGTCTAGAAGGGGATTAAGGACATAGATAAGAAACAACGGGTGCAGATCTAAAAGCTACAGTGGCCCAAATGGAGAGGTAGAAATTAAATGCAGATAGTTGTAAGAACACATGCCTTGGAGGTAGATGTCCCCTTTTAAACTATTTTATCATTTTTCTTTTTTTTTTTTTTTAAAGATTTTGTTTATTTATTTGAGAGAGAGAGAGAGAATGAGAGAGAGAGAGCATGAGGGGGGAAGGTCAGAGGGAGAAGCAGACTCCCCGCCGAGCAGGGAGCCTGATGTGGGACTCGATCCCGGGACTCCAGGATCATGACCTGAGCCGAAGGCAGTCGCTTAACCAACTGAGCCACCCAGGCGCCCTATTTTATCATTTTTCATGATTGAGTGTTAATTAATGTTCAAATCCTGAAGTCCATTCATCTTCCTGTTCATTGTAATCATCCAGACAGGTTAAAAATCTTAGCCACGATGACTTTAGCAAGGAAAGTCAGAGAATGATGAAGATTCTGGTGTCCTCAGTCTTAGCAAGGGTAGTATGGAGCTTTTTCCAGCAGTGAATGCAGAAATGAGGCTATTCAGGTCCCTGGATTTAAGTGACTTGTCAGAAGTCATGTCATTACTTAGAAATAACCAGGCTAAGCCTCCAAGTTTATTGATCCCTGTAAAAATTGCTGGAAGAAAAGAAAAGGCAGATATGCTAGGCCCTAGAGTAGGAAAACCCCAGTGCCCCAGTGGGTCCTCTGGCATCTGCATCCCCCCATCCCACAGAGGATGTGTGCAGGGCGGGCTCTGCCAGTTTCCTCGGATGCCCTGCCGTAGGATGCGACTTACCGAGGCCTCCCATACAGGGAGGCGGCTGCTTCTGTCATGGGGATTTGCGATCTGCCCTAGTTGCCCGTGATTACAAACTGTTGACATCTAGAAAGATGCTTCGGGAGTGCAGCAGACCAAGAGAGACCTGAGCTGCTCTGAGTGAAACAGATCTGGGTGATTTAAGCATCTGGTATAAATCATTATCAGCAAAGCAGCCAGGCCTCCGATCTGCCTTTTCTGCTCCTGGGCCCTCCCTTGAGTCTCTTGCCCGAGCCTTTGACTTATGGGGTCACTCACACTGCTATGATCCCCCTAAGGATTCCATCTCTGCCTTCCTGACAGCAGATGCTGACACACAGTGCCATTACCGAGTCCTGAGCACTGGCCTCGCCTTGGCCCTCTGCCGGTCTGCTGCCGCCTGGCTCTCGTGCCTGGCAAGCACCAGTCTCTGGCTCGCCACACACTCTCTTTTCCTTTGGTTTCTTTCCTTCTCTAGGATCCCACAGCCACCATTACCAACTGGGAACTATAAGCCCATTGTTTGATCACCTGAGCACTCATTATATAAATCCGTAGACACATTTTCTCTCTCAAGGAGCTTCCATTTGAGAGACAAAATATCACACGTACAACCGAGGGCGATAAGGACCTTGCGTTAGTGGTCAGGATGGAAGGATATGGACAGTCACATTTCTGGAAATCCTGAGCAAGAGGTCAGGGTCAAAAGGAACATGGATTTCTACACGTTCCTATCCAAAGAGTGCTGTGGCAATATGGTAGAGTCGCTCTCCCTTTGTTTTTTTATTTTTTACTCTTCCTTCTAGTAGTTCAGTGACCTCATCTTATTTTTCAGAAAATTACGTGGGAAATAAAACTGTGCAAAATATACTGGGACAAGAATGAAAAGGGAATGTAGACAAAGAATTATGTAAACAAACAGTTGATTCGGATTGCTAAGTAATGCTTGATTTTTCGTCCCTTTAAAAAAACACCCACTTTTTTACTTCACAGTATGTATGGATATCAAATCATTATGTTGTACGCCTGAAACAAATACAACCTTATGTCAAGTGTAGCTCAAGAAAATTAAATTAAAAAAGTGTTCTCTAAGATTAAGATTTAAAGGGAAAAAATACCCACTTTGTAAAACAAATAATTTTGTTAGTGTGGTGATTACAAATATGGGGAATAATGTTCCTGAAAGAATTTTGTATCAAAATTTCAATTATATACACTGATCTTCATTGTTTTCTGTTTCCCCCCATAGGTGTCGCTGGTACCAATATCATAATAGGCATAATCGCTGGCACCATCTTAGTGCTGGCCCTCATATTAGGAATAACCGCATGGGGTTATAAGTAAGTGAAATGTCTCAGTATTGTTACTATCGAAATAGACTTTAAAACATTTCATTTAAATTAATTAAGCACCTAGAAAGTTGTGTATCATTGGATAAATATACCTGCAATGAAAATCAGTCTTGTTCCACAGGCAATCAGTGAATAGTCTTGGCATGATTAGAGGTAATAATAATTTACTATGTTTTTAGATTTTGAGGTAACTCCCTTCTATTCTAAAAGTAAAGAATATTGTTTTAAAACTGTTACGTGAAGTAAAATCAATCTAAATCGTGTCTTAATGCGAAGGCGGTGTTGGTTTGCTCTTGAGTGACACGGGCTCTCTTGACTTAAACCCACGCCCAGAGATCTAGGCAAGATGGTCCCATAGGGAGCATGATGCTTTAGTACCAACAGCAGTGACGCCGTCAATTCTCAGCAAGAACAGCCACGGCAGATGTGTGACCGAGCACTTGCCGTGGCCCGGCATCATGCCAGAGGCAGAGCCTCTTTCTCTTCATACCCAGTACGAAGGGGGCACTAGTATTTAACTATTGGGTGTTTGTGTGTGAAGAAAATACTGTTCAGAGACTTCATTTGTTCACATTCAGAGTCAACTTTAAGTTACTGCTTTTAATATGTAATTCTTAAGCTTCAAGTTCAGCTTAGAAGTTTTGGGTTCTTATTTATACATTTTTAAAAAGTTACAAATTACGTAACTTTTGAATACTGAAACCCCTTGAGCATTTAGCTAAGGAGATGACTTCAGGCATTCCAAACTTACTTATTTTTTGAATATGTTCAGTTTCCTTTTGAAGTACTTCGATATTAACGATGTAAAAAATTTCCTTAGTATTCAAGTAACTTATTTAAGTTTAATAAATTGAAACTTAAATATGGTGAACCTTGAGTTCTGTTTAATATTTCAACTTAAAATCATTGTTCTGCTGATCTCTCATGATGATGTTTCAGTACCCCGGCCCTAGGGTTTTTCTCCATTTGAAGGGCCTACAATGTTTTCTAGGCATTCTGGCCATTACCCCATTTTATAGTACTCCCCCCCCCCCCCACATACACCTGACTTACTTCACTGACAGACTTGGGAATTAGGATATTTTAGGCTTAAAAATTACCCCAAACTGTTCAATAGACTAGGCACTATGTAATTATGTGCTATTATTATTATTATTACCTGACATGGTCTTAAACCAACTCATTTGAAGGAAATCTCTTTAAAAGTATATATGGCTGTTGTTTGTTGTGAAGTCAGAACCCTGAAAGAGTTTCTTTGGTGGAAAAGAAAGAGCAGTTAGCTTACTGCCAAGATAAACTTTGTGTGCTGAAAGCATTAAAATACATGAGGGCATCTGTGGAAGGCTGTTTATTAACAAGTAACACGGACAACATAGACAGTAAAGTTTAGCATAACATGGTAACTATGGCATCGAGCAGCAAAAGAGGGCACAGCACAGTCGGAAAGCTTTGCCTTGATTAAATGAGTACCTAGCCCTGTACCAGCTCATAGATGATCAGTACCTATGCGCCTCTTTGATGTGCAGGCCGTTAGCTCTATGGCATACTTCCATTTGCACGGGCTGATTTCATCATAACATTTGGAGTTATAAAATTACATGTCTGAAAGGAAGGCTTTTCTGAATAGTTATCATATGACCTTGCCTCACACCTCAGGTAAATTAGCCCCATCTTGGAGTTAACGCTATTTCCTCGACTTCCCTGATTTAAGACCTATGTGGTAATTGCCATCACAAGCTTTGATCTTTTGAAGTAGCTCAGTGGTTTCATTGGTCATGTGAAAAGGGAAGGCAAAATTATTAGTTCTGTTGTGTGTGATTTTCTGCCACCTACTGATGCAAATTGGTATTTCTTGTTTTTGCAATCTTGGAAAAAAATTACCTTTCAGAAAATATGAAATCTAAACTTTTCTTGCTAATGAAATTACCTATGTCCATTTGTTTTAATGATTAGAATGAAAGTACTTCTTTCTGTTTGTCATTTCTTATTTTTATGAAATTCTTTTGAGATTTCACTGGTTTTTTTTTTTCATTTCTGAATATATGTACTTTGCATATTCGCTAAGGAAAAAGACAAATCTTATTCATACCACAGAATCCTCTTCATAAATTTGAACCTGAGTGATGAAAGTTTTAGTGCTACTAAACTTAATTCAGAGTATGTTTAAGAATAGAACGAGAATGTAGAAGTTTTAATACAGGAGTTAAATTCATGAAATTCATATTCTACTTGAAATTCAAAAATGGATTTAGGACCTGAGAACTTGTTTCCTCATTAATGCTTCCAATTAAACTTTCTGCCCGTTCTCCAAGCCTTGGAGTGAGGGAATGGCGGAATAGGCAATGAGGAATACTTATTTGGAACTGATGGACCACTAGGTAGTCAGATGGAGGGAATAAAAAGTTAAACATACTGAACAGAAAGAGTCTGGGACTTATTCTCCCCCTCCCCCAATCTGATGGTTTCAACTATGAAAAATATAAATAACAAATTGGCACTTTTACTCTCATGAGCTCATTATTAAACCAAGATACTTACAGGGTGTATGAAATAGATAGGCAGATAAAGGTGCTACAAACAAAATTGATATGGAAACATTATCCTTGATGTGGGGAGGAAGGAGCCCAGTACTCAGTTGCTTGACCTTTCTAACATGTCTTCAGAATATTAACACTTAATTAGGTCATGATAGAAAGTTAAAAATTAAGTCTTTTGAGTTGTAAATTAAAAGTCACTGGTGCCTTACTATTACACCCTCTAGAACACATTTTTGTTTAATATCGGTTTGTTTTAAAACTCATGTAATTTTGTTTTAGTGTATGGCCAAATGAAAAAGAGAGACTAAAGTTTGAACAAAGTATTTCCAGTGTAAAGTTTCAGTAAGTAGTGATCACTTAGAAGGTCCCTAACAGCTGTGAATTAACTCACTCTAATATATCCTACATGATGAAATAAGATGTTCCCGTGTCCAATCATGTTTTCCCATTTGAAATTCTTAGGAAGAGCTTTAGTTTGGGATATATATTCCAAAAGGAATGAATTATGATTTTTATTTCTATGAAAGCAGTTAATTTATAGAAGTAACTTGAATAAGATTGACTTTAGAACATTACTAACTAAATGTTTAATATGGTACAATTGATATTGGGAAAACAGGTGTTCTTTCATAACTGAAGCTTATTTATGCTGTTAAAAATATTTATTTGAAAATTTTGTCACTAACCCTTTGGTGTCGCTTCTAAAGATGAAGTAGAGAGAGAGAGAGAGTGTGTGTGTGTGTGTGTGTGTGTGTGTATCATGTGAAAGAGAGTCTGTGTTTGTATTCCCCATTTTATTTTACTTTTTTTAAGAATTTATTTATTTGAGAGAGAAAGAGAGAGTGAGAGAGAACACGAGAGGGGAGAGGGTCAGAGGGAGAAGCAGACTCCCTGCCGAGCGGGGAGCCCGATGTGGGACTCGATCCTGAGACTCCGGGATCATGACCCGAGCTGAAGGCAGTCGCTTAACCACTGAGCCACCCAGGCACCGTGTATTACCCATTTAGTTTTGCAATTCAGAAATCCTCTAGTGGAGACCTTTCAATGAATGCTAGACCTTTCATGTTTATTGTTCTCTCTGAATATACTTCCATAGGTAACTAATTCTTCTTTTTTTTCCTTTTCTTCTTGTCCATGAAAAGAAATTATCGAGAACAGAGGTATGTGATGAGAATAATCTGAACACATAACTGAAAGGTTTAAATCCTATTAACATCCTTGGAATTCATACATGCAGTTATAAAAGTTATAAATGTTGACTTTGTTTCTGTGATCATAGAGCAATCTTGTTTTTCATGACCTTGAAACGATAATTTTAATAATGGTGCTGTGGAATGTATTATTTATTTACAAATAGATCTATCATTATTTAATTTTAATGGTTCTTTCATCCAACAGTACCATAATAATAGAAGTTACTTGTGCTACTATTATAGTAATGTATAGTAATGTATATGGAAATGAACTTTTTTCCATCTAAAACAAACTTCCTCTATGTTAAGGAATCACCTGTGTTTACATTAGTTAATTGGCTTTTCTTCATCTTCTTAGCAATCTTATTGCCTAGTACTTTCTGAAAGAATTTATTTTTTATTTGTTACTATTGTTATATTAATAACTTCCATACAAAAATGATAAAATTTATATGGGCACAGTGCTGGGATCAGGAGAATGTCCTGGTACTTGATGGGCCTGTTTACCTCTGCATAAGAAAATATTTTTGTACTGATTAGGTAATTGTGTAGGTAAATAATTTTCATTATTGGAATGTCAGATTGTCTAGTGTAAAGGCCATAAAGCCAGACACGCTGTTCATCATAACCTTAAAATCTATGTTTAACCATCAGCATAAAAAGAGGTGCAGAGCACTCATGTAGTTTTATAAAAATGCCTATTTTTTTCTAAATCTAAATTAACCCATTTTGAGATATCCCCTTCACTTTTCACATTTAAAAAATTATTAATGCTCTTAGCTATTATACAAAAAATTTAAAATATCCTGGAAGACCGGGTCTTATGCATCATGTAATACTAGTTTTGTACTCAAGATAACTGTGCAGATTCATACTTAACTTTCCCCACTGTTGCATCAAATGTCAGGCAGATTGGGAATAAGATGTAATCAACATGATAACACTTCTTCAGGCCCTAACTAGCTTTCATTTCTTCACAAATTAAAATTTTGAACTTTACTTTTCTGTTTTGTTCCATGTTGTAATTTAAAATTCCTGTAAGAAGACTTTAGCCATAAGTGTCTACAGTCTCTATAAATGTGCTCATATTGAACCAACTAAGATCCTGGTCAGTTAGCATAGATATTAGAAAATATTCATCCAGTCCTGGGGTAACTAACTAACTCGTCATTAATGGAAAAAGTAAACCTGAGACAAAATGACTTAAGTTTTAAAAACAACTAGATTTCTTTTTGACATGTTTAAAACTCTTGTGTCTAATCACTGGAGAAGAGCTGGAATCATTTAAGCTTTCTCTTGGATAGAATTTGATCAGTTATATCAGAAATCTAAGTTTGGTGGCTTTCTCCAATGAAAAACAAAATTAGGCTAATAAGATCAAATATTGATGACTCAGCCCCATTTCCGTAGTAGCTAAGGCTATAAGGTAATTTAATATTGCTTACATATAAAAAGGAAAGTAAAATGTCACAAATATAAGCCACATAAGCAAACCTAAAGCAGTGCTCTAAGACACATTCTCACCTGGAGTACTATCCAGAATAAGGGAATTGCCGACACTACAAAAAATTATTAATATGCAAAACTGTGTACCAACTTCTTATTCTAACTCGGGATCTACATAGGTAACAGTTGAGAACATTTTTTGCATTAAGGATTTCCTTTATGTGTCTGATATAATTTCATGCCTCCTGGCATTACTGAGTCATCATTTTATCAATCTGGTTACTATTTTGGAATCTAGTTCATATTTTGAGAGTGGTCACATCTTCGACAGATATTTATTTTATGTATTTTGCTATATTTCATTACAATATTTATTTATTTTTGCCCTTGTCTATAGCTAATGAGTCTTAGACTTGTAGAATAATTCTCAAAATGAAGAAGTAGCAAATAATGGACTTTAATAAATATCTTCTGAAGGATTTTCCTTTTTGAGAATATTTGTCAGCGGTGATAGAGCAGGTAGGGCAAGGCCAGTGGACCAAAGCATGCATTAAGAAATGTATAGTCTTATAAAAATATTTTCAGATGTTCAGAAAGATGTGTTCAGTTCCGAAGGATGCTAGGAAATAGAAATAAGAATTTTGAGTTGTCTTTGTCTTTAAATTTAAAGGTTTTCCTTTGAGGTTCCATGGTGGGAGGACTAAGTGACGAGGAATCAGAAATTCACTTGCTAGGATGTGATTTCTTGGGAAATCACTTAAATTTCCCACGACTTTTAAATCAGATAAAGTTCTATGTAATCTGTGAAGCATCATAGTGAGGGAAGTTCTTAGTATGTGGTCTCTGAAGACTTTGTGTTTCTCTGATCTTCAGACGAAGGAGGTGAATGTGGTTGTTCTCACAGAGAAAGGCAGCATTCATCCGCATGAATGAGGCCCACACATGCTGGTTGACCTGGTGCAAGTGTGGGTGAACATAAAGGTTTGCTCTGACACTAAATGCAAGACCATATTAAACATATAGCCAGTTATCAGATTCTTATTAATGATAGCCATTAGGCATAACTTTCAAATTATTAGAGAAGTCAGGCAAGTAATTCTGTGAAGGAGCTTGATAACCTGGCATGATAGGTTTAATTGCAAGTCTGTCAACCCTTTGTTTCCCTTTTGTTTACAAACTGCTTAATAAAAACAGAAGCCCTGTTCTGGACACAGTAGCAGAACCCCATGCATGAATGGTATCACTTTAAATCTGCCAGTGTTACCTTACGAAGGGGAGAACCATGTAACCTAGGAACCATGGAGAGTTCTTTTATACATCATGTAGTCAGAAGGATGGCTGATCTTTTTCTTTAAAATTTTCAGGGACGAAGGCTTCCATATTATTTTCAGCTGATGCTATCATAATTGCTTTAGGATTTAGCAGCTGTGTATTCTGTGTGTCTGTTTTTTTTTAAGATTTTATTTTTAAGCAATCTCTACACCCACTATGGGGCTCTAACATACAACCCCAGGATCCAGAGTCTCACACTCCGCCAACTGAGCCTGCCAGGCGCCCCAGCAACTGTATACTTTGATACAAGAGTTATAAGTTTGAGCTTTAGTTTTCAGATCGGTTTGCAAGTAGCAATAGAATAAGAAAACATTAATTTGAACTTGGATTTATATAACATCCATATTCAGCTGAAATATTCTCTTCCTTTGTCTGAAATGAACACACATCATTATGATTAATGTGAAATAGAATAAATAATTAGATCATATCTTCCTGATCTGTACCTTAAGCAGAAACCCCCTTCCCCATTTCATTTCTCTCTCACCTGTTTTAGCCAGTTTATTTTCTGCTTGTGAACCTCCCTCCCTCCTTTTTTTCAAACCTATCTTAGTTTGTTTTTATATTATTATTATTATTTAAGTGATATTCATGCATCTGTCAGTGTGACTTGGTACATATTATATAATATTTCTTAAAACAGTAAAGTAACAATTCTAATATCAGACAGCCCAGACACCAACAAAGCATTGGAGAAGTGCCTCCTTCAGCATTAAAGTTAAGACTTAATTAAGTTTTTTTCATTGTATTCTCATTTTGAGTCTGTGTAAGGATTAAAGTTAAATATTATGGTTCATTGGACCCTTTAAGGAAAGACCAGACTACCCTCATAACAGGGTTCCTTTCTGAGGAAAAAGAACTTAGTTAAATAAGCTTTTATTTTAGTCATTATTTATAAAAATTCGTGTGTGTATCTACATATTTGCATATAATGTGGGAGATATGAGGTAATGATCCCATGACAAAACTTGGTGCTGGTCAAGCCACCTAATGTAGTAATCACTTCGTGAGTCAAAATTCCATGAGATGATAAAAATTTAAGAAGAAAGCCATAAAGACTAGAAAAAGAAATTTAATTAAAAAATTTAAAGACTCATTTAGTCATTAATGATCTTATATAAGAAATGATGAAATGTTATTTTATTGATCATGGGGACCTGATATTCTCTATCTTCACTAAAGTTTAAACAAGAAGAAGTAAGTTTGTTGTAATCGGCAATGGATACATGATTCTTCACTGGACAGTGAAGAATGTTAAATATCATTCTTAAGAGATCTTTAACAAAATTCTTAATCTGTCATTAACATTGTTATTCATTTACTATGTGCAGAAAGTTACATGCATTCCTTATGTGATTTTAAGGGGAATACAGAGTAGTTTCTCTATTTTGGAGCCTTCCTAATAGAGATAGCTAAGAATCTAATCTGCTCATCACCATAAAAATAAGGCCACACCCCAGAAGTTCATTAAGCTTAAACTCCCTTCCAACCCCTTGACTGAAGCCCATGGTTTATGATATGTTTGGTGTTTAGAATTTTTGTGCATTGTGTGAAAGATGACCATGCCCTGCAGAGAAATTACACTGAAGGAGTGGTAAAATGTGCAGAGTTAAAAAAAAAAAAAACAAAACCAGCAACAAAACGAGGCCCATCTATTTCACGTGAGAGGTAGTCCATTTAAGCCTGCAGCCTCAGCCAAGGGAGCCCTTGGTAAATGCCTGAATGCCAGAACCAGGTAATGAAAAGGTAATTTGGGGGATAGATTAATGGGAAGGGTCAGATGTAGTTGGAATTTGTCTTCATTTAATTTGAATTTAGTGAGGCACATCTTATCAGCTTATAGAGATTATTATTAAAGGTGATGATGAGAAAAAGGATTTGTTAACCATAAAGATTATTGTTGGAGATGATGTTGATGGTATTCTTTTATAAATATTAATATGATCCAAAAGGAAAGTTTCCACCCTGAGGCGACATACAGAACTCTGAGTTTCTTGAGATCATTTTTTTTTCCAAACATGACAGAATGTTTTACTCATAGCAGGCAAGGCAGAAAATGTGATTCCAGAGATTAAAGATCTCTTGCATAACAATATGTATCATTTGTCCTGTATTATTAACACTGTGAATATGGGGAAATTGTACTATTTTTTGTATAAAATTAATGTTTCATAAACTGGGAAAAATAAAAAAGTTACAATTATGAGCTGAAGCCACTTAAGGGGTTAAAAATATTTTGAAAGAATATCACAGAGTTCTAAAATTAGTCTTACAAATCTAATGAGAAATTTGACTTTCTTCAAAGGGGAGGATCACACAAATTTATCTATGTGCTTCCTATGGGTTGAAAAAAATTTTTTAGATTTGTGGAAATGTGTGAGTATATAGGATTGAAATAATATGAGGGAGGTATTCAAGTAATTCAAAAGAACAAATGACCAAGTGTTGTCAGCGTTTCAAACAGAATAGGAATTGGTACAAGCAAGCAAACATCTGAAAGTGGCATTTTTTAAGATAGAATTTAGCATGAGCAAGTAACCAAGGTAAGCATGCTCACTAAGGAAAAACCAAGTAGAAAAAGGAGTTAGCAAATTTGGCCTTTGTTGGAGACCTATTGGAGTATAACTCTGTTTAAAATTCTCAATCCAGCGCCTCCCACAAGGGTACCAAATGGAACTGAATCAAGTTTTGGATGCAGGTGGCTTTTTTGGGGGCCAGGCATTGGCAGGTGATCAGATTAGCTGTTGAGTTTGGCTAGGTGGTCCATTCTAGAGTTTTCTACCCTCCTCCGTTAGGAAAAGTAATAAAAATCTGTTCCAACCTTAGTTAATTCAAAACCAGAGCAAGTGGGGTCAATAATAGTACAGATTAAATGGATCTTCCTTTGTTGTGTTCCTTCTACAGTGGAGATAGAGAACCGAGGTCACCCACCAACCTACCTATAAGTATCTTCCTATAGTCTCAGCAAGAATTCATTTATTTTTCAACCCCTTCTTCCTCTTGCAGAATTATCTCCCTTTACATATTCTACTGTGTAGTTATAGCATTACATTTTTGATTGGTGTTGGAATCTCTTTCAGTTTCTTCCTATTTCTCCTGAATGAACAGTGAAGCTCCAGATTGAACAGATTAATAAGAATTTAATTGGATTAAATTATAGAAAATGGCTTAGAAATCCTTCCGTTATTTTAGGACTTAATTGGGCTTGGGGTTACATTATATAATGTTTGGAAATCTTGAATAGTTTATTGACCACAGTGAAAAAAAACTGTGCCTTATCTGGGGCAAGGACGGTCTGTCCCAACATGTTTCCTTCAGCACCATTTTTTTTTTTTAAAGACAAAACTTCAGTCAACATCTCCAAGTATAATAAAGTTACAATGAGAAACTTCATCTTTCCATATTTTTCTCCTGAAGCAAGGCTTTATTCATCCAGACTGTATAGACTTCACTGATTGCATTTTTGACCTCTACAGTTAGAATGACTTAACGTGTCACATTTATTAAATATAATCTTACATGTTGTTATAGATTTGATTCATGTAGATCATTATCCCTACCTCTTTTTTCCTAAAAGAATATTTGTATATGTCTGTGTTCATGTGTGTGTCTTGTTTTCTGACTCTGAAATGTTTATTATGCCTTAGACAGTTACCCCAGGGAGATTATGTAAAAAAGCCTGGAGATGGCGACTCTTTTTATAGCGACATTCCTCCTGGAGTCAGCACAAACTCAGCATCTAGTTCTAAGAAGAGGTCTGCTTTTCTGTCGCATTTTCAGATTTCTACCTGTTCCATCACACATTATTCCATTAGTCAGAACATTTCATTATTTTGCAGCAGGTTTGATTACTTCTTCCTTCTTTCTTGAATGTTAAAAAATAGTATCCTTTGTTCTTTGATTACTGCGCTTCCAAATGCCATATGCTCAGAACCACTTGTTAAGCAAATCAGGCCAGAAATTGAACCAAAACTAAACCAAACCAATAACAATCCTAAATCTACATAGAAATCCTAGGGTTTTTCAATCTTGCTCTTATATGGCTTAAGAAACTATACATAGTAACTTATAACATTTTAAATGGTGAGCTTTATGTCATGTTGGGTAGTCAAAGAAAAAGGTTACTGTCATGCTTCAGTAAAGCAGTTGTTAAATTGGTACTATAAATGCTGCGTTGAATATTTTTAAATTTTAAATATACCAAAGCTAAGCTTGCTGTGAAAAAAAGATTGCTTCTCTGTGAATCATATATTTGAATATTATGATTTTGCCTTTTATTCCTGGAATGATTATTTCTAGACTTTCTAATTTAGAGTTCGGTTGCCAAATTAAGTATATTTAATATTAGCCTGAATTTTATAATAGGACAAGTGGGGTTAATATATTATTTATATGTCTTAAACTTTGATGTTATATTCTTGCTCCAGGATCTTAAGGTGTATAAGACCATTTAAAATTCTGCATGCTTTATAATTGCTTAATAAAATAAACTGGTAGAAGAAATAAATAGTTGGAATGTTTTAGGAAATGAGACCTACATTCACATTGAAGAAAGCTAAAATGTTCCTGTGGAAGAGTTTCTTTAAAATTGGTGATAGGGGTGTAATGTATAGAAAAAAAAGATTTGATAGCCTAGTACATTGCTTTGGGCACAGTAGGCACTTTGGAGACTGAAGGGGAATTTCTAGTTTATTTAGAAGAAACGTGATCTCTTCTGGAATTCTATATGGAGTGAATCGTCTGTAAAAATTCTACAACGGATCTCACTCTGTAAATAATCACAAAGGAGAAAAGAAAGAATCAGTAGATCTGGGAACTCTTCTTTATGTGGAACTGTCTTAAGCATGAAGGATTGTTTTTACTCAGATAACATAGCTTAGAGAAAAATAAAAATATTAGTTTTTGCACAAGGAGTACAGATCTATAGAAGGATGTTCAAAAATTTTTATTCTTTCTATTGGGGTATTTTTGGCTAAGATAATAAGGTTTATCTAAATTCTGTATATAAATATTTTCTTGGTCAAATATTTAATTTTAAATTAAATAACATGGTAAATAGACAGAGAAATCAATGGATTCCAGCAGAATTTCTGTTGTCCTTCTGGACAAAATAGGATTCATTCTATAATTAGCAAATTATGTTGTAAAACTCCTAATCTGGGGAATTAATGTGTAATAATTGTGCTGAGTTCCATTTATTTTCATTCATCATTAGAAGGCTCCTTTTAAAATAGACATTATTAGCGATTAACTGGAATGATGTGTGGAAAAGATTTTAAATATAGTGCTATTGTCTAAAGTACCTCAAGAAGAGCTTAAAATACTGATTTGAATAATTCCCAGATATTAGAAGAGTGGGTTATGACTTTTAAGTAGTTAGAAATGGTATCAAATTATGTGACTCCTCCTAAATACATGTAGTTTGTCAAAACGCTTTTCTTATGTGGTACAGGTAGGTGTGTAAGTTTTGCTTCTTGTAGACAATTTATTTAAGATGGTAGGACACAGGACAAGGGCTCAATGGTACATGGGCTTTGTGAGAGACACTTCCATGATAAACATCTGATTCAGTTTGGTTATTGGGCAATTAACTAACAGCACTACATTTTTGGGGGGGCATATTTGTGGAGAAAATGCCAATTCTCAGAAAATAGTTTTATTGTTTAAGAAAACCTAAATATTACTTTGATAAAGGTTGACCGGTTCAATTGAACAGATCTTAATGAAATCTCTTGGAAGTCCATGTTCTCATAATATCTGAATGAAAACCATTGCTTTACAATTAAGAAACATCTATAGTGGGACCCCATTATAACTCTTCTGCTCGAGTTACATAACTGAACTATGAAGTGCATTTGCTCATTGTGGTTGTTGGGAATGTAATTGGCTTGCACGGTATGCTGATACTTTTCCATTATACACTATTGTAATGGGGTTCCATTGTATTTGACTTTTCTTAAATTGAATGTTGTGTAATTCTGCCTTCTTCATGAAGACTTTCATGGTCTCTTCATTCTTTCATTTCAGATTTTTTTCTTTCTTGATTTATTTAATGCACAGTAATGCTTAGAAATTTTGCTTACTGATTTTAAAACTAAGTTCACTTGATTGTAGTTTTGAACAGTATACACACCTTTTCAATTTCAGGTCGAATGGACTTTCTCATTCTTGGAGTGAAAGGATCCCGGACACAAAACATATTTCAGACATCTGTGAAAATGGACGACCTCGAAGCAACTCTTGGCAAGGTATACTGTGGCCTTCTGAACAGCTAGTGCATCTGTTTGCAGAACCCCAATTCTCTTTTGTGGTTCTTGGTTGTAAAGATTTGTTCTTCATGTATGCTCTTTAGTTCTTCTCCCAACAGAGAAGAGGGCATTTATTATTTCTTTCTTTTATTCTTGGATGGGAAATGACGGGATTCGGTAGCACCAATGTGAGAGAAGGCTATGCAGAGTACCCTACCTGTAGCCCTAGGTCCTGGGAGGGGCTGGCTGTGATTACACCACTTGAAGTACCCTGTAATTACCCATGTGACCGTTGTTTGTTTACATTCAAATCTAGCCATAAACTGTCTTTTTCAGGTAACCTGGGAGGCAACAGAAAGAAAATCAGAGGCAAACGATTTAGACCTCGGTCTAATTCAACTGAGTAAGTCTAAACCTCTAATGGAGAAAGGCATTCCAAGGTCCTGTGCAGTTAGTGTGCAGGGTTAAGTAACGAGATCATCAAAGAACTGTAAACCATGCCTCTGGTCTTGGTTTTGTCTTTTTAATTCCTTTTTGCCGTTTTAAAATTAACCATGGCTTTTCTCTTTTACATAGGCATCTCCGCAACTGTACCCAAACCAATATTCACTGATAGTGGGGGGTCCCACCCTCGCTGCAGGCTTTTTCCTCCAGTAACCTGCCATTGTGGTGTCTTGGTTCCTTTTGAAGGGAATTTTGATAACATTCCTTTCTTCTCATCACCCGGGGTCCAGCCATTCCAGAGGGTCACCCTTCCTCTTCCCAGTATTCACACAGCCTAGAAGCATCAGGGGAAAATTCCCGCCGTCCTAGAGCATGAGACTGCTCACAGTGTGGAACCACCGCCCGGAGGGCTTCATGGCTGCAATCTAAGCATTCTCTCAGACTAATGGAATATGTATTCCCTTTTAAATCTTCCTTCTGAGGACATTTAAAAGGGCACTTATCAAAACTTGCTCTTTAACGGAATCATTGTCACTAATTGCAACACTATCTGTTTTAAATGATAGCCACACTTTTTTTTTTAAGGGGGGAGTGTGGGATCAGAAATTACATTTAAAGTTATCTAATGAGGTAAACACCATGCACTTTTTTTTTTTTATTGTTTCTTCACTTAAGAAAGTACAGCAAAACCAAGCTTCCTCAAACCTTTATCCCACGTCGAGGAATCAAACACACCCTCAGTATCCTTCTGGACCTTGCTACCAGG
This sequence comes from Phoca vitulina, assembly GCF_004348235.1. Lineage (NCBI taxonomy): Eukaryota > Metazoa > Chordata > Mammalia > Carnivora > Phocidae > Phoca > Phoca vitulina. Next base: position 67,490,298 of record NW_022589707.1, on the reverse strand, counting down.
TTTTAATTAACCATACTTTTTGGACCTACCTAAACTTTTTTTTTTAACTTCTTTCTCACTGCATTGCTAGCTATTGTTTTTAGGATCACCTTTGCCTCTTCATGCCTTAATACTTAAAAAAAAAAAAAAAAATCTGAATAGCAGGTGTTTGTTAACTGCTTGTCCGAAACTTATGTTAGCTTTTCCATCATATACCCTGCCTTTTTCAGTCCAGGAATAAAAACAGTGCCCTGAAATTTGGACCTTCCTGCTGATGGTATTGTCTTGTAAGTGGCTTGTCAAAAGTTTGCTAGAGGATACTTTATTTTAGAAACAATAGATAGGTTTCAGTGATAACCATTGCATGGTCCAGAATGACATCATAGAACTCCATCATAAATAACTAACCTGTTCGAGTTTATCTTCTACATTCCCAAAGCGCTTGGATGCTTTAGGGCTCATTGTAGATAAACTCTTGGAATGTTGTTTGATTTGTTTTGCATGAGGTCACCTGGTAAATAGCGCCTTAGCTCATCTCAGTTACTCACAAGAATACAGATAAAACTGCAAAATGTTCTTCAGAACTTCCTTGATGTACTGGTTAGCATTTTAACAGCATTTCCTATAATAGGGCTTTGAAAACTCCCGTGAAAATAAACCAATGTTATATTAAAGCTATGTATTTAGGACCCAACGACACTTGGTGTTTAGCAAGATTCATACAGTATTTTCTAGCACGGTCACTTACTTTTTAAAACTCTTATGTAAAATTCCCACTCATATCATATGATAAAAATTATAATACTAGATAGCCCTTATGGAATTTCTTGCCTATGAGATAACACTATAGTATTTAATAAGATGTCATGGTGGAATCGTCTTTGTGAGGAAGAAGTATTAAGGACTCCCTCAGATTTTTCAGACTTTTCAGATTTGGGTACATGACTCATGTTAATTAAATGGAACCAAGTCTTTGAGGTTGACCACTATTTTCACGTACCTTATCGTATGGGCACTATATACCTATCTATATATTTTTGTTTTTCCTTGAAAAGAATCCTAATATATAGCATATCAGGAGTTATGTTGACAGTCTTTTCTTATACTTTCCATATTCGCTAAATAATCCCTTTTGCTTCAGATATGACATTATAATTTGTGGGACTATAAGAGGAGCAGAATGACCCTCTTTTTTATTTTTTAGATTAAAAGGTATCATCGAGTCCATTATTTCAACATCCCCTTTAGTACCCATCATCCCAAAGGATGATGAAACATCAGGACATGAATTAAAACGTTCACCACAAATGCATACTCTGCTAATTAACAACCTACAGTGTCCTTGTTTATTGTATTGTTTTTTTCCACTCAAAGTTTTTGCATCTTCCTCACTGTTGTACATGATGTGAAAAAAGGTTTTGGCTTAGACTTTGTATTATATATTGTGTTTTTACAGGAGGGAGCCCCAAGCACCTGAGCCTGGGCACTCCCTCGCCCAGACAGTCCCATCCCAAGGCATAAGCCCAGGGGGCTCTGACAGCCCCCAGACAGGGAGTCTGGATCACAGGTCAGTCTCCACCTGCCCCTTCATTCTGGGCTGCCACTTAATCTCCCTCCTAGTCCCTTCCTTGGCTGAGAACAGGGTCATTTGATCTTTGACTGACCCCCAACATCTGCTTGGACATGGTCCTGGTCCAGCCAGCACCAGCTAGTTTTCCTCTGCCTTACCCATTCTGGAGAACACAAAGAGCTCTCCCGTCTAACGCATTTTTTTTTGCATGTTGCGCTACTTCCAACTCAAGCCACGTAGGCAGGTTTAGAGCGGTGCGATAAAATCCCATCACTTCTACCCCCACCACCTAGAGATGCTAGGAAGCCCACCGTGAAGACACTTTCACGGGCAGATCCCCAGAAGGAACCACCATTGAGACCTCTCTTCAGTGACCTCTAGTGAAGTGATCACAGCATTCTGAGATGCTCCCCGAAATGGAGGGAAAGGTCCATTACATGCAAGCCAAGCCATTCAGCTGTAGGTTTCATGGAACAGCCATGGCATCCGCCCTTTGAGCTTCTGAGATTGTCAGTGAAAGGAACACACGTCTCCTCCTGGAAGCTGCCTGTGGGTGACTCAGTTTGCTGTGTGGCTATGTTTCACCTGATAACAGCTGCATGGGCTTTTTCTCGGGTTTTCCCCAGGCCGGAGCATTCACTGGCCTTCATCTCTGGCTGCACTTGCGTTTTGACTTTTTCTTTTTGTTCAAAGGCTCAGCGGAGGTTTTTACGCAAGTTTTAATTGGCTATCTCTGTGAAAAGTGCAAGTTGGCAATGATTGTGGGTAAAGGCAAAACTAGCTTGAGTTGTTCCCGAGGCAGGGGACACTGTCTTAGCAAAAATGGTCTTACAGACATAAAAAGCAACTAAACCCTTCTCTTAGGAGGGAGCTGCATTGGTTATAGCTAAAAATGAGGGAAAGGGCTATGGAAAAAGTAGTCTAATTTTGTTTATATAACCAGAAATGTGGTCATGATTTAAATGTATTTATAAACTAAAACCAAATATGGCGGAAAGAAGCAAAGTTTAACCCCAAACGAATAGTGTATTTTATCTTTCCCCTGGTTTCTTTCCAAATAACTTGCAAAGTTTGATAGAGCTTGCATCTTCGTTATCTGTAGTGTCTCTAGAAGTTACTTTTTTTAAATGAGAAAATTCAGTACAACCTCCAAATTGTTCCAACATTGGATTTGTTGAATCTGTATTTATTTTACAAGAGCACATTCTGAAAGGGGATGTGTTTTTGCTTGGCTCCCTGGGTTCAAATCAAAGGGGAAAAACAACAACAACAACAACAACAACTTGCACTCCCAATTTACCATCTTTTAAATTTTCCTTTGCGCAGTAATTCCGATGGAGACTTTGCCAGATCCATCAGGGAAATGCTAATGAAGGTCATTTGTATCTTCTGGCAGTCACTCACATAATTCATGATCAGACATTCAGAAGGCAACTTCTGAGGCCCATTTCCTAATGGAAACACAAACTCGTTAGTCTGGAGTGCATAAAAGGAAGAAGGAATATTGCAGCTACAACTAAATTGCTGAACCCAACCTAAAGATCCTGGAGACCTATTTGACCCACACTTAATGTGTATGGGGGCTCCGGGATCAGAAGAGCGGGACCCTTCCCGCTCTCTATAGCCAACTGGAGCACCTTTCTTGTTAACTCCAGCCTAGGGTCTGCTATCTGGAGTGAGACGGAAGCCATGTAAAGTCTTTTTTTTTTTTTTTCATATTGGAAAGAGAACGTTGCTCCTTTTAATTGTTCTTGGGGTGTTATATACCCAAACACCAGGTTGGAATTGCAGCCATCTGAATATTCTCAAAAAGCATCGTTATCATTTGAAAACCAAGGAGCCAAATGAGAGGTGGCCTGGAAAAAGCCACTTTGGAGGTGGGTGAATGGGACCTCTGACAGTGCTATGATTGGAAGACAGCTTCTGATTCCCTTGGGGAAACCCCTGCCAAGGCTTTCCCTGAAATGTTGAATACATTCTAGAATGCCTCGAGCCTCGTTGTAGCTGAGTTTATTCTCATGTCATCGTACAGACTGCCTCATAATCCCCAGCATCCATCCTGGTTTATTTGCCATAGTCACTTGCATTTGGAGGGTGAAGAACATCCTTGCTAAGCTTGTGCTGTGTATTTTCAGATTTTCTATCTTGTTCTGCTTTCTTTGTTCCTTCCATTGCTTTCTGCAGGTATTTAAACCCATGGTTCAAAAGAGACTATAATGTAGCTAAGTGGGTAGAAGATGTGAATAAAAACACTGAAGGACCATACTTTAGGTATTTTATACATTAATTTTATATCCTTTTCAAACTCTCCCAGCACATACAAATACTGTAGTGTGACTGGCTCTCTAGCTTGTATCTCCCAAATACAAGTTCCCATAAGTGGAAAGGGTCCTTGTTTATTTGCTGCCTTTTAATCTCTGTTTCTGGCTTCATGAGCAAGTCTAGTTCTTTTCTGAATGTTTCAAATGAAGCCATTTGAAAGGGTTACCATTTAGTGCATGCCCCCATCACCATCTTGAGCTTTTTAGTAGCTTTCTCTTCATTTTATGCTATGTAGTGTTCTATGGGCATGAAACATACTTTCCACTAATAAAGAAGCACTATTAACCTGAACAATTTAATTTCTAGAATTTAGCAGTTTTATAGTGCATTTTTCCTACTTCCTGCCTTAAGAGTGCATAGTGCATATGAAAAAACTTAAGGGAAAACATGAAAAGAAACTAAATGAAATGTAGCAGAATTTCACTTCGAGTAAAAACAGTGATTTAATGGAACTTAAAATTACTGAAAGAATCTTGACCACAAGAGAGTGGGATCGAATGAGTTTAGGTTTTATTTATTCAGTACAAGCACTCGCTACCAGACAAGGGCTATGCTGAGAAGTGTTTTACAGATTCTCAACAAAACATCCGAGGAACTTTTTATGCTAGGAAGATGATTGTTGTCTCACATTTCACACAGAGCAGGAAGCAGAGAGAAAACATGTTCTCGATTCACAAAAGAGCAGACTGAGTATCCCTATATTTTAGAAACTCTAGAATTTACTCAATCCACTGTAGCTCAGTCTAACTTCAGAGGTCAGAGAGAATTCCCAAGAGCTCTTATGGCATTTTTTTCATTCTCTGTAATACCAAAGTGATTTCCTAGAGGTAAATGTCCAGTGTATATATGACTACTTTGTGGACAACTAATGTAAAGAAGAAATATGGACTCAGTTGCTACCTCTTCTGAACAGAATAAGCTTTCAGATTACTTTTTGCCATGACTTGGGTCAGCATTTAACAGATATCAAAATATGTATATGTACTTAACTCTCAGCACCCATCTAAGGTGGACTTTCTCTTCCAGTGTACCATTTAGTTTAGACATGTATAGTTTGAGAAAATGATTAGACCTATTTGCATTTTAATTTGATCCATACATTTGCATATATCCCAAGGAAAGCATAACCCTGCCTGCTCACAACAATATATCCTGCTTTTATGCCCCATCTTTCCCTCCTGCCCTGTTCCCCTGCTTCTGTCACTTCCCCACACTGAACCTCATACACATACACTCACATTCGAACATCCCACCCTCACCTGTAGCTCTCAAGATGGCCAACGTCAGGAAGACAGGTAAGATTATTTTGAATGTTATTTGGAATCTTGGCTCACCTGCAGTCCTATTTCTCCTGTCTATCTTCCTCAGGCTTGTGGGCAGATTGTAATTTGTATCAGCCATGGCACCAAAACAGAATGACTTTGGCCCCATAGGGGCTAGGGCTTTTATACCTCAATGGACTTAGCATTTTTTTGCACCAATAATTTGTGAAATGGTACCCCGGAAGAGTTGTTTCACGTCCCCTGGGTCAGCTGAGTAGTTTACGTGGCTCCCAGAGAAGAGTTCACATTTCTTAGATTCAGCGCCCAGGTCTGCCCAGAAGCTGCATGACTAAACGCAATTTGGATGGGGAAATGCTTTAGCCCCCCTGGTTGCACGTGCAAAGCTGCAAGGGCAGTTTTAGAGGGTTCCTTTATCTCCTCTTTTAATATGAGATGTCAGTTCCCACAGTGGATAGTCAACTTAAGAATTAATTATTAAAATCCATATTTGTATTTAAAGGCTAGATAGAATTCACTGGAGGTTTATAATGGAACTGTCATTTTAGGATTAATCAGGGTTATGTTGGTAAGGGTTGAAAACCAACACACAATTTCTGTGAAAATTGTGAATCATTAAGATACCCCAGAGCTTTTAACAGTGATTCTCACACAACAGAATTTCATCCACCCTTCATCCAAGCCAGTCCTTACATAGGGAGGCCCAAAGTGTATCCACACCTTGGCTTATGCTTTGCCAACCCTCTGCTTAAGCTCAGATCTGCTTCATCAGCCACCAGGTTGTTCAGGATTACCTCCCCTGCCAAAACCACCGATGAGGGCAAAGGCCATTTTATTAATCGTCCATATTGTGTGGGGTTTGTGGCCTCCTTATCAGAATGCAGTGGGGACGTAGTGACTGCAGTAAACTGGTCCAAAGTACAGCCCAGCATTTAAAATATTATATCCACATCACTGTGAGGAGCAAAGCAAATGCCGAAAGGTTTTGAGTGATCATAATGCCTCAGCTGTTCTCCCTCGCCTAGTTCTGTATCACACAGTGGTTGCTCAAAGGATTGCCAGCATATATTCGCATCAAGCTGGGCAAGAGCATTATCTCCCCACACCTAGATCTTGGGGGCAGTTGGTGACAGTGCTTTTACAAGCTCAATACTCAACTTCCACTCGAGTATTATGCATTCGATTACTCTCTTCATCAAGTTGTTGAGTCCCACTTCCATGATCTTATGGAAAATGCAGTAACTCTGAAAAGAAACTAATAATAATTATCCTGTATTGAGTGCCTACCACGTACCTTTATTTCTCACCACCTCATGAGATGTAGGCATTCTTACTCCCTTTCTACGGATGGAGGAAACTGAGGCACACAGAGTAGCTCAGGGTAGCATAGCTAGTAAGTGTCAGAACCAGAATTAACAGCTTGGCTCTGACTTCAAAATCTATTCCCTTTCCACTTCGCTGTAATACTTAAGAATAGCGGGGTGGATATGGACTACTTAAATCCTATCCTAGGACACTTTATAAATCCTTCTGGATTAGGCTCCTATAAAATCTGCACCTGAACCCAGACAAGGGAGGAAGGGGGACCTGTGCCTCTCACGTGTGACGGGCCTGGTTTCAGCCACGTCTCGGGGGGCAGAAGGGAGCTGAGCTTGGCCTTCCAGGCATGTCTGCAAAAGGCCGGCCCAGCAAGGACAGACCACAATCCATTGGCACACGGGCACACCTTCATTGTGTAACCTTAAATGGCACCCACTAGGCTTATTACGGTTTTTAAAGGTGCTGTAATGACAATGGTTAACATTGGTTCAAAGATTACTCTGTGAGTGAATGAGCTGGGCCTTTGCCTGGTTTTCAGTGAAAGCCAGATTGGAGCTAGCAGGCAAGTAGCCAGGGCCAGAAAAGGGCCTGGAGGCAGTTTTCAAGAAATGACTCTCTTAGACATCTGTGACCAAATTTTAGTTTGTTTGTATTTCCCTCAACTGATTTAGTCTATCTTGTTCTCTGCTCTCTCATTCTGAGGCTGAACATCCCCTCCAGATAATCCCTGTTATGCTGTCACACACCGCCCAACCTCCAGGACACGATGCCTCTCGCCCCTACTAAAATCACGCTGCTTGCCTTCTCTTCCCCTCAGGCTCAGTCCACAGTGTCAGCTAACTGGTGTCTTCATGTGAGAGGTAGACAGGTGCAGATTTCTTGGGGAGGTCTGGAGAACATCTCCTGCTTTTGTTTTCACTCAGTATTGGATTTGGCCGTGCAAAAAATATTTGGAGGAAGGACAAACTCAGCACCTCTCATTGGAATGGCCTGGTATGTGTGCAAAGCTGGTCATTTGGACTCCTGGCCAAGTGAATGGCTGGCGTGTCTGGGAAGCTATAAGCCAACTGACTACAGCCTTGCTAGGAACACATACACACTGTAGCAAATTAAAAAGAAGACCCATTTTGCACGATCCCCTAAAGTAAACAAGATTTGGTTCTTTGTTGGTGTACCTGACGAGCTTTCCTGAACTTGGACATCTTAACCAGTAGTGATGAGGCTAAAAATCTGAAGCCAGGTTACTATCCCTTGTTTTAGAAAGATGTATTTAACTAAGTACAAAAGTTTATCCTCGTTCTACACATACTGAATTTGTTTCCTAAAGGTCACAGACATATTGGAAATGTTTTCTTAAAATTAAAAACATCCTTAATATCTGAATTAGAAAAATCTGCAGTAGTACACTGCTTTAATAGCCCTTCGGAGGACCTGAAGTACTTATATTCTTAGTTTTACCTATCGGCTCTGTGGCGGAGAGCATTATCACAAGAGAAGTCAAGTATCTGTAATATTCTAACAGTCCATGCTAAGAAGTGGTCCTAGACGTTTTCCAAAGACAGAGGAAATGTTAGGAGTTACAGATTAAAAGCCAATTAAGCCACTATTGATTTTTTAAAATTGAGCAAGAACGTTCACTTGGATCTCAGGGCTTGTAGGAAAAAATATTTTCCAACCTTAACTTATATTTGGTGTCCATAGATGGGAACTGATTTGAAAACTACAGAACTAGAGCAAAGCGTAACATATGGTTGGGAGCCAAAATTTAGAATAAGGGGGAAAAAAAGAGACCTCTTGTTGCTGTTGCATGCAGCGCGGTGGCCCTGCCCCTGCCCAGCGCACCCCCCTCCCCCGCCTAAACTCCCAGCGGATGAGCTGCATCCCCCGCCCCCTGGCAATAAGGACCCGTTTCGGAAGTAACCCCTTCCGTGACCTGGCTCAGAGCCACCTTGCCGCAGAACGGAGCAGTCATGGATGTGTAGTGGTAACATTTGTGGATGGGTGGGTGCTGCCAAAACTAGCACCACTCTCTCCCCTTGATACGATGCGAGTGAAAAACTCCTGGCTGTTTTTTTTTTTTTTCTTTTTCCACTTCAAGGACAAGGGAACAGATGTGGGCTCTTCCTGTGATCTCAGCCTAGTCACAAATATTGCCGCTACATGTGCAGAATCAAACAAGAACAGCATAATACAGCGTAGCTCGCACATCTCTTTCATACGGGATATCTTCACGACAGAGATGTTATCTAAATAGGGAGGGTTTCTGTTGTGTTTTGTTTTAGTTTCAGTAACATTCCAGTCAATAAGGTGTAGCCACCTTATTGACAGGACGAGTGTACCCTCCATGCATTATTAAGATCTACTTTGATGGCACAGAATCCTCCCCTGTACAGAAATGCTGGTTGTAGGGACTAATCAGACCATTTTTGTGTGTTCTCATCAGACTCTTTGTTTGGCTGGAACTCTGCACTCCTTACTGCTTGCATGTTTACTAATTTATTATTAAAACCCCCGTATTTGCCTTTGTTCTTTCACAACTAACACACTGGCCTCTGAATGCATGAGTTTTGTGTGAACTGGTGTGTGACTTAGCAACTAATAAATGTATCAGTTGTATTATATTTTCAGATCTTAAAAATATAACTGGAATTACCGTACTAAAACATTTTTTACATTAAGTGATAAAAATAAGGCAGAATATTAATATGTTGTGCACTTAATTTACCATTATGAGCTCTTAGAATCATTTTATCCCTTCTCCATTTTAGCTTTTTGTCTATTTGTGTAGGAAACGTCATTATTGGCTTTCTAGTTGAAGAGTCTGATTCTGTGTGCTAACATGTGAACAGTCCATTGCAGTTATGACATTAGGAAGGTAAAATTCCAGCATTCCAGTGTTGTGAAGGACAGAGAATCTCCCCATAGCTAAACCTTTGCACTAGTGGCCTGTGAAAATAGGAATCAGAGGGTTTGTTCTGAACCCACTTTTCAGATATTTGAAAAAGATGTTAGGCAATCACATAATATTTATGTCATGTGTTCTCAACGTCTCAGGACTCTGTCTCCTGCCAAGTCTCCCTCTTCATCAACTGGGTCTATTGCCTCCAGCAGAAAATACCCATACCCAATGCCTCCACTTCCTGACGAAGAGAAGAAAGTGAACCGACAAAGTGCCAGGGTACGTGGAAACTGCTATATGCTAACAGCCTCGATCATTATCGTTCATTTATGAGTTCATAGTTTAAAAGAGCCATCTTTCCTGTTCTGTTTATAAAAAAATGGAAGATTTGCAAGATTCCATTGAAAAATGGAAGATCTGGGGGGGCTCAGATTTATTTTTGCCAATGAGCTTAATTACTGCATTGAGAAATGCTAGAGATATTTGGTATGTTTTAATCATTCATTGCTATATAACTTTTATTATACATTGTAGCTAATATATTACAGTCTGAAATAAATAAAGCAGAGAATGTATTTTGCTTTATCAGTTTTTTAATATACCTGGAAATGCCAGAAATTAAATAAACGAACCTCATTTCCATGTCTGATTTACTTCCTCTTACTGGCAAATAACACTTTAGAAATCAGAACCTCTGATAGAAAATTAGACCAGTGTCTTGGAGACGGGATGGAATTTGGATACAAGGATGGAATTTGGATACAATGAATTTGGATACATATGAAAATCTATAATATTAAAAAAATATGGCAAAGTGTATGGTAAAATTTAGCAACCTTTTATATTTTAAAAAGCCAGATTTATAAACACGTAAAAGTTTTTTATTTTTTTTTTTAAAGATTTTTTATTTATTTGATAGAATGAGAGAGCGAGAGAGTATGAGAAGGGGGAGGGTCAGAGGGAGAAGCAGACTCTCCGCTGAGCAGGGAGCCCGATGTGGGACTCGATCCCGGGACTCCAGGATCATGACCTGAGCCGAAGGCAGTCGCTTAACCGACTGAGCCACCCAGGTGCCCCATGAAGTTTGTTATTTATATAAAAATATGGTTCATCAGAAATTTTATTTATTTTATTTACTTTTTTTAGTTTGTCATTGGGCCTTTGCATAGAAGAACCAATTCCTTTTTATTTTATTTTCTTATTGAGGAATTATATTAGTATAATATAGTAATATAATTTAGCATATGTTATACACAGTGTTATATTAGTTTCAGGTGTGCCAGAAGTTTCTTGAAATACTGAGTCCTCTTTTATACTTTAATTATGGATCTACTCAGCCTCACAGTGTTCCCGGAACACATCCATTATGTGAAATGGAGATACAGTTGAGTTTAGAGAGGCAGACCAGCCCTCAGAGGCTTAAGTGAAAGATATAACTAAAGAATAATTACTTTTATTGATACTCAGACTCTGTTGTGGTCAGTTACAGTGTAATGTGGTTCTTCTCAGAAATAATTTTGCAATAAAATAAAAAAGCTTTAAAAGCCTGGGCAGATTTATCTGCTAGTGGGTCTTGGGTTCCTAGGATTTTTGGTTTTGAAAGATATTTCAGAGACTCTTTGATCCTGAACTTAAATAATGGGGTTCAAGGTAATCATAGATCATTCAAATTTTACCTCGATCAACTCATAGTCAGTAAGAAAACACAACTTGTTAAAAAGCAGACTAGATTACTATAATCAAAAAGACTTGAAAACCAGTCAGTGGTGTTTTGTTAATTACATGAAGAATTATCTTCCTGTATTAACACGGGTAATGGTAAAAGATGGAAAGTAAGAAGAAAATTCGGATTCCCAGCACTCAGCTTTCTGGTTTTAAAAAACAGAATTGTTAATTGGCATCCAGTTGTCCATGATATGAGTATGTTGTAATGAAATCCAAGGCTGATGGCATTCCTCAGGGAATGGTCCAAGTATAACAGCCCAGTTTTTACTTCTGATAAATTGTCTACATTGCTGTATTGCTCTATCTAGTTGGGGATATTCTCTCAGCCGATGTCATGCCAGGCTGCAGGTTATTAATGTTCCCACGTGAAAGCCCATGAAAATGGAAGCTCCCAGAAGTAGTGGCTGGCCCATGGCCTCTTCCCTGGGACAGTGGTGTGAAAGGTCAGATGGTTCCATCCACCATGGAATATCCACAGGAGCATGTAGCAGAATCCTGCAGAGTAGGCAGCCCTTGTCTCTGGGCTGTCTTTGTGGGCTGTGGAGAATCAAACAAGCAGATCTTTTTATGAGCATCCCCTCCACCTAGAAATGGCCAGTCATGTCTGTTCCTAAAAGTGATGGCTTGGCAATTCTTTGCTCCTTTTTCCTCCCTGGGATAATGGTGATCTTCTGGTTCCCCCAGTGCTATCCTTTTGTTCCCCTTTCTGCAAGCTGTCACTAATTTTTATAATCATTTGTAAGAACGCTGGGCTCACTGAAGCTGAAGTCTGAACCCTTCACTACTCCATACCATCATCTGAGCATCAGTCCAGATCCTCTTTCCCTCAGGCACCCTGCAGACGCCCCGTTTAACCATTTGTTTTCACTAGTCTCCACCAACAGGGGTCATTCACACACAAACATCCTTACCTTTGAGAGGTTTGGTCTCCAAAGGGTGAGAACACAGGCGGCTTTACCACAGTCCTTGTGGAGGCTGGAGCCATCATGGGTATGCAGAACAAGATTTCCATGAAGATTCAAGAGAACCTATTAAGGGAGCCTATACAGAAACATCCACATAGTCCCTTAGCTGTTTCTGCTTTTTCTTTCCCAGAAACTCAGATATACAATGACATGCCCCAGATTTTCAGTAAAAATGGAATTTGGATGTAATTTAAGTCACACCAGTCTTAGACTTTCTTTGTTCATGTTTGTAAAAGTATACCCAAATCATATTGCCTGGAAACAAAATTTTATCAGCTTGATCTCCCCCGCCCCCTTTTTTTTTTAATTGGCCGTCCCCCGGTGAACGGAGTTGCATTCATATTTCATCATGCCAAGGTTGTTTACCGTACATTAAAGCAATTACTGAACATTGTAGAAATTAGATATGAACAGGACCAGGGTACAGACCTGCTGGCAGAGGCAGGAGGTGAGGGAATTAAAGAACGGACATCCTGCCTTGGGTGCATCATTCTACTCTGATGGGTCTCCTGAGAGAGGACAGTCTTCTAGGAGGTAGTGATGGATTTGGAGAGCGGATGGCCTGGCCATAGGCACACAGCAGAGATTTCTAAGGGGTTGGTGGCGGAATTGACAGAAGCACACTTCCCCAGGGTCAGTACTTCTCAGTGTTGGCTGCACATGGGAATTGTTTGAAGGGCTTTTAAACTATGCTAATGCCAGAGTCCCACCCAGAGAGATTTTGATTTAGCTGGTCTGCTGTGCTGTCTGGGCTGTAGGATTTTTAAAAACCTTCCCAGATCATTGAAATGTGCAGCTGGGTTGAGAACCACTGCACTAGCGAGCTTTATCAGGATCCTGGGGAAGAGACGAGCGTGCGTGGTTTTAAAAAATAATATTTTAAATTATTTCATTGGTGACGTAATATTTAATTTATTCAAATTCTTGAGTAACATTAAATGAAGATGTGAGGGGTTTTATATTAAAAGGTGGCAGTTGCTAAAAAGGTTGAGACACAGGTTTAGAGGAAAGAGAAAGCTAAAACTGAGAGTGTTTATTGTATCCATTTATTCGACTTGACAAGAGTGTGCTTCCACAACCACGTAAGTATGGATGGAATCACCCAACTCTTTTTCATCTTCATAGCTCAGAATATGCCTGTTTCCTGCTTTCACAGTGTGCAATTTTGCTTTTCTCTGTTGTGCAGCTATGGGAGACCTCCATTTAAGATCCACTGTTTACATGTGATACATCAAAACTGTTTACTTCAACTTTTATAGAAACCCAGCCTCACGGAATCACTGCAAATCTATCTGCTCTTCAGACAATACAAAGACCCTCTGAGATGCCCCAGAGGAGAGGAAGCCGAGTCTCACATCCGGATACCATTTTCTTTTTGTCATTGGCTTAGGATCTAAGTGAACCCTGAAAAGAACTACTGAAATGTTACACTATAACATGGGAACAGTAAAGGTACCGGTCAATGCTCTTGGGTAATCCGCATGACACATATATGTAGAAATATCACGAAAGTTAACTCACATGACCCAAATGTAGCAAGTTTCCTAAGGGACAATAGTGGATTCAGAACTGACATTCTGAAGCACATCCTAATTGTAGACAGTAATGCTATGTGCATGAAACTTCTGTTTATTGCAATTTCCACATTTAAGGAAACAACATCCCATAATAGAAACTAGCATGCAAGGCTAAGGCATCTAGGATTTGTCTGCAGGACTTCAAAGCTTTGAGAGGCCAGTATCCCATATGCTAACTCTGAACATGTATCTTTATTATTTTTTTTTTTTACTTTTCATATTTATATCAGCATACAAGGAGAATTGTACATATGTAAACATTTTTAAAATAAAAGAAAGCAGCTGTTACACACAAGTATATTTTGCCAAATGCCTAAAAATAGTCACAGCCACATCGTCATCATCCATCAGATGGTCTCTAAAGATGATAAGCAGGTGATGTTGTAAATATAGTGGTCAATGCGTAAAAGTGTCTCTCCATCATTGGTATGCGTCCAAACCATGTGATATCCCTTTAAACTGTGCACAGTCTGGAGGCAGTGTTATTGAGTAATTAGTTGAACCAGAGAACAAAATGCCCAGCCTGCACAGCTGGCTGGGGCAGGGGTTGAGGGGTGAGGCTCCTCTCCTGCCCGCCTCCAGGCACTCCGATGCTGATGGGCACTCCCTGGGACCCCTGCAGCCTGCCCCCCTTCTCCTTCCGGGGGCTACAGTGCCTGACGCAGCAGCTGTTAGCTTGCAGTGCCAGAGGCCTGCTAGGTTCACCCTGGAGGCCTGTGAGCCCCTCGGCAGCACATCCTGCTGAGATGAAGCAGGTGCACCAAAGACACGAGACCATGGGCCGCCGATACCCTGGTAGCTTCCAACTTGCCGATACTCCAACCCTTTGTGGCCTAAATTTTTGTTCTTTGACAAAACTTTTTAGCCACCCTTACCTGTAAAATGAATGACTTGTTTTAATACAACCAACTTTTACACTGTTTATTAAGGAGATTTATCATCAGTGAGTCCGGCAGGTCATTCCACCCTGATGTGGAAGCAAGATGGTGGAGGGTTCTACCGTCTGGGCTGGGAAGCCTCTCCGGGCCATTGAGCGTTTGAAGAATCCTAACACATAAGTGTGCGGCAACTGTGAAGTTACCCCAACAGTTGGCAGGGAAAGGAATCTGAGGTTTTGAACTCTTTATTTTTTTTTAATTCCTAGAAAAGTAAGAAATCTATGTTCAAGTCCCTTCTTTAAAGCCAAAGTTCGATAAGCTGTTATAATGCAGCTCTGTCATTCTAAAAGAAAACTTCCCTGGGGAGGCTACTCTAGTGAACTCAGAAATTGCTGGGAATCAATCCGACGCTTTGATGTGAAGAGTACTTCTGAATTTCCTCATTTTCTCTCCTTTTTCTTGAGAGGAATGGAATCTGCAGACAAGATTTCAGAAATATCCTCTAAATTGGATCTCTCCCAGTCGTGTCCATGGTCAAAATCCACTTCATCTCCATGTGTAGTCATCTTAGGTGCCCGAACTGAAGGGCCATGTTAGAGGCAGTGTTTGATCCTCTATGTATTTATGTCTTCCGTAATGGACCTCTCTTCTGAAAGTCTTTAAAAACGTTTGACAAGCAATTTAATCACTTGAAACTATAAAGTATAAAGAGCATTTTTCATGGCAGGAGGGGATGTGATCATCGATTCTACAATAAAATGAGCCATCAGATTAAGATTTGGGTGAGTGTTGGGTGACCATGCCACAGAGCTCAAGTGAGGGACAGGAGGGCAGACAGATTTGAAAATGTAGCAAATAAAGTGGCTTTTGACCAAGATCACTTTCATGTGCACTGAATGTTTTCTGGTATTGAGTGTATAAAATGCTAATGTTATAAGGTTTATTTTGACTATAAAAGAGTTTATAGATTTGAATGTAAGATACTTTGTGTAAATATGCTTCTTAGTTATGGTTACACAAACCCTCATTTGAAAGAATTCACAAATGGTGAGCTACTTGTCCACAGATCCCCTCACCCCGCCTTTCCTTGCTTTCTCAATTATTTTTACATGAAAATTATTATTCCGAGTGAAAATTATTGTTACATCCCTTTTGAGAGACATGGGTGTTTATAGTCATCCTCCTTGATAATAACGTTCATATGGAACTGAATGAAAAGCATTTGTTTTATTTGCAGGGAGATTATGGTTTTAGAGTAGCTTTAATGTTCTGGGTATCTGTCGAAGAATGTTTGAACATTCTTACAGCCATTTGCAGAATTCTTTGACAAGTTCATAATCTCAATGGGTAGTTTTGAGAAATACTTCCATGTGTAGTCATGGTTGGTATTTAGATGTATTAAATCTAAATATTTGTGACTTTTCATCCACCGAGGCAGGGAAAATGGACCTAAGGCACCAAACAGAAGCACAGCATTATTATTTTTTTATTATCTCTTTTGGAGAGGAACTTTGAGGTCACCATTGCAGTTTGTATTATGCAACTAATATTTATAGCCCCCAGACAACTATAGGACCATTCTACTAAGCAGAGGAGAGCAGTTATTTGGCCTTTCTGTTCCATTGTATGCCTTTTTCTTCTCTTTCTAAAGTTGTGTGCTTAGAGAAAACTTCAGATTAACAACCTGCTGCCTGAGATGTTCCGTTTGTCCATAGACGTTGCAGAAGAGCAAACCCGGATTTAAAGCAACATTGAAATCTCTATATTAAGAATGCCAACAAGGGGGATGGGGGGAAGAGGGAGCCCCTGAAGGAACAAATGGGTCAGACTGACTGGTCTGTGTCCAGCCAACTCTTTCTTTAGTCAGGAAGTGGCATCGTCCTCTGTAGTCTCCCACCTGGAAAGTGATCCCCCGGTCACCTGCAAATCTGTGGAAAGGAGTAAACTCAAACAGTGCAGCATCGCGAGAGTTTTCAGTTTAGTGTCGTTGCTCTATAAGAAACCCAGTGATGTTCCTTAAAAAAAAAATTGACTAATAAAGTAAATGTAGGGTTAAATTGCCAAACATACTTTTTAGTTTGAGATAGGTGCTTTATGAAGTGGTACTACAGTTTCTCTCATTTTCCCCTTGCTTTAAAAAGGCTTTTAAAATTGTCTTTATATATAAGGTCAGTCTAGTGTAGATTTCTGAACATAAGATTGATAGGGTTTCTAAAAGAAGTTGCTGATAAAATTAGATCTTTTGTGCACTTCCAAAAAGGGACTATATATATCTGAATTTCATAACAGCCTTACGTTTCTTCTTTTTTTTTTTCCATTGATTCCCTTGCAGATTTGCATAATTTATTCCTGCCCATTGTTCCAGGTCTCTTGTGGCGACTTTACCTTTTGCTTTTTTAGATTTTGTTCTTTACTTCTTATAATTACCTGTGGGCCAGAGGAAATACGGTATTTTTACTCACTTTAAGTGTTTTGAAATCAAGCTTGTTTATTTATTTCATCCATCCTTCATTTCCTGTTGTCACGTAGTTCTGTTTTAACCTATATATTTAGTGTTTTTAAATATTCCCTTGTGTTGTTCAACATGATAATAAATCCTTACCTGAAGAGAAGACTATTTTACTTTATTCTACTTCTACGTGAAGGAAGGGTAGTTCATTGGGAGGATGCCGAGTGGCCAGGGGGCACAGAGATGTGTCACCGCATGATGGGAGTGAAGGGACGAAGAATGGCCAGCCCAGCGCAGCCACAGCCTGACCAGGACACCACTGCTGGCCGCTGCCAAGGGCGCTCCCGTGCGCAGCGTATTAGAAATGCCACCCTCGGGGCGCCTGGGTGGCTCAGTTGGTTAAGCGACTGCCTTCAGCTCAGGTCATGATCCTGGAGTCCCAGGATCGAGTCCCACATCGGGCTCCCCGCTCAGTGGGGAGTCTGCTTCTCCCTCTGACCCTCTCCCCTCTCATGCTCTCTCTCTCAAATAAATAAATAAAATCTTTAAAAAAAAAAAAAAAAAAGAAATGCCACCCTGCCAGTAAGTTCCCATCAGTTTTCCAGGAAATGCTCTGACTTGCATTGGCGGGCGTACCGTCTACGTTTCAGGGTCCTAATGGTCTTTTTCCTTTCACTTCTTAGGTGATCCCCTAAAACCGTCACCCACGTTTTTATTGTTGTTCAGTGGAGTCAGGGTGAATTTCTCATTCTGCTAGCTTAAATATATATAAGAAGCAAACATCTGTATGGAATAGAGCTTAATTTGAGGTTCAGTTTTTTTGCTTTTCCCCTCAGTTGTTTTCTGAATGGATAAAACTACTCTGATTTTGGATACAGACTTTAGAAATCAGGGCATAGTATTTCTGTCCACATTTTATTCATGGCTTTGTCAGAGCCCCCAAAATGGAGTGCCATCTGGTTCAGTTTATAAGTAGAAAAACAAAACATTCAAAAACAACCTGCCTAGTCTTTTTGTCCTTTATATCCAGGGCCTGACGAACAGTAAGCATCCTCTCTATGGAGTTCGAGAGATGCTTCCAGACCCTTCCCACTTCCCAAGTTGTTCCCCACCAGTACCTTGTCAGCCCTTTTCTTCTGACTAGGAACTGTCACTGTCATGGAGGTAAGTCCCTTTTTTTCCCAGCTAAACTGGCACTGGGGAGAACCACAGGGGTGCAGAATAGGGGGGAGAGAGGCACCTTTAGTCTCCTCCCTTTGGCAACTGGGCGTGGATTATGCAACTTCAGAAGTCACAGAGAGATTGGTCCTCAGGTGTGTTTCAGGATGGGGAGGGGATAGGAAGCAAGCCTTGGGAGGTCATGGGGCATTTAGTCCTGGCATAGGAGCAGAATGGAGACGCGCATGAACTCAGAAGCCAGGCGTGTAGAAGGTGGTTACTGGGGGTGCGGTGGAGACAGGGGCTACTCGAGTGCCTGCAATAGACCCGTGAGCTTTGCAGTTTTCCTGAGTGGTTGGCTCTATAAATACTTAATGGGCCAGTCCAAGATGGGCCAGTCATTCTTGCCTGGTGCGTCCCTGCTGCGTTATTCATAAAACCTGTATTGTACTGAGAGGTGCTTCAAGCAAGGCTGGCAGAGTTTTGCTCCACAGCATCATTTCATGTCTTCGGGTATCTTTGAAATCAAAACCAGGGAAAATGTAGGGTGTTTTTGTTTTTTACAAAAAGGCATACAATGAGACGAGCGATCTTAAGGCACTTACAAAATCATCAGTAAAGTTTTCAAAGAGTTTATGAAGGACATTTTCCTCTCCAGTTAAAAAGTTTCAGAGGTGGATTTTTGTGTTCTAATGTTCAAGTTCTAAAATAATGTGACTAGCCCCCAGATCTTTAAACACAGCGGTGCTAAGTTATACCAGATAACACATTATGGAAAGTGCTGATATGAATTAATAATTTATTCAGTAATAATACAATACAATAATACAATGCTAAATTATACATGTATATCACTGCCTGATTAGAAACCCCACTTTTCTTTTCTAATCCAGCACAATATCCAACTGTGATTCTACAGCTGGTCTTTTTAATGGGCAAAAACGACCCAACACCTTTGTTTTATATGGAAAACTTTTTTTTTTTTTAACACTAACTTCAAAAGTGCTTAACAAAAGGTTTATTCAGGGTAACTAAGCACGTATGTCCCTTTTTAACCTGCTGGAAGAGACGTGCCCCTCCAATCTAGCATCCCCAAAAAGACAACTTCTTTTAGAAACTGGGCATTCTACCTAAACATAGCAGTTTATAGGCTAGCCAAGGTAGGTCTGCGCTAGTGTTGCCCACAACCGTCATCTCTAAGGGGTGATACCCATTTACAGAGTGGAAGCCACTTCGTGGGCAAGTGTCAATAGCAGCATGATTTCACTTTTGGTAACCAGGTGATCCTGTGTATATACTTAAGATTGGCTTCATTTTAATATATTCTCTCTGCTCCTCTGCACTTCAGGTTCTTAAGCTATTTTAAAAGTTAACTGGGTTTGGGCAATCACCAACTGAAATGTATATGGCAACTGCTTTCCTGAGCAGGCGTGATGTGTTTTATGGCTGTTCAAGTTATCAAGTTGTTCTTATATTGTAGGTAAACAAAATCTTACTGTTTTTAAAGGTCGCTGTAACTTGTTCAAATTTCTGGCACCATTTTATTAGTAACTCACTTCTGAAGCTGAAAAGATACCACAGTTTTCTATGTTACTGTCATTGTAACACCAATGAAGTGACTTTCAATAAAAGATTTTATGTTATTTTGATGCCGGGCTCCCTTCAATCCTGTTGTTCTCCCTGTCACCGTTTGTCTTTAGGAAGCCTGTCAGGTACTGTTAGGGGGTTGTTTCTTCTTTTTCTCGTCCACGCTGCCCGGGAAGGGCTCATCAGCATGATGAGAAACAACAGACCCTTTAGCAAAGGCTGGCCGCTCACTCTGTTGTACAATTTCCTCAGCTGGGTGGCAGGCCGAGTCTCCTGCCTTGCCTCATAGGCACTTCCTCCCCCCGGGCCCCCGATGGATCCGTTCCCTGTATCCTGACCGAGAGCCCCGGCGGTGGCTCAACCCATGTCAGACTCTAAAGCATCGGGCCTTGGACGGACTCCGCCTAGCTTCATGAGTCCACTGCCTAAAAAAACTGGTCCACCCAGCTGTCTGCCTCTCACACAGCCGTTTCATCCTCTGGTCTTCACCTTGGCCCTTAGTTTTCTTGTCTTCAGCTCACAGCCTGCTGAGGACAAAATTAGTTACAGGTCGTCAAAGTACTGTTTGTTTTAACGTGAGAAAAAGAGAAGTCATTGACTAAGGATTTGTATGTTTATTATGAGATTTAAAAACATTTCTGATTACATATAGCTGCATTTCTTATAACATTTTAGGCACAGAATAATTCAGGTGAACACTGAAACAGTAAAACACTCAGCTAAGAAAAGCAAAGTCAGTTGGGATAGCAGAAGTTTTAGCTCACGTTGCCCCTCACGGACCAAAGGCACCATCTGGAACATCATGTTGAAAAGGGAGTCCCCCTCCACTTTGGCTCAGCGGGAGTGCAGGCTGTGATGAATCCTATAGGACTGCTGGGGTGCAAATCTATGCCAGTTGTCCTCAAGGAAGCACCTGGCTTCCTGTAGCCACATCCCTACGGAGTGCTTGAAAAGGGTTACATATAGGTACTTTATCTCTTGCAACACAGGACTAAAAGCACACATCTCCAAAATTAAAATTAAAGCTTTGAGTTGGCATTTTTTGAGGAACTTAAATCTCCAAATAACTGAAGTAGTCCAGCTTGGGCTCACAGCTTGACCATGCTCCAGCTAGATGCTTTAAGAAGAATAGACCAAGAAACAAGTTTTAAGAATTGGGTGAGGCTGCACTGAAAGTATATCATGAATGAAACACAGAACCCAACATAAAATAGAAATGGGGCAACCCGAGATTCACTTGTAACGAAGACTTTGGCTGTAATTAAAGAAAGGGGACGGATGTGTCAAATTTGTCAAGGGGAAGGAAACTTTCTAAGGGCAGGGACATACTGAAAACTAGGCTCCATGCTTTGAGAAAGAAACCGTGAAAGCAGAAGTGGAGGAGATAAGGAGCCTTGCTACGAGGTATCAGTAATTAAAATGGAATTAATTGAATATTTCCAGGGACACAGTTTTGTTGATACTTCGGCATTTATCCAAAAGCAAATTCAGAACCAAGACTGATGCAGCAGCATACCTTGGGACTTAACCAAAGCGGTAGGATATTTCAAATATGGTCCATAACATTGGGCTAGCAAGGGCTTTCTTCCTTACCACATTAGTCACCCAGGGGATTACCATTTCCTTAAACTGTCACTTCCTCATGGGATTCTGGTGAGTCGGAAGCCAACAGCAGGTGCTGGGACTCTGAGGGTGAGTTCCCTCCCTCCTTGTCCTGAGTCCTCTCTGGCCCTTTGTGGGACAGCTCTCAGGCTCAGGTTTTGTGGCCTCACAGTGTATCTGGAATGAAACCCAGAGTCAGCACTAATAGAAAGCAGGCTGCCTCATGGTCTGATAATGCAGCCCAGGTGTGAATACTTGACACACATACATACGCTAAGGTTGAATACTTAGGAAATTAATATATTTTAGCAATATTTGAAAAAAAATAACCAAGTGAAATGAGGCAGAAGATGTTCAGAAATGTTTTATTTTTTCATTGGTTGACAACGAACTGATCATCTGAATGGTAACGCTCACACTGTGTCCTGAAGTGTAAGACACATAATCTGCTGGCAGGGAGAAAAGAGGCGAATTTCATGGTTTCATCTGTTACGCTCTTGCAAAAAAGAGCAAACCAGGCCAGTTTTAAATTTAACAAACAGAAACATTACTGGTGCTTATTATACCAACACGTTTTTTCATATTGAGAACTACCCCATGAAGTAAGCATTAACCTCTTTCTCGAAGATGGGGAAGCTGAGGCTCTGAGAATATCTGAGATCATTAAATCACATTATTCAGGAAGAGGCACAGCCAGGATGAGAATCCAGATCTTAAAAGCACATGGCTTAAAAATTGTAAGAAAAAAAAAAAAAAGTCTTCCACTACAACTATAATATGTTTATCAGAGGGTATTTGGAAGAGTAGGAGGAAGGAAGAAAAGCAATTCCTGACCCTGACTCCCACTGGTGGCAGCACCAACATCGTGGTCCTCTCAGTCCGGTCCTTTTGCTGTGTAGTATTTTTTAATATGAGTGTGAACACATGGCATATCGAAATGGACAGATCAGTATTTTAAACATTATCATCTTCTGATTTTAACAGGAAAGCGCACACAGCATAGAAAACTTGGAAGGTACTGAAAACCATAAAGGAAATTACAGTCACCTGGAATCTCATAAGCCAAAAATGACCATAGTTAATATTTTCCTATATTCCCTTAGGTTTTCTTTTTTTTTTTTTTAAATCAGTTTTCTTTTTTACATCGCAAAGCTCGTAATTTGTAAGATTTTTAAGTAGAGCTAACAAAGGTCTAGGTGGATGATGACAAAGAAGAACTTGGCGACAGATCGTATTTGCCACACAACTGATTCAGTGGGTTTTTAGGAGAAAACAATCACTTACGCTCCCTGTACAATGATGTGGCCATCAAAAATGTGTAAGCCTGAAAATGCCGGTGCTAAGTTTCCGCTAAAGTGAACCCTGACGTGGATTACCATGGGTTTTTGTTTCTGTCTGCATCCAAGTGAGTATAAATCATTTACATGATAAGAACACTCCATGCATAAAGCTTTTAATACCATATAAAAGCTCTTCTAGGAAGAGACAGGAGCTGTAGTCTGATGAAGAGAAGATTTTTACGAATCTTACAGTGAAAAATATACCATGTGACTTAAACATTTTGCACACCGAAATTTACATAAAAGAGGCTTAGCCAGAAGATAAGCATCACTGACAAAGGCTCAAGGAAGTTCCAAATGGTGTTAAGAGACCTGACCTTCTATTTGTAAAATCCCAAAGAGTTTATTATCAATACTAAAAACTTCTATTGTACATCAAGGAGTAAACCTTTATGACAGCTATTAAGGAAAAACAGCGCCGCAAGTTTACACACGTTACTGAAGGCAAAGGGTAAGAGCAAAGGAGAACTCCAGTCAGAATGTTGGTTATGTTCATACAGCTTCCTCTTGATTTAAACACTCATGACACACTGAATGAACTGAAAGAGAGAAAGGTCCACGTTATCCGGCGAACATCGCAACAAATTGTAGCTTCTTTTTAGGCTGTCTATGTTTTGTTTCTCTAATTTGAATTTCGGATCGCGAGAGATCCCTTTCTAAAATTCAGAGTACATGATGGGTGGAAAGGTTCATTTTGTAGGGGAAGCCGTCTAATATAAAACCCAGTGGATTCCTCTTCTTACAGAAAGCAGATCTTACTTCAATGGATAAAGAATTATTTAAATTCCAAATATCTCAGACTCGAGAAATGGCCACAGTGAAAGGTTCCTACTCAGAACTAACAGTTCCATCACACGGGGGCCTCCAGACGACACAGTATTATCCCACCACTCACAGAGCACCCTCAACAGTTTATTCCCTTAAAATCTGCTTTATTAAAATAAATCCTAAGCATGAAACTCTATGTATGCACAGAAACGGAATATATGACCTTTTCTCGGCAATTCAGAAACCCAGGTTTAGACGCCATCAGTATTCTGCTGTGAAATGTTTGCTTCACTCTAAGCCCCAATAGGCTCTGCTTTTCTAGCAATTTTCTTTGTCATTCTTCTGACCCCAGGGAGGCACTGTGTGCTAATGCCCACAGCACTCCTACAAAGCCAAGCTGATCATCCCTTTCAGGTAAAGGGGAACTGAGGATCAAGACATTTAAAATCTCTTATGGAACCCCGTGGGAGGCCAAAGCCCGGGCACTTTCCACTACACAGGCCGCCTCTCCATCTTTGGAGACAGGGCCGGGACTGTCACCAGACACGCTAATGCACACGAATGAAAACACACCTTTAAGCAGAAGAAATAAACATATTTACACACATGCCTTTTTAAATTATCAGAACTGTGGCAGCTGCCAAACTGAAAATATGTTCACCCTTGCAGTTTGTAATAGAGAAACCTTTTAGAGCATTCAGTTATCACAGTGCTTTCCATTCTGAACGTGGTTTTTTAAAATCCATGGCTGAGCAAAGAACAGAAAAACAACTGAACCTCTCCCCAGCTTTCTTGTGTATATCCAACTAAGGCTATCCAAGATGGCACCTGGCTACATTCACATTGGTCATGTGGCCTCGTCCAATCTCATTTAGTGTGACGGTTTAATAAATACGCTGTTTTAAACTGTGACTTAAGTCTCTGCCTTACATCCTCAATGAAGAACATGGGTGTGTCAAGTACAGCTTTGAGCTTTTCAATGGACTTGTAAGTGACAGGGATATTTGTTCAACGAAGGCAAAAACAGACACAACATCTGCATGGTGTTTTCCAAGGACATTTCTGACTGACATCTCCCAAGAGCCCAGGGAAGAAGGCATTACTACTTCCTCTCCTCAAACAGTCTTGGAGCAACGAAGAAACCTGCCTCCGTGACCCAGCCAGGAAGGGGGACCAGCTGGGCTTTGAACCAAGTCTTTCAATGCAAATCCAACAGTGGTTTATGAATAAGACTAGTAATAAATGAAATTAATAAATTCTGAATGGTAACTCCTGATCATTTAATCCTTCATTACAGCATCTTTAAGATGCTCTTAATGGCTAACTTCAAAAGGGAATCCCCAATTGGTGTACATCTTATTCATTCAGTTCTGAATTTAGAGACTTACATCATCATATGGGAAATTCACAACACCTTGCTGAGCAGTATCCCGTCTTCGAAAGCTATCTGTAAAACACCACAGTAAAATTTATGGTTATTTTTTAACACCTGAAATCACAACAGGTAATTATTTTGGCATTGGGTTCAAACCACAGTAACATCTGAGTTGTAAAACTTGTAAAACCAGCCAACATAAACAAAAGCCCACAGCAAAGAAGCCAACTATATGAATGTGAATAGATTTAATATACAACAAAGTAATACACCAACGCAGAAGTCAGCCAACTGTCTTTTTCAATGTG
Organism: Phoca vitulina; assembly: GCF_004348235.1. Classification (NCBI taxonomy): domain Eukaryota; kingdom Metazoa; phylum Chordata; class Mammalia; order Carnivora; family Phocidae; genus Phoca; species Phoca vitulina. The sequence continues at coordinate 67,465,196 of NW_022589707.1, read as the reverse complement.
GAACTGGAAGAAAGCACCTTATCCCAAAGTCAGTAAAAGCCATGTGACTTCTGAGGCCATTACTAAGTTGAAATGAAGACACAGAATTTCAAACTTCTTTATCACATAGATAGTGTTTAATTAGGAAATGGATGGACGGAGTCCCTAATATGGCAAATGGGCTGTAATCAAATATTCCACCTGTCTAAGCTCTGTGCTACTGAAAAGGATTTACTTAAATAAAAAGAACAAAAAATCTGCCCTCATATTTTTGTTAGGATGCAAACAAATTACAAACCCAGGTATTAAAAAGAGTAAAAGATTGGGGCGCCTGGGTGGCTCAGTTGGTTAAGTGTCTGACTCTTGATCTCAGGGTCATGAGTTCAAGCCTCGCTCCACACATAGCATGGAGCCTACTTTAAAAAAGAAAGAGACAGAAAAAGACTAAAGAGAGGGATGGAACAAGAAAAATATACAAAAGAAAGAAAAAGAAAAGAGGGCATAGAAAATAGAGATTACTCATATAACCTCATCTAAGAAGTCCATACCTCTGAAACAAATGACCATTTTAAATTACTTTCCAACAGGAGGACTTAGGAGAGAGAGCTACAAATGAGTAATTTCGCTCTCTTCAAATAGTTTACATTCTAGGGAGAAATCACAGAACCGCTCATACTCTGACCAAAAGTGCACAAATTAGGTGATCACGTTTTGGAACGTTTTTGTGAAATTTAGTTAAGATTATTTTAAAAGCAATTTACCACTAATCTGAAAGGATTTCTGAAAAAACACAATTATTCTGCTAGATACGTTTAATAGCAGTGTTTAGAAAGCCCCTGAAGTTAGGGGAAGCAAGAGAAGTTGCGGACAACAGAAGTTCAGAAACACTGAAAATGAAACGTCACACGAACTGTGTGTTCCTGGCCCTGTCGACATCACCTCGAAGAACACACCTGTCAGGGCTCGAAGTTTGACACAGCAGGCGATGTAGTCGTCGAAGGTGATCTTGCCATTGGTGCTGTAGCGTTTTGCAATTGAATTCACAGCCTGGGGACTCAATCGAAAGCCTGAGGAAGGAAACAGTTAAAGGATAACAAAAGACCATTAAAAATAATCACAATTCTTTCAGCCTGGGAGTACTCATTTTAATTGTGACTATGCACTAGGCATTATATGTGTTTGGTTATGAATATACACTGCTTCTAGACAACAGAAACTGCCTTCATGTAACAGTTTCAGAAATGAAAAAGAACGTCGGCCAGGTGGCTGGAGTCGGCTGTACCCACCCATTGTGGTGAGGGCCTTCTGCAGCTCCTGAGGGTCCACCGTGCCGCTCCTGTCGCTGTCGAAACTGATGAAGTGCTGTCTCCAGCCATTCAGCACAGCCCAGAGTTCTTTAAATTCATTGAAACCCATTGTGCCTGACATATCTCTCTGAACTGTCGTCAAGGATTAGAGCTTCTTTATTTTACAACATTTTCTAACGAATAAATCAAAGATGAAGGATAAAGGAATTTAATGTTCTTTTGGCTAAAAACGTTAAAAATGTTGTATGTTCTTCTTAGTGTGATGTAATGAAAAGGGCCTATGGAGAAAAAGCTCTGGGGACGTATTTTCGCTGTGGGAAGAGAATTGATGTGATGTGATTACAAGGAAGGAAGGTGACCATGGGTGAGCAACCAGTGAAAAGCACTCTTGTTTCTGGAACTGGGCTGTACTTTCTGGGGGCCACGGGCTATACTGCTGGGTGCTGGGGGGTCTTCACCCTAACATTCCCTTTCGGTAGGCCCTTCCAGACCCAGGGTTTTCACTTTTGGAAAAGAGATGGGATGGAAGGCGGTGCAGGGTCAGCACCAGCTAAACCAAGTCTAACAACTGTGATGTGAAAAATTCCATTGCTTGAAGGTCAGGTGTGAATCATGCAGAGCAAACAACGACAAGGCAAAAAAACTTCCCTGCCACCCTGATTTCTATACTTGCCCTTCTTCGATGCTTCCATGAATTCTTGAATAACCAATGTTCGATTTACTAAGCTCCCTTCCTTTTTCACACCAAGTTACATCTTAAAAGCTAATGATTTCAGAAAACTTTTTTTGTGGTCATTTGTCACCTTGTGTTCACTGGGTATTAATTCTTAGATGAATTCTTTTAAGAAGAAAATTTCTTTTTTTTTTGATCAGGAAAAAACCCTCCAGACAGCAATCAAGGTAAAGGATACATCCAGCATTGAAACCATAAGCCGACAAGTCTCCAGGTTAAAAGCTGTTAAGAAAAGTACATGCATATCAATACAAGTTTCAAAAATTCACATTACATTGCATATATTCAAATTAATTAGAAAAGTAACTATTTATACACTCCTACTTTTGTATGCTATTCAATTTATGTGGAACTAAATTACATGGAGCTTTGAAGATTTTTTCCAGATAGAGAGGATTCCTTGTAGAACCCAATTTGATTTTAACAACTTTAATAGGAATCTTTTTAAAAAGTATTACATTGTACTGTTAATATTTTTAGGTAGATAATGGTTTTGAAGTTGGCGGGGGGGGATGTTAAGATATCTAGAGTTTGCTCCAAAAGAAAATGGACAGGATTACAGATGAACTAAGAATGGTAACACACTGCCAACTGGTGAAACTGGGTGACAGGTGCATAGAAGTTCACTGCATCATTATCTCTGTTCTTGGATACACGTAACATTTTCTATAATATAATCTTTCTGAAGTTTTATATACCTTCTTGCCTTTGAAACTGTAATATACTGAGTTCAATTCACCATGGTGAGTCGGAAGATAGGGCTACTTCGTTCCTACTCCTAACAGGCTATAAATAGCTGTTTTTGCTAATTCTATTACATTAGTTCATGTATCTTTCTTTCCCCTTTAATGTCACACACTGAATGGTAACCTCCTACCTCGAAGAGCCTATGACCTATTTTCACATACAGTAAGTTTATATATGAAACCAGATAGATATGCTTGCCAGAACTGTGCTAAATAAGAGCACTCTGGAGGAAGATACGATGACCAATTCAGGGGTGGCCACTGTTCAGAAGCCTTTTGAGTTTATGTACAGCTCGAGCGTATTCCGAGGGAATTTCTATAGCTCACTTAGAAAACCAAAGTAGAACATACATATTGGTTAATGGGCCTACTGATGATCTACCTAAGCATTAGCAAATTCCAAATAAAGAATTCCTTGCATCTTGCATTGTGTTCATGGGAACTGATGACTGGGGAAATATTTAGGTACAAAGAAGATGTAAGGCTAGAAGGCAGAAGTGACCAGGGTCACGTGGGCGAAGCTGGCATAAATTCTGCAGGTGTGTGAAAAGGCACACAGAACTAATAATTTTATAGCTCTTACTAGCTTCATATTATCTCCAACCAAACTGAATTTAAGACACATCTGAGCTCTTAGTACTGTAATGTCTCCAGATCGTACAAACTATAGGTTTTCCACTTTTTTTTTTTTTTTTAAAGATTTTATTTATTTATTTGAGAGAGAAAGAATGAGACAGAGAGAGAGCATGAGAGGGGGAGGGTCAGAGGGAGAAGCAGACTTCCTGCTGAGCAGGGAGCCCGATGTGGGACTCGATCCTGGGACTCCAGGATCATGACCTGAGCTGAAGGCAGTCGCTTAACCAACTGAGCCACCCAGGCACCCTAGGTTTTCCACTTTTAACAGATTCCTGTGTTTCGCATATCCTGGAACCTGAGATAAAAGGTGGGGAACTATTTCTATTTTGGCCCTTCAGACTCCATCTAATCCACAGATACAGTTCTCTGAAGTGACAGGAGCCAACACTTTTCCACACTTTTAAGAAAGAGTTGGTTGATTCTTCATTCTTTTAAGTTGTGTGGAGGTATGAAGTCTCTTTAATCCAGACCAATGGTTCTCAGCCCTGGATGCTTATCAGAATCACCCGGAAGCTTTAAAAGATCCTGATAACCGGGGCTGCACCTCGGAACAATTTTTTTTTTTCCCGCTTTACTAGGCTATAATTGACAGATAACATTGCGTAAGTTTAAGGTATACAATGTAATGATTTGATATACATATATACTGCAAAATGATAACCACAATTAGGTTGGTTAAAACATCCATCACCCCACACAGTTAACTTTTTCATGTGTGTGATGAGAACTTTTAAGATCGACTCTCGTAGCCATTTTCAACTACACAACACAGTGTTACATATAGTCATCATCATCACAGAACAATTAAATCAAAATATCTGAGCCTGGAACCCAGGCGTGACTATTTTTTTAAAGCTTCTCAAATGATTCCAGTGAGCAGCCAAGGATGCTTCCCAAAGTGTGATTCCTGGACCAGCCATGTTAATATCATCTAGGAGCTTTTAGAGCTGCATAATCTCAGCCCTTAACCAACAAAATCAGAATCTGCATTTTAATACGATCCCCAGGTGATTTATATTCACATACAAACAAGCTAGTCAATTGGGACCACCATCATCTGGAAGCTTGTCAGAGATGCAAATTCTCAGGTCTTACCTCACACCTTCTGAATGAAAAATTCTAGGACAGGGCTCAGCAATCCAGTGATGCTGATGCCGCTGAAGTTGAAGAACCAGTGCTCGGGAGGGCCTGACACTAGGCAGACCCACCTGTGTTTGACTTTAAATCAAGGGTTTTGAGGGGCCATGAAGCAAACACCTGCCCTGTGTCCCAGGGCTATGCACAGCACCACGGCCAGTGGTGCCAGGAAGCCCAGGAATCTGGTCATCTTTTGTGAGAAGGATTTAAGAGAGGGAATGAGATGCGCAGTGAACGAAAGTGAATGAACAGAAAATTCACTAGTCCAGACAGTTCTGATGAACTAGAACACTGATGTCTAGTAAGTTTGGATAGGGAAAACTCTTGCTCAATTTTAGCTGAATTTTTTCCCCCAGAAATAGCTTTTATTAATGCTAATTCTATTTTAAATAATTTTAGAAGAATCTTTCCTATAATTTTACTTTTACTGTCTCCCTTCTCCTGTTCATTCTACTAGAATGCTCATACATCTTTTTTTTTTTTTTTTTTTAAAGATTTTATTTATTTGACAGAGAGACAGCAAGAGAGGGAACACAAGCAGGGGGAGTGGGAGAGGGAGAAGCAGGCTTCCCACAGAGCAGGGAGCCCGATGTGGGGTTTGATCCCAGGACCCTGCGATCATGACCCGAGCTGAAGGCAGATGCCTAATGACTGAGCCACCCAGGCACCCTGATACATCTTTTCTTCTAGTAGAAATCCAGTGTAATGGACCCAGCAGGAAAACCCCACCTTCAGTTGTTTCTCTCAACCTTACCACAGAGTAACAACTACACTCAAGGGAAAATAAGAAGCTGAATTACTTTCTCACAGACTAGAGCAACTTCTCCTATCAACTCCACCTCTGGGTATGACTGCTTCCTTTTAACCTGGAGAAGCTGCCTGTAGGTACTAGGTTGGAATATCCCTCTGCCCCTCACCTCACCTCCATCTGTGCTTTTTGGTTTGGAAGCTGGGTTTAAAAAACACCAATGGTTGTGTAACTTCTGTATCATAAAACTCACCGTGACTCCTCACAAGCAGGATGGTTTTGTGGTTCATTAGAGCCTCCACAACCAGATGACAATAAGCAAATAAATTCAATCCCATGGTTCTGATGACTCAGGAAATGTCTTCCCTAGAACTCAGTGATCTAAGACCATCACTAACCATGATTTCCGCATATGAAATGTTTAAAAGGACTATTCTCCAAGGATATACAACCCATTTGTTAGTCAGATTTTAAAACCTGCCACACCTCTTCTACCAAAAGGGTACAAAATAATAGTTTATGTTGGGACATAGCTCATTTTCATAAACCCTGCTATTAAACCAGAATTCTTTGTTCACTAGCCCCAACTGCTTGAGGTTAACAATGAACAATTTAAATGTATTTCCTACAGCAGGAAAAAAAAAAAAAAATCCCCTATCTAGAAAGTGCTTCTTTTTTAAAGGACCAAATTAAATGAGAAATGCAAAAAGTTCCTCTTTCATATTAATTTCTCCAACTAGGAAATATTAATAGGATACTGAAGTCACATAAAAGAAAGGATGATTGAAATATAAATGCAAATAGTTTAAAAAGAGAGCCATCTAGTAAGTATGCCATGTCAAACAGTTAAAAAATGCCACTATATATCTTCAGGTGTGACTTCTGGTCTGAGCCATTTTAATCCACAGTTTACCAACAGCTAAGGCTCTGAGGTGATGTTCTGTCTCAATTAACCACTGGCTAAGTTGGCAAGTCAAAACACTATTCTCTACCTTGCGTGTTTGTCATGATCAAGATCTGATTTGAAAAGAAGCATGTGGTAGTGTGTGGGATGATGAGAAGTCCTGTCCGGATGCAGCACCTCTGCAACTCAGGGCAAAGAGCTCTTTCAAAAGGCAGGAAGGTGATGTAAGTGCAGCAGATCTAGGCTATGAGGAACTGAGGAGGAAAGGAGAAGGAAGACTAGTGCAAAGAGTTTGGAAATTAGGAAGGGTACTTCCAACTTAGCCTGCACACGTTCTCTGAAGTGGAAAGGGAAATGAAGCAAGCCCTGGGGGGTGTCACGACAAGCATTCACATTGCCAGCAGCATACTCAGAGAGCAGGAGTGCAAAGTGGCTCCCTGAGGACCGGGGGGGGGGGGGGAAGGGGGCCGCCCGGGGGGGGGGGGGGGGGGGGAACCAGCCACTGCGGGGAAGGGGGTCAGGACCAAACATTCAGAACTAGGCGTGCAGGGCAGGTTACTCAGGGACCAGCGCACAGGACCAGCCACCCAAAATCCTAAGTGCCAGGAGGCTCAGGACAGAGTCAACTTTTGGCAAACAGCCGTAAATGTCAGCTCCTGTCATTGATGACACCTGACCTGGCGGATTTCATTTCAGCACCTTACCTCGTCCTCTGTGAGGGAGGCCACAGAGACTATCTCATGGCTTCCACGCGTTCCCAATCCAAGAGACCCACTCAACTGGCAGGCAGGTAGTGTGGCGTGACTTATTAACAACTGTTTTCAAGTTAACATCTTGTAATAATAAACAACCGAAATTAGCTTTGGAAATTCTAATTTTTGCTAGATCAGAAAAGCCCAGTTTCCTTGAAGGTTATCATCCTAAGTAACAGTTAAAATATGAAACACAAGAGTACTTCTAGAGAAACTCTGGGACTGTCAACTCACGTTTGTATCCTCCAGCAATGCCTGACTGGGTCAGGCATCTCTGCAATTCATCAGCATCTATTTGCCCATCCTGTTGGGGGGGAAAATAAAGGGCAGAGGAATCATAATAGTGCTTTGTACCTTCTAGTTTTTTGTTTGCTTTCAGTATATTATTTCAGCAATAATGACAAAGAAAACGAACATTTTCATGCATGAGACTTTTTCTTTAAAAGGAATGCCTTCCAAAAACAGGTATTCCTTTCCCAGTTCTACTTTCAAAAATAATTTAATGAAAGAAAAACAAATCGTTAAGTCCTCTTCCACAAATGCGTAATTAGGGCCATAAACAAAAAATACATTTCTCGATACCTAAGTAAAGTCGGCATTCAATTTCAGACTCTATTTTATTTTATTTTATTTTTATTTTTTTATTTTTTTAAAGATTTTTATTTATTTATTTGAGAGAGAGAGAATGAGAGAAAGAGCATGAGAGGGGGGAGGGTCAGAGGGAGAAGCAGGCTCCCTGCTGAGCAGGGAGCCCGATGCGAGACTCGATCTTGGGACTCCAGGATCATGACCTGAGCCGAAGGCAGTCGCTCAACCAACTGAGCCACCCAGGCGCCCTCAGACTCTATTTTAAATAATTATTACATAAGAATTCACAAAGTCGGAAAGCCGCTTACACCTATACTTTAGTATTACCAATATCTTTCATCCTTTCCTCTAAATTCCTCAATTAGATTTGGCATTACATTTTCAAGTACAAGGTTCCTCTTTTCAATAAAACACTGAGGTGAATTCAGTTTCTTCAATGATACATATTTTTTAATGTACGAATAAAACTAGTTTCTGTCTTGAACTTACTCTTCTTTTAGTCTGAGCTAGGAAACTGCCCGTTAAGCACTTAAAATTATTTATATAGTTGCTTAAAAGTCTTATTCCTCTTTCTAGCTTTTGGTTGTTGGGGGGGTGGGAGGGAGGGCAGAACAGGGTACAGAGCTGACATTCGTAAATAATACGCTTGGATGAAACAAAGAGAGGCCTTCGTGATCACCTGTGGTGAATGGTTTTTCCAGAACCACAATTATATCTGGAAGATACAGGTCCCAGGGCCTATTTATTGGCTGACCAAGTTCAGAACCAGATAGATGTTATTTTTAGGGATTTAAAAATAAAATACCCAAATCCTCAATTCTAAGTGAGGAGCAGAATCAATAATTTGAAAGACAATGGATATGCTGATGTAGGCCGGGACCGCTGCAAGCTAAGCAGGTGGGGTCACTTACAGGGCGGGAGGCAAGGCAATCTAAGAACTCAAGTCTTGAGCTTTGCCCAGTCTTGTGGTTTCAAAGATACAGATCATTCACAGATGAAGCAGATACTTAAAGGGAAGCTCTTTCAGTTTTAGACTCAATTTGGCACTCAATTTCTTGAACTACATTTCTTAGAATGCTATTCTGAAAGGTGGTCTTGGGTTTTTATCCCATAATAGTGGACAACATCTTCACATGAAGATTGTGTTATTTCTTGCTTTTGTTCAACACAAAGCTAACTCGAATTCATAAGGGCAAACATCGCTTCTGGAATGGGTCATACCAGCAGTTGATTTACCATGTACACCAATGTACACCACCACCTGTCCTACAACTCAAGGTGGAGAACTGAAAGTTCTCCAGAGGGAGGGAACCTTCATTCTCTCTCGGTCAGCAGGCCACCACACCTTATAAGGACATGAAGAGCTGACCCAGAACAGCATCAGCATCAAAGAGAAACTAAACTGTCCACAAGATTAACTTCCTGATACTAAAGGAGCAGTAACTTTCTTATTATGAAGCTGGTAAGTTTTTAACATAAGTACCTATTTCCTAGGGGGTAACTGATTCAACAATCAGATTCAACCCAAAGAAAGTGTCCATTAGAATCTAACTACATAATTACTGGTATGTGTCTTTAAGTAGTACAAACAAAGGTTTAGGTGTTCACCAGATGTGGAATTTCTTCTCTGGAAACCACCACGGACCCTGACAATTTATAGTTCTAAAAACATCTTTCTACTTTACAGATCTTCATAGTATATTTACAGCCCCCCATTCCTACTTAACCAGACCCTAATTCAATCACAAATTTAGTTCTGAAGTGAACCTACATAAATACAGGTAACAGTCCTAATTTGTTCTGAATATTCAGAAATAAATAACTGACTACACAGTTCCTTCTCTCCTTTTTCTTTTACAGAAGCAAAGGCATTTTTTTCCAGAGGAAAAGTTCTTTTTTCCATCCCACTCTAACAGTAGCTAATACAAACGTAGACTCTGACAATTCTTTAATATTAAGGGGAAAAGCTAACCTGTCCAGCTACAGCAGCAAAGTAACCATAGAGCGGATCCTGAGTCTGTCCGGGAAAAGTAGGTCCTCCGGGGGCCCCTCCATACTGTAAAACAAACACAAAAGCATCATTCCGCTGAATCCAGTTTTATTCTTTCACCACTGCATGCTTTTGTGCAAAGCCAGGCAACTGCCCGCCCTTCACACGGGTGGTTCACCTCCCCACCACCGGGCACGCTTTAACTGCAATCATTCCTCCCCTTCTCTTCCATTCCCACCCCAGCAGAATTTAGAAAAAACTAGCAGCTTGGACCAAAATGAGTTGTCCTGAAAGTGACATCTACATAAGTGAAGCAACTTAAGCGCAGGGCTCGGAATTGTTTTCCTTTTACTTTCACAGCATTTATGGTATTTTTCAAAGCGTTCTGAGACAGGTGTAGCCCAGGCCGGGCTTAGGTGTCTCGGTTGGACCATGCGGCGGCGAGCACCTGGGCGGGGAGGCGCGCAGAAGGAACATTCCGTCTCGGAAACAGTTCCCACGACGACGCGTATCCCAGACTCCTGGAGAGGTGGTCTTCCTCCCGGAGGGCTTCCCCCCCCCCCCCCCCCCGCGGTCTTTCCCGACTTTTTTTTTTTTTTCCCCTCTCACTTGCTTTTAAAGAGGGGAGGTGGATCCCCGGACCATTCGAGATTAAAATGGCTGTTGCTCTCAGGGGAAACCGGGAGGGGGAGGAAGCCAATCCCCAATTCGCACAATTTCACGCCGCGCATCCCAGGCACAGGGTGGGCTTCTCGGGTCAAAATCCACCCGCGCCTTGGCTCCACGCAGCCACCCGCAGGGCGAAGGGACTGAGAGGAGGGAGCCCCAGGATGAGGCCGAAGGGCAGGGGCCGGGGGCGAGGCAGTGGGCAGGGAGAAGCCGGGGGCGGGAGGCGCCCGGGGAGCCGCCCCGGCGGAGCGGCCCAGTGTGGCCTCTCGGCGTCCTCGGTGTCCCAGGGTCGCGCCCGGGCCGCGAGCCCGCGCGGGCTGCACTTACCCCGCCTGGGTAGTACCCGCCGCCGGCGCCAGGGTGCCCTGGGTACGCCATGGTGCAGACTGCGCCGCCGCCGCCGCCCTCCCGCCGGGGCCGCCCCGGAGCACACCACGCGGGCGGCGGGGGACGCGCGCCCGAGTCGCCCCCCGCACCGCGCTGCGCTCGGGCCCCGGCCTCCTGCGTGCGCTCGGCGTGCCTCTGCGCCTTCTGGGCTCAGGTCGTGCGCAAGCCCGGCTGCCGCAAGCGCCTGGGACCTGCGGCGCAGTGCTCAGCGTGACTTTCCTCCCCGCGACATGAATGGCACATTCCAACACCGGTACGGTGCCCCGGGGATTCTTTATTGCTTCCTACTCCGCTCTATTCTGATACTTTTAAACATTTTAAACAACTTTACTAGTCAGGGCCGCCCGGCTCTAAGTTGGGTGCGGTTTTGTGAGGAAGAGGGCTGAATGCAGTAGGGCCGCTCTTAGATGCCTTTGAGGGAAGGAGACGTTGAAAAATCAAAAATATGAAAACGCCCTTGGAAAACAGGAATAAACTTCAGGAACTGTGTGCAAAAGAGCGTTTGGCTTGCGGTTGCACATTTCACTGAACGGCACCGGGTGTTTCCTCGCTAGGGGACACGGTCAACTCCTGGTTAAGCTGGACGTGATGTGGCCTGGGGAGGACAGAGGGCACTTCCTGGCAGGGCAACCCCGCCCAGGTTCTTAGAAAATGAGTTGTTTGAATTATCTCGATGATTCAGGCGAAGCCATCGCTCTCTCCAAAATTACTCGGCTCCTTTTTATACAAGAAAAGTTTATTGCTAAGAATGTGCTGCTCAGTATTTATTCAGGAAGGTGAGAGGTTAGAACTATTCCCTTAGGTAGATTCAGAAAATGGTTCTCTTCATTTTTCTTTTGCACCTGGTTGAACAGTCTGATGAGAGCAATTCAGGTGTGAGATTTTCGTTTGGTTTTGTTTCATGTCATTGCAGTCATAAAGGATGTTTGTTTCTGAAATTTATCCGTTTTAAGAAATGCACTGAGGAGCAACATTCACGGTATTTGCTATGGCGGTTGCACGGAAAAATTGAAAGTCATCAACATCTAACAAATATTGGAGCACCTGCAGAGTGTGGTGATGCGCTTGTTCACCGTGGGGGACACGGTTCCTCTGTTCCACGTTCCTGGGCTGTGTTCCCACTAAGGTCATTGTTTTTCTCTTATGCGTAACTCCCTTCCAAGTCCTCATTTTGGATAATCAGACTCCAAAAATGAAAGTCCTGGATTGTGAGAACAATTTTAATAGTCCCTGTTGTTACATATCAAAAAGCTATAGATTACCTGTCTTATGTTTTAATTAGGAAGTAGATTATTGTTTTCAAATACCAAAGCAATTATCAAGGTAGATTTAGACATTTTATGAGCCCTTTGGCCTCTGTGGGTTTTGTTTTTTTTTCCCTACTTATTTTTTTCTTTTTTTCGTGATAAGAACAATGAACATGAGGTCTACCCTCTTAACAAATTTTTAAGAGTACAATATGATATTGTTGACTATATGCACAGTGTGGTACAACAGGTCTCTAGGACTTTTTATCTTGCGTGACTGAAAATCTATACCCCTTGAACAACTACTCTCCATTTACTCCTAACCTCCAGCCCCTAGCAACCAGTATTCTACTTGTGTTTCTATGAGCTTGATTACTTCAGATACGTCATATAATTACAATAATGCAGTATTTGTCTTTGTGTGATTGACTTATTTCACTTGGCATAATGTCCTTGAAATTTATCCATGTTGTAGCATGTGACAAGACTTCCTTCTTAAATCTGGATACAGTTCTATTGTATGTATATGCCACATTTTTAATCCATTCATCCATAGATGGACATTTGGGTTGCTTCTGCACCTTGGTTTTTGTGAAAAATGCTCCAATGAACATGGCTGTGTAAATAGCTCTTTGAGATCTCATTTTCCGTTCTTTTGCATATATGCCCAGAAGTGGGACTGCTGGATCATATAGTAGTTTTATTTCAAATTTAAATTTAATTTAATTGAGGAACCTCTATACTATTTTCCATGGTGGCTACACCATTTTGCATTCCCACCAACCATATGCAAGAATTCCAATTTTTCCACATACTTACAACATTTATTGTCTGTTGTTTTGTTGTTGTTGTTTTTATAATAGTAACCCTGACAGGTGTGAGGTGATAACTCAGTGTGGTTTTGATTTCTATTTCCTGATAATTAATAACATTAAGTATTTTTTCATATACTTGTTGGCCATTTGTATATCTTCTTTGGAGAAATATTTATTTAATGCTTTAGCCCATTAAATGTTTTTGTAATTTTAATTCCAGTATACTTAAATTAGTTTATATTAGTGTCAGGTGTACAATATAGTGATTCAGCAATCTATATATAACTCAGTGCTCCTCAGGATAAGTGTACTCTTAATCACCTTCACCTATTTCAGCCATGCCCCACCCACCTCCCCTCTGGTAAACATCAGTTTGTTCTCTATACTTAAGAGTCTGTTTTTTGGTTTGTCTCTTTTTTTCTTTGTTCGTTTGTTTTGTTTCTTAAATTCCACATATGAGTGAAATCATATGGTATTTGTCTTTCTCTGACTGACTTATTTTGCTTGGCATAATACCCTGTAGCTTCATCTATGTCATTGCAAATGGCAAGATTTCATTTTATTTTATGGCTAAGTAATATTCCACGATATGTCTATATCTATATCTATATCTCACTTCTTCTTTATCCATTCATCCTTCTATGGACACTTGGGTTGCTTCCGTACTTTGGCTATCATAAATAATGCTGCAATAAACAAAGGAGTGCAAGTATCTTTTCAAATTAGTGTTTTTGTATTCTTTGGATAAATACCCAGTAGTGGAGTTATTGGATCAGATGGTAATTCTACTTTTAAGTTTTTGAGGAAACTCCATACTGTTTTTCATAGTGGCTGCACCAGTTTACATGGGTCCCACCAACAGTGCAAGAAGGTACCTTTTTCTCCACATCCTTACTAACACTTGTTTCTTGTGTTTTTGTTTTTGGTTTGAGAGAGAATACACGCAAACAGGGGAGGAAGGGCAGAGGGAGAGGGAGAATCTTAAGCATGGAGCCCAACACAGAGCTCCATCTCACGACCCTGAGATCATGAGCTGAGCCAAAATCAAGAGTTGGACGCTTAACCACTCAGGTGCTCCTGTTTCTTCCATTTGATTTTAGCCATTATGACAGGTGTGAGGTAATAACTCATTGTGGTTTTGATTTGCATTTCCCTGATGATCAGTGATGTCGAGCATCTTTTCATGTTTCTGTTGGCTTCTTTAGCCCATTTTTAAATTGGGTTATTATTTTTTTGCTATCGAGTTGTAGGAGTTCCTTATATATTTTGCAGACTAACTCCTAATCAGGTATATGGTTTGCAATTTTTTTCTCCCATTCCATGTTGTTTCCTTTGCTTTGCGAAGCTTTTTAGTATGCTGTAGTCTTACTTGTTTTTGTGTTTGTTGCCTCTGCCTTTGGTGTCGTAGCCATGAAGTCATTGCCAAGACCAATGTCATGAAGATTTTCCCCTGTTTTCTTCTAGGAGTTTTATAGTTTTAGTCTTATATTAAGTCTAATCCATTTTAAGTTGATTTTTATGTATACTGTAAGATAAGAGTCCAATTTTATTCTTTTGTGTGGGGATATCTGGTTTTCCCAATACCATTTGTTGAAGAGACCATCCTTTCTCAGTTGTGTATTTTTGGCATTCTCATGGGAGATGAGTTAATTGTATATGCATTGATTTATTTGGGGGCTCTCTATTCTGTTACTTGACCTCTGCTTTGAAAGAATAGATCGGGAGGACTGAACTCAAAGTTGAGTGTAAACTCTCTCAAGACTCAAGTTTGAAAGAGCATATAGCATATAAAATATTTGTAAGTATGCAGGATGAGCTTTATGGATAAGTAACTATGCTAATTGTCATTTTAGTCATCTTTAGACTTCTTCCTACTACTCTACTGCTAAAGAATTAAATGGAGTGCTGCAGGTGAAATCCTTAAAATTCTTTAAATTACTGTAACAAATTTGTAAGCTGCTCCTCCTTTCATTTATGAAAAAATTGTGGCAACTAATAATAACAACAGGCACATATAGTACTTAATATGTACCAGATCCTCTTCTAACACTTTATATATTTGCTTAATCCTCATGGAATCCCATGAAATAGACGGTATTATCATCCTTATTATACAGTTGAGGGAACAGAGTAGATGAGACAATTTGCCCAAGTGGAAGGAACACAGAGCTGAGCTAGGCTGCCAGGCCATCTTGGCTCTGGAGTCTGTGCTCCACACTAGGGGACAGCAAACTTTGTCAAGGTCAGACAGTAAACATAATAGGCTTTGTGGACCATGTAGTCTCCGTGGCAACTGCTCACTTCTGCCATTGTAGCATGTGAGCATCCAGAGACAATACACAAATGAATGGGTGTGTTTCAATGCAATTTCATTTATAGACACTGAAATTTGAATTTCATATATCATGAAACATTATTCTTCATTTTATTTTTTTCCAACTCTTAAAATATGTACATATCATTTTTAGCTTCCTGTTATACAGAAACAGGAAGTGGGCCAGATTTGGCCCTTGGGTAGTAGTTTGCCAACCACTGCTAAGAACCCCTCTAGGATTCTGGCTATTTCTCTGGGAGAATAGCACCTTAGCAAATGATTTGCTGCTTTTAAGATAGAGCTTTGGGCAGCAGCGGCAGAGTCACACTGAGGAATGATGACCTCGCTGGGATAGGATCCGATGTATAAAATGGCTTCTTCAGAGTCTTCCCTGTAGTCCAGCAAGAGGACCAAAAGGAACACTGTGAAACCCCAACTTGTCAGTCTCACCCTGTGTAGTCGTAGCTAGCGGGCCTGTTCAAGGACAAAACTGGATGCAAGCCAGCTTTTAAATGTTTATACATGTAACATGAGTTCCTTTATTCATAGGCTGAGAATTGTCAAATACCCCCAGAAATCAGGAAAAATTATTCAATAGGAACTCTACAAAAATAGAAGTGAATACAGGCAATTTACTTTTATGGTTTTGACACTCAGTCCAAAGGAAGGGGTGAAAGTGGAGGGAGAAATAAGCAACTTTTTGAAGTTCTTGCTAAATGTTGTACTAGATACTTCCTTCTGGTATTGCACTTAAAGAACATCACCTTCAGGGGGCGCCTGGGTGGCTCAGTTGGTTAAGCAACTGCCTTCGGCTCAGGTCATGGTCCCGGAGTCCTGGAATCGAGTCCCACATCGGGCTCCCGGCTCAGCGGGGAGCCTGCTTCTCCCTCTGACCCTCTCCCCTCTCATGCTGTTTCTCTCTCTCTCTCTCTCTCAAATAAATAAATAAATAAATAAAATCTTAAAAAAAAAAAAAGAACATCACCTTCAAAAGGAGATGCAATTACTCACATTTTATGGACAAGGAAATTGAGGCATAAGTAACTTTCCCAAGGTTACATATCACGTCTCTGACCTCTGATCTACCTAACTCAAAATCATGGGCATTTTAAGATATGAAAAATTACAAAGATATTAAACCAAACTCACAATTTTTTCCCTCATTGTACTGCTTCCTGAGGAATTAGGGTAGAGGTGGGACTGTAGGAAAAGAATTTTTAGAGGTAGAAAACCCCTCCAAAGGTCCTAAGTGTCAGCCTTGGGCACAACCACACAAATCATCAGAGTAATGCTTACTTATTTCCTTCATTTCTAAATATAACCTGGAGAAATCGAGTCTGTTCCTTGTGTCTACTTTGATTTTGAACCCAATAAAAACCTCAGTGGAATAAGAACTCATCCTTATACCTTCATATCACAGAGTCCTAGATATGGACACTGCAACCCCCAGCTATTTAGAGAAACTCAGCAACAGAACACCCAAGCTATATAGTTAGAAGAGGGGTTCCTGAGGCACTTGGGTGGCTCAGTCCATTGAGCTACCGACTCTTGATTTCGGTTCAGGTCAGGTCATGATCTCTGGAACCCTGAGTTGGGCTCTGCACTCAGTGGAGAGTCTGCTTGGGATTCTCTCTCCCTCTCCCTGTGCCCCACCCCCTGCTCATGCTCTCTCTCTCTATATATATATGTATTTTTTTTTTCTTTAAGGAGAGGGGTTCCTAACTGCTATGGGCAGTGTGGGGAACTAGAATACTGTTATTGGGCTTAATTTACTAAGTGCTAAAAAAGGTTGTGGGAATTAGGCAGCCATACCACAATGGTTGAGGGGAGTGGCAGCAACATGGGTTAGGGAGAGAGCTATGCGAGGTTTATAGATAATATGGGTCATTGTCATTTTGGCAAGTCACTGCAATCACAGATACCTTTGCCATCATCATCTCTAACCATGCTGTTTCATGAAAAAGATGAAGGGGTAGGAGAAGGTGGGAAAAGGTAAAGGACTGGCCCAAGATCTTGTAGGCCCAACCCTAGCCTGATTTCACTCTTTCCAAGTAAAGTTGTGGCATTATCTGAAAATGCTTCTCAGAGAGGATCTCGTTCTCTTGTGGTATACCCTCCCCAATGCATCTTTATTCTGTTTTCAAGCCAAAAGGCAGCGTGGACTCTCTCTTTGTTTCTGGAAAAAATTTAATATAAAGTACGTGTGTAGATTCCAGTTATGGAATGAATATGTCACAGGGATGAAAGGCACAGCATAGGGAACAGGGACAATGGTACTGTAATAGTGTTTAGCTACGCTTGTGGTGAGCGCAGCATCATGCATAGAGTGCTCCAGTTGCTGTGTTGTACGCCTGAAACTAATGTAACATTGTGTGTCAACTATACTTTAATAAGAAAATAAAGTACTCCATAGAGCATCCAGGGGGTACTTCTTTGCTCAGATAAGGGGTGAAAGAAACACTCTAGCTCAGTAAATGTACTTGTTTCCCCATTTCCTGCAGTTGGATTAAGCCCACGTCTAACGTATCAGGAAGAAATGAGCAATAACATTTGCCGGATTAAAGTCTCAGTTTTCTTTTAACTCTAATCTGGGTGTGTTACTTCATGATTTAAAGACCTCTGCCTTAGACAGAACTCAGATCTCAAAAAATGTGGAAATGATTGTTTGATAGCAACATGGGGCGCCAATAAATACTATCTCCATTTTCCTAAGATTGTTGGGGAAAAAATATGAAGACTAGGATCTTTTATTCTTTGGGAATAAAAGACACCCTTTTTCTCTAACTGCCCAGAATAAGAGCTCAATTAATCATGTAACTATGTAAGTCTTTTCAAGGGATAATAAAGTTTCCATCATTAATGTTTTAGTGCTTGCATGAAAAGTGTTTAATGCTTTCCTGGCACACTGTAGGTGATGAGTCATGAACCATACCTGTGCTGTAGGTTGTCTTTTTGTTGATTTCCCACCCATTCCTCCATGCCTCCACCCCCCGGCCCCCCCCGCCCAGAAGCTTTCTAGTTTGTTATGGTCCTACTTTTTATTTTTTATTTGTGTTGCTTCTGTTTTAGGTGTCATATCCAAAAATTCATTACTCAAAACCCATGTCAGGAGCTTTACTCCAGTGTTTTCTTCTAAGAGTTTCATGGTCTCAGTTCTCTACATGTAAATCTTTAATCCATTTTGAATTAATTTTTGTGAATAGTGTAAGATCTGGGTCCAGTTTCATTCTGTTACATGTGAATATACAATCATCTCAGCACTATTTATTGAAGAGACAATCTTTTCTCCTTTGAGTATTCTTGGCTCCCTTGTCAAATATTAGTTGACTAGTTAGTATATGCCTGGGTTTATTTCTGTGCCATTGGTCCATTTGTCTGTTTAATACCAGCACCATACTGTTTTGATGATTAAAGCTTCATAGTACAGCTTGAAATCAGGAAGTGTGATGCTTCCTGCTTTGTTCTTCTTTCTCAGGATTTCTTTGGCTACTCAGGGTCTTTGTGGTTCTGTATAAATTTTAGGAGTGTTTTTTCTACTAAAAAATGCCAGTGGAGTCTTGATAGGGATTGCATTGAATCTACACATGGATTTTGATAATATTGACATTTTAACAGCATTAATTCTTCCAATCCATGAACATGGGATTCTTTCCCATTTATTTGTGTCTCCTTCAATTTCCTTCATCAATGTTTTGTCTTCAGAGTAGATATCTTTCACCTCTGTAGTTAAATTTATCCTAAATGTTTTATTTTTTCGATGCTATTGCAAATGGTATAGATTTATTTATTTATTTTTTTAGAAAATCTGTTGTTAGTGTACAGAAATGCTACTGACTTTTGTATGTTAATTTTGTATCATGCAACTTTACCAAATTCATTGCTTAGATCTAACAATTTTTTTGGTTGAGTCTTTAGGATCTTATATATATAAAATCATGTCATCGGCAAACAGAGACAATTTTACTTCTCCCTTTCCAATTCTAATACATTGTATTTCTTTTTCTTGCCTGATTGCTCTAGCTAGGACTTCTAGTACCATGTTAATTCAATAGGAATGTTGGGAATGGGCACCCTTGTCTTTTGCCTGTATGCATTTTTTTTAACCACAATTAAAAAATGAGCATATGACCTAATTCTGGCAATAAGATTGGAAGGGAAGTTATGTGGGGGGCATCTAGAAAATGTTTGCTTGCTTTTAAGGAGGTGATATAAGTAGAAATGGCTATCTGTAATTGTTACATATATTTTATTGTTATTCTGAAGATAAATCCACCAACAGACTCTCGGAGCACATAAGGAGACCACTGAGTTACTGCATCTATAAAGTTGTCACACTTCAGAGTCAGTATTAAATGTTACTTACAG
The DNA here is from genome assembly GCF_004348235.1 of Phoca vitulina. NCBI lineage: Eukaryota > Metazoa > Chordata > Mammalia > Carnivora > Phocidae > Phoca > Phoca vitulina. Next base: position 67,445,879 of record NW_022589707.1, on the reverse strand, counting down.
CATAGAAACATCTTCCATAAGAAACAGAATATTTCTAAACCATAATTTTATTTTTTAGGTTTTGGCAAGTTATCTTATATATATCTGTTAAAAAAATAAACCTACATTAGACCTAAGAATTAATTTGTAAATTAGGATTACTTATTTTAAAAATATAGAGAAGACTTCCGTTTTATAAAGTCAGGTTTACTGAGGTATAATTTACAAACAGTAAAACCCCACTTTTTAAATATATAGTTTTTATTTTTTTATTTTTTTATTTTATTTTATTTTATTTTATTTTTTTAAAGATTTTATTTATTTATTTGAGAGAGAGCACATGAGAGGGGGGGAGGGTCAGAGGGAGAAGCAGACTCCCTGCCAAGCAGGGAGCCCAATGCGGGACTCGATCCTGGGACTCCAGGATCATGACCTGAGCCGAAGGCAGTTGCTTAACCAACTGAGCCACCCAGGCGCCCTATAGTTTTTATTTTGACAAATGTATACTTCTTTATGGATTAGTCTCTATGACTATTTACCATGTAAAAAAATTATAAGGACATTGTCCTGATTTCAGCCTTTATTTGAGAAGAAAATTTTTCTCTAAATGGAGTAAAACTCTTTATATTTGTAGCTCCAAATTTACTTTAAAGGAGCTGTGAAGCAATCTGTAGAGATAGAGATGAGTCCAACTTAGATCAGTATCTTGAGTGTCCAAAAGTGTATCTTATTTTGCCTGTCATTTTTATTTGCAGTAACCTGGGACTTCTCTGGTTTTTGAGCTGAAAATCCTCAGTTCTGAGAAACTCTGCAGTCCTGGGCAGACCAGGATAGTTGGTCACTCTAGGAAGGTTTCTCAACTTTGGAACTACTGACATGGTGGGTCAAAAAATTTGTTATTTTGGGGGACTGTCCTGTTTTGTAGGATGTTTGCGGCATCCACGGCCTCTACCCACTAGATACCAGTTAACACTCCCCACCTTCCAGTAGTCACAATCAAAAATGTCTCCAGACCTTGCCAAATGTACCTTGGGGGCAAAATCACCCAAGATAAGAACCACTGACCCAGATGCAAATGCCCTTACAGCCCACAAATTTGAAATTCAAAATCTTATTCTTTGTTGCTGTTGTAAAGCAAAAACAAGTTGATTCTGCTATTTTTACCCGGGACTTAAAAAGTCTGAGAGATCGTTTCTAGATTTCTTTCTCTTTGGGAGCTTCACCACCACCACCCCTACCACCCCCAGCCCAAACACACACGTTTTTAACATTGCAAATGACCTGACCTAAGCGATTATTCTAGATGCTTCTCCCCTGTAGGTTCTGGGAAGCTGCCTGTGTGGGTTGTGTCCATCTAATTCTCTGGATTCAAAGTTCTTTTGTTTGTTTCTTTGTTATTTCTAATTCATCCGTGCTTGCATAATCATACATACAATCATATTTGTACACATACTTATAGGATTAAATGTTCATGTGTTTTAGTGGGATGGAATTTTGCACACTTTTCTGCTTTTTGCCTTTCTCAATTAACAATACTACCTTGAAAGAAAGCCAAGATGAGTACAGCTTTAATTTATACTTTAAGGGGCGCCTGGGTGGCTCAGTCAGTTAAGCGTCTGCCTTGGGCTCAGGTCATGATCCTGGGATCAAGCCCCGCATTGGGTTCCTTGCTCAGCAGGGGAGCCTGCTTCTCCCTCTCCCTTTGCCTACCGCTCCCCCTGCTTATGCTCACTCACTCTCTCTCTGTCAAATAAATAAAATCTTTTTAAAAAACAAAAATAAAATAAGTGTATAATATTCCATGGTGTGGATATACTATATTTAATGCACCATTCCTTTATTAACTTTCTTGGCCTTAACATGTGATGTGATGATAAACATTTGTGTACATATATCCTTACCTTCTAATACTCTTCTTTCTACAGAGACATTCCCAGAAGTAGGATTGCAGGATCAAAGGCTTTAAGAGATCTTTTTTAAGAGATTTGCCAGACAGATTTCAAGAAAAGTTGTAGTGGTTCACATTTCTACTCATTCTGTTAGGAAAAAAAACCCGCAAAACCAAAAACCTGTTTTCATAGATCCCTGATAGAAATGTGCTATTGTTCTGTTTACCTTTTGTAAATCTGATGGGAGTGAATTGATGTTTTGTTGATAGTTTACTTTGTATTTCCCCGACTAGTAGAGTTTAAACACTGTTTAATGTTTGTAGTCTGTTTCCGTTTGCTGCTTTGTGAAAATTTCAACTTCTACCCTTTGACATTTTTCCCATTGGACATTTTTTTTACAAGTAAGAATTTGTGTATGTCTCTGTCTGTATGTATATTTATTTATTTAAATATTTTATTCATTTATTTGACAGAGAGAGAGTACAAGTAGGCAGAGAGACAGGCAAAGGGAGAGGGAGAAACTCGTTCCCCACTGAGCAGGGAGTCAGACCTGGGGCTGGATCCCAGGAGTCTGGGATCCAGACCTGAGCCAAAGGCAGCCGCTTAACTGACTGAGCCACCCAGGTGCCCCTGTATGTATATTTATATCTGTATCTACATATGGACACATAACCTACCACTGTATCACTTTTAACTTTAATCTTTCCTAATAGTAATATTGACTGTCCTGCCCCTGTTTTACTTAATTTATATTTTTCTGGTGTCTTTCTGCCTCTCCTTTTATTTTCAGCCTCTCTTTACCTGTTTTCTAGTTTTTTTCTTATCAACATCCTGCAGCCAGGTTTTGTTTCAACTGAATCTGGCTGAGTGTCTTTCCTGATAGTATTTGTAGGAGTATTTTTTTAAGATTCTATTTATTTATTTATTTATTTATTTGAGAAAGAGCGGGAGTGAGAGAGCACAAGCTGGGGCGGGGGAGCAGCAGAGGGAGAGGGAGAAGCAGATGCCCCCCTGCGCAGCAGGGAGCCCGATGTGGGGCTCTATCCCAGGACCCTGGGATCATGACCTGAGTGGAAGGCAGCTGCTTAACCGACTGAGCCACCAGGGGCCCCAGTATTTGTAGGAGCATTATATCTTGACCAATATTCTTGATATCTCTTCTATCATTCTTATGATTTATTTTTACTTGGGTATTTACTGTTTCTTTTCCCCTGATTAATTTGTAAATGCCACTCTACTTTTCCATTTTCAGCACTTATAATTAGACATCTATTTCTCTTCTATTATTTGAAACATGATAACCAATCTTTCTCCCACCAGAATGCTCACTTTCCTCACTGTTCTCCCCAATACGATGAGATCTTTAGAATCATTTGTCATCCTTGCTCTGCAGCCAGCCTCCTCTGGTCCTATTTATAATGCCTTTACTTTCCTATCGCAACCACCAGCTACGAGGAATTGCTGAGCACCTTTAGTGCTTTCTGTTCACAAGTGTTGTTAAAATATCTCTGGCATTGTGTCTCTTCTTTTTCAGTGCTCCTTGTTTTTCTTTATTTTCCATATCCTCAGTTTATCATTATTAATTTAAATTTAACTGTATTTAAAGGATAGTTACTGGAAGATTTATTGCACATTACTCTTTTCCTCTCTTCTTCATAGGCTCTTATCTTGATTACTCTGTTCACATTCATTTGTTGTTGGAAATCTTTCCTTAAATCAGATGTATTTTTCTAAAATTTTGCCTATCCACCAATCTATGGTCGTAATGGGATAATTGGAATGCAGCTCTTTTTTCTCACTCGTCTGTGTATGATATCAATCTATCTTCATTTTAAAATTAAAAAAGATTTTTAAAATTTTATTTAAAATTTTATTTTTTTAAATTCCAGTATAATTAATGTACAATGTTATATTAATTTCAGATGTACAATATAGTGATTCAGCAATTCTGTACATTTTTCGGTGCTCATCACAGTAAGTGTACTCTTAATCCTCTTTGCCTATTTCACCCACCCCTCTACCCATCTTCCCTTTGTTCTCTATAGTTAAGACTCTTTTTTGGCTTGTCTCTTTTTTCTTTGTTCATTTGTTTTGTCTCTTAAATTTCACATATGAGTGCAATCGTATGGTATTTGTCTCTCTGACTGACTTATTTCACTTAGCATTATACTCTTCAGCTCTCTGACAAGATTTCATTCTTTTTTTTTTAAGACTTTATTTATTTATTTGAGAGAGAGAGTGAGTGAGTGAGAGAGAGTGCACAAGCCAGGGGGGAGAGGAAGAAGGAGAGGGAGAAGCAGACTCTCCCCTGAGCAGGGAGCCCAATGCCGGGCTCAATCCCAGGACCTGAGGATCATGACCCGAGCCAAAGGCAGATGTTTAACCAACTGAGCCACCCAGGTGCCCCATTTTTCTTTTTTTTTTTTTAAAGATTTTATTTGTTTTTTGAAAGAGAGAGAGACAGCGAGAGAGGGAACACAAGCAGGGGGAGTGGGAGAGGGAGAAGCAGACTCCCCGCTGAGCAGGGAGCCCGACACGGGACTCCATCCCAGGACCCTGGCATTACCTGAGCTGAAGGCAGATGCTTAACAGACTGAGCCACCCAGGTGCCCAATTTCATTCTTTTTTATAGCTGAGTAATATACATACATGTATATGTATATATGTGTGTGTGTGTGTGTGTGTGTGTGTGTGTATCTATCTATTTTTACCCATTCATCAATCAGTGGACACTTGGGCTGCTTCCATATCTTGGCTATTGTAAATAACACTGCAGTAAACATAGGGGTGCAAATGTCTTTCCAAATTTGTGTTTTTGTATTCTTTGGTTAAATGCCTAGTAGTAGAATTACTGGATCATGTGGTAGTTCTATTTTTAACTTTTGAGGAACCTCCATACTGTTTTCCACAGTGGCTGCACCAGTTTGCCTTCCTACCAACAAAGCAAGAAGCTTCCTTTTTCTCCATATCCTCACCAACACCTGCTATTTCTTGTGTTTTTTTCTCCTTGTGCTTTTGATTTTAGCTATTCTGACAGGTGTGAGGTGATATCTCATTGTAATTTTGATTTGCATTTCCCTGATGGTGAGTGATGGTATCTTTTCATGTGTCTGTTGACCACCTGTATGTCTTCTACAGAGAAATGTCTGTTCATACCTTCTGCTCATTTTTTAATTGAATTATTTATTTTTTGGGTGTTGAGTTTTATAAGTTCTCTATATATTTTGGATACTAACCCTTTATCAGATATGTCATTTGAAAATATCCTCTCCCATTCGGTAGGTTGACTTTTAGTTTTGTTGATTGTTTCCTCTGCTGTGCAGAAGCTTTTTCTCATGCTCCTAATCTGAGGGGAAAATCTCTCCACTTTTCACCATTGAGTATGATGTTCACTGTGGGTTTTTCATATATGGCCTTTATTATGTTGAGGTATTTTCCCTCTAAATCTACTTTGTTGAGGGTTTTTATCATGAATGGATGTTGTCCTCTGTCAAATGCTTTTTCTGCATCTTTTGAAATGATCATACGGTTCTTATCCTTTCTTTTATTAATGTGGCGCATCACGCTGATTGATTTGTGAATATTGAACTACTCTTGTAACCTGGGAGTAAATCCCACTTGATCATGGTAAATAATTTTTTAATGTATTGCTGGGTTTGGTTATGCTAGTATTTTGTTGAGGAGTTTTACATCTGTGTTCATCAGAGATATTGACCTGTAGTTCTTTTGTTTTTGTGGTGTCTTTGTGTGGTTTTGGTATCAGGGTAATACTGGCCTCATAAAATGAATTTGGAAGCTTTCCTTCATCTTCTATTCTTTGGAGTAGTTTGAGAAGAATAGGCATTACCTCTTCTTTAAATGTTCGGTAGAATTTACCTGTGAAGTCAAGGACTTTTGTTCATTGGGAGTTTTTTGATTACTGATTGATTTTCATTGCTGATAATCAATCTGTTCAAATTTTCTATTTCTTCCTGACTTAGTTTTGGGAGGTTATGTTTCTAGGAATTTATCCATTTCTTCTAGTTTGTTCAGTTTTTTGGAACATAATTTTTATAATATTCTCTTATAATCCTTTGTATTTCTGTGATGTCGGTTGTTACTTCTCTTTCATTTCTGATTTTGTTTTTCTGAGTCCATTCTCTTTCTTTATCTCTCTCTCTCTTTTGATGAATTTGGCTAAAAATTTATCAATTTTGTTGATCTTTTCAAAGAACCAGCACCTGGTTTCACTGTCCTATTGTTTTTTCATTTTCTATTTTGTTTATTTCTGCTCTAATGTTTTTATTTCCTTCCTTCTACTGGTTTGGGGTTTTGTTTGTTATTTTTCTAGCTCCTTTAGGTGTCAGGTTAGGTTGTTTGTTGTTGGTTTTTTTAGGTTAGGATGTTTATTTTAGATTTTTCTTTTTGAGGTAGGCCTGTATTGTTACAAACTTCCTTCTTAGAACAACTTTTGTTACATCCTAAAGATTTTGGACCATTGTGTTTTCATTTACATTTGTTTCCATGTATTTTTTGCTTTCCTCTTTGATTTCTTGGTTTACCAAGAATTCACTGTTCAGTAGCATGTTATTTAACCTGCATGCATTTGTGGTCTTTCCAGATTTTTTGTTGTGGTTGACTTCTAGTTTCATAGTGCTGTGGTCAGAAAAGATTATGGTATGACTTTAATCTTTTTGAATTTGTTGAGACTTGTTGAATTTGTTAACATATGATCTATTCTGGAGAATGTTCCATGTGCACTTGAAAAGAATATGTATTCCACTGTTTTAGGATGGAATGTTCTGAATATATCTGTTAGAACCATCTGGTCTAATGTGTCATTCAAAGCCACCATTTCCTTATTGATTTTCTGTTTGGATGATCTATTGAGTAAGTAGGGTATTAAAGTTCCCCACTATTATTGTGTTACTATTGACTACTTCCTTAAGGTTTATTATTAGATACTTAATGTATTTGGATGCTCCCATCTTGGGTGCATAAATATTTACAGTTGTTGTATCTTCTTGTTGGATTTTTCTCTTTACGATTTATAGTGTCCTTTTTGCCCTGTATAAGTATGGCTACCCCAGCTTTCTTTTTACTTCTATTTGCCTGATAAATGCTTTTCCATCCCTTTGCTTTCAATATGCATGTCTTTAGATCTGAAATGAGTCTCTTGTAGGCAGCATATAGATGGGTCTTGCTTTTTTATCCATTCTGTTACCCTATGTATTTTTTTAAAGATTTTATTTATCTATTTATTCATTCATTCATGCATTCATTCGTTCATCTGGAGAGCATAAGTGGGGGAGGGGCATAGGGAGAGAGAGAGAATCCTAAGCAGTCTCTGCACTAAGCACAGAGCCCAACCCAGGGCTCGATCCTAATCCATTTACATTCAAAGTAATTATTGATGGATGTGTACTTATTGCCATTCTGATACTTGCTGTTTGGTTGTTCTGTAGTTCTTCTGTGTTACTTGCTTCTCTTGCTCTCTTTCATGGTTTGCTGGCTTACTTCAGTGATATACTTGGATTCCTTTCTCTTTATTTTTGACACATCTATTATTGGTTTTTGATTTGTGGTACCATTAGGTTTATATATAACATCTTATGCATATAGCCATCTGTATTAAGTTGAAGGTCACTTAAGTTTGAATCCATTCTAAAAGCACTAAACTTTTGCTCCTCTCCTCCACATGTTTTAAGTATATGGTGTCATACTTTAAATCCTTTTATTTTGTGAATCCCTTGACTATACAAATCCCTTGATTTTTATAGATATATTTAATTTTACTGCATTACTACTTTTGTGCTTACTCCTGCTTATGGTCTTTCCTTTCGACTCAAAGAATCCCCTTTAACACTTCTTGTAAGGCTGGTTTTGTGGCACTGAATTCCTTTAACTTTTGTTTGTCTGAGAAACTCTTCATCTCTCCTTCTATTCTGAATGGTAGCCTTGCTAGATAGAATATTCTTGGTTACAGATTTTTAGTTTTCAGCACTTTGAATATGTCATGCTATTCTCTTCTGGCTTGCAGAGTTTCTGCTGAAAAGTCAGCTGATAGCCTTATGGGATTTCCCTTGTATATAACTGTTTCCTTTTGTCTTGCTATTTTAAAAAATCTCTATGACTACTTTTTGCCATTTTAATTACTGTGTGTCTTGCTGTGGACCTCCTTGGGTTGATTTTGTTGGGGACTCTGTGCCTCTTGGATCTGAATTTCTATTTCCTTCCCCAGGTTCAGGAAGTTTTCAGCTATTTTATCTTCATATACATTTTGTGCCCCCTTTTCTCTTCACTTCTTCTTCTGTAATGTAAATGTTATTATGCTTGGTAGTATCACTGAGTTCCCTTAGTCTATTCTCATTTTTTATTATTCTTTTTTTTTCTCCTGTTCAACTTGGTTTTTTCCATTACTCTCTCCTCCAGGTTGGTCATCCATCCTTCTGCTTCCTTTAGTCTACTGTGTATTCCATCTAGTGTACTTTTGATTTCAGTTATTGAGTTCTTCATCTCTGATTCGTTCTTTTTTATGTTTCCTATCTCTTTGTTGAGTATCTCACTGAGATCCTCCACTCATTTCTCAAGTCCACTGAGTATCTTTATGACCATTACTTTAAATTCTTTATCTGGCATATTACTTATCTCTGTTTCATTTAGCTCTCTTGCTATGATTTTGTCCTGTTCTTTCATTTGGGACATATTCCTCTGTCTCTTCATTTCGTCTAACTCTTTGTGTCTGTTTCTTTGTGTTAGGAAAGTCAGCTATGTCTCCTGCTCTTGAAAGTAGTGACCTTATGAAGAAAAGGTCCTGTTGTGGCATGTCACCTGTTCACCAGCACTTGGTACTTTTCCTATATGTGTTACCTACACCATGCTGTTGTGGCTGAGCTGCATTTTCCTTCAGTCCAGTTGTCTGCAGTGGCTCTTTGCCTGTTGTGGTCAGGGTTTGGTCCAGTTAATAGGCCAGACTGGGGCCAACTTGGGTTTGAATTGGGTCACACTGGGCGTTTGTCAGAGCTGCAGTAGCACCAAACTGCAGAGTGCTCTCCCTGTGTTGTCCCCTGAGAAGCTTTCCTTGGTGAGTGAAGCCTGCAGTCAGACCAAATTCTTCCCCAAGCCCACTGCTGGGGCTGCTGTCAAACTGGAGGGTGTGGCTATCTTTCCCTCTCCCCAGGGCAGGAGTCACTTTGGAGTGGTGCTGGCACCTGTTGGGGCTGCTTGTATACTACCATGCTTGAGGTGCCCACTTTGAATGGAGTCCCGAAGAGGGTGGGTTGGAGAAGGTGGGTCTGCAGGAGAGTAAGGGAACAGGGCTTGGGTGTTAGCAAGGTTTGCACAGGTCTGTTGTGGGAGGGGACCTGGAGCCACTTGGGAAAACTCCTGCTGAGGGTGGGTTGGATTGGGCTGTCCAGAGAAGGGCATGGGGCCTGGGCACATTGTTAGCAAGCTAGGTGGAGAGTGTCAGGGCTGCACTATTTCCTGTAGGTGTCTGTGTGTCTAGGCAGGGGGGTGGGGGAGGTGAATCGTGCCCACCAGCTCTTTTTTTTCTTGAAGAAGTCTCCTAAAGATCTCTGCCCCTTTAGCACATCCTCTGAGATTAGTAAACAAATCTCCCTCCTGTATACCCCAGACAATTTTCAAACTGCTCTTATACTGTATGTTAGCAGGGCTGTTTCTTGTGTGATCTCTTTAAGGGAGAGGACTCTATTTCCTGTCTTCCTCCCTGCTCTCCCAGAGCCAAGTCACTGATATTAAAGTTCCAGATGTTAAGCCCCATTGGTTGTAAGAACTTGTGAAGTTAAGCCCCTCTGGGTTTCAAAGCCAAATGTTATGGGGATTTGTCTTCTGTGTTTGGCTCCCCCATGCCTGGGGTGCCCGATATGGGGTTTGCTTCTCTCCCTCCTCTGTGCTTGTCCTGTCCCTCCCTCCCATGGATGGTCTTATAGATCACCCTGGTTCCCAACAGCGTCCCTGCCCTTCCTACCCTCTTTGATGTGGCCTCTCCTCTACAGTCAGCTGTGGAGAGTCTGTTCTGCCGGTCTTTGGGTCATTTTCTGGGTTATTTACACTGATGTGGGTTTTATCTAGGTGTATCCATGGGACAAGGTGAATGTATGGTCCTCCCACTCCTCTATCTTCCCTCCATTTTGTCTTCTAGTGTTGCAGTGAGACATTCATTTCCAGTCTCATTAGGCAACTTTTTCTTCTGTCTGAATGTTTACAAGGTTTTCACCTTATCCTTGGAGTTTAGGAATTTCTAGAATTTACCTCTGGCTGTATGTGTGTGTGTGTGTGTGCGCACGTGTGTGTGTGTGTGTGTGTGTATTTATCAGTCCTTCTGGGAACTTTAGGTCTTTCTTCAGCTCTGGGAAAAGTTCTTCTATTATTTCTTTAATTATAACCTGTTCCTTCTGTATCTTTTTTATTTCTGGAACATTTGTTTGCATATTAGATTTTTAGATTTATCCTCTAATTCTCCAATTGTTTCCCTCTTCCCTCTTTTTTTAATTGTTTCCCTCTTGAATCTCTTTGGTGGTTTATCTTTATTTACTTATTTTTTTGCTATGTAGTTTGAAAGGTTTCTTACTTGACTTTGTAGGCCACTATTTGGCATCTCCTAGTCTCCCTTATTCTACACAGCTTTCAGTACAGATGCCCAGGAGCACCAGGATTTGCTCTTCTCAGTAACAACCAGCTTCTGGACTCTTAATCTCCCAAGATAAAAAGGCTGAAGAATGTTATTTTATATGGACAAAAATCCAACAGACTACCAAGAATGCGTAATAGTCATTAACCTTTATGCAGGAGCAGCGTGGTGTGAGACTTAAAACAAAACTGATAGAAGTATAAAGAAAAATGGCCTAATACAGCCTACTGGGAGTTTTTACACATCTCTCCAACACTGAAAAATTAGGTAGGTGGAAAATTAGAATAGAGAAAACTAGGATAATTAGCAAGCAGAGTGTAATATACATGTGTAACTCTGCACCCAGCAAAAAGGGAATGCATGTTTTCAACATAGAATTTCTTTGAAAATCGGCCAAAGAGGAAGTTTTCCACAAATGCCCAAAAAGCCCCAAACATAATATATGTACCTTGTTCACTGACCTCAATGGAATTAAAAAGGAATCAACAACAAAAGGTATATTTTTTAAAGATTTTATTTATTTATTTGACACACAGAGAGAGAGAGAGAGAGAGCACAAGCAGGGGGGCAGTAGGCAGAGGGAGAAGCAGACTCCCCGCTGAGTGGGGAGCCTGACATGGGACTCGATCCCAGGACCCTGAGATCATGACCTGAGCCGAAGGCAGATGCTTAACTGACTGAGCCACCCAGGTGCCCCCAATATGAGTTTATAAACAAAATTAAAAGCTAATTCTTTATGGAGTCTAATAATGTAGAAGAATCTTTGGTATGATTTATCAAGAAGAGGAACAGGAACAGAAAAAATAAAAAAAGGACACAGGAAATTTAAAAATACAGCTTAACACAAAACACAATACAATCTATGGTATTTTGCATAATTGTTGTCACTTCATCCTTCCCTATATCACTGCTCTTTGTCATATATATTTGCAGTTCCTTCTGGTAAAGGTAGAGTAGATCCACCACCTGATACAGGGCTGGGCCATGTGACTTACTTTGGCTGATGAGCAGAAATAACAATGTGCCAGTTCTGAACCTAGGTCTTAAGAGGTATTACACATTTCTATGCATCCCCCCTGTACTTCTGCCATTATTGTGAGAAGAACATGTCTTAGGTAGCCAGTTGGTCCAAGAAAGATGTGAGGTATAGCCTCAGATAGGGAGCCAAGCTCAGCCAAACCGGAGATCAGCCAATGCCCAACTGTCTTACAGGCATGTGAGCTCAATTAAATGTTGCTTTCTACCCCTACATTTGGGGTGGTTTATTACCTGACATTATTGCAGGTATGCTGACTCGCATATTATGTGACTGATAAATTTGAAAAACTAGAAAATACAGATAAATTTTCTTGAAATATATTTGGACAAAATAGGCCTAAGAAGAAATAGAAAATCTGAATAGAGAAATTGTCACAAAAGGAAAGTGGATATTGCAAAGTTTTGCCACTATCAAATGGCATGTGATACTAAATCTTGAAATAACTGATTGTTCCCATTTTATACAAACTTTAGAGAACACAGAAAAAGATGAGACACTAATTCATTTTTAGAAAGGTAATGTGACATTGGTAACAGTGCAGTATTAGAACAGTAAAAGAAATCATTGACCAAGCTTAATTGAACACCCATGCAGAAATCCTAAATTAAACAGTTAGGAGCCAAAGTTATAGTTAGGAACCAAAACTATATGTTAAAGAAACATATAGTTAAGAGCCAAAAGTTAATAATAGCATTTATTAACAGTAAATACGGGAGCAGTGCTAAGACAGGAAAAATCAAAGTATTCCTTTGTTCACATTTTTTTCCATCATTAAATTTCCTTCCTCATCCATGTTCTACCAAATCCAGCTGAACACTTTTTTTGTGATGTCACTTTAAGAACAGTTAAATCTCTTTTTGTAATTTAGTGTATCAGGTACACATGAATCCTCAAAAAATTATAAAACTTTAAAGACAGTTACTGGGTATTATTTGCCTTTATATCTCTCAGATTATCTTTTTTTTAAAAATTTTTTTATCTTCCCTTTCAGCAGTTTATGTATGTACAAATAGATACTTTTTAAAAAAATTTTATTATGTTAGTCAACATACAATACATCATTAGTTTTTGATGTAGTGATCCACGATTCATTGTTTTCATATAACACCCAGTGCTCCATGCAGTACGTGCCCTCCTTAATACCCATCACCAGGCTAATCCATCCCCTCAACCCCTCCCCTCTAAAACCCTCAGTCTGTTTCTCAGAGTCCATAGTCTCTCATGGTTCATCTCTCCCTCCAATTCCCCCCCCCTTCATTTTTCTCTTCCTTCTCCTAACGTCCTCCCTGCTATTCCTTATGTTCCACAAAGAAGTGAAACCATATGATAATTGACTTTCTCTGCTTGACTTACTTCACTGAGCATAATCTCCTCCAGTCCCATCTGTGTTGATGTAAAAGTTGGGTATTCATCCTTTCTGATGGCTGAGTAATATTCCATTGTATATATGGACCACAGCTTCTTTATCCATTCATCTGTTGAAGGGCATCTCGGCTCTTTCCACAGTTTGGCTATTGTGGACATCGCTGCTATGAACATTGGGGTGCATATGGCCCTTCTTTTCACTACCTCTGTGTCTTTGTGGTAAATACAGAGTAGTGCAATTGCTGGGTCATAGGGTAGCTCTAGTTTTAATTTTTGGAGGCACCTCCACACTGTTTTCTAAAGTGGCTGTACCAATTTGCATTCCCACAAACAGTGTAAGAGGGTTCCCTTTTCTCCTCAACCTTTCCAACATTTGTTGTTTCTTGCCTTGTCAGTTTTGGCCATTCTAACTGGTGTAAGGTGGTATCTCAGTGTGGTTTTGATTCGAATTTCCCTGATGGCTAATGATGATGAACATTTTTTCATGTGTCTGTTAGCCATTTGTTTGTCTTCTTTGGAGAAGTGTCTGTTCATGTCTTCTGCCCATTTTTTGACTTGATTATTTGTTTTTTGGATGTTGAGTTTGAGAAGTTCTTTATAGATCTTGGAAATCAGCACTTTGTCTGTAGTGTCATTTGCAAGTATCTTCTCCCATTCTGTGGGTTGCCTCTTTGTTTTGTTGACTGTTTCCTTTGCTGTGCAGAAGCTTTTTATCTTGATGAAGTCCCAAAAGTTCATTTTTGCTTTCGCTTCACTAGCCTTTGGAGATGTATCTTGAAAGAAGTTGCCGTGGGTGATGTCGAAGAGGTTACTGCCTACGTTCTCCTCTAGGATTTTGATGGATTCCTGTCTCACATTGAGGTCTTTCATCCATTTTGAGTTTATCTTTGTGAATGGTGTTAGAGAATGGTCGAGTTTCATTCTTCTCTATATAGCTGTCCAATTTTCCCAGCACCATTTATTGAAGAGACTGTCTTTTTTCCATTGCATATTCTTTCCTGCTTTGTCGAAGATTATTTGACCATAGAGTTGAGGGTCCATATCTGGGCTCTGTATTCTGTTCCATTGGTCTATATGTCTGTTTTTGTGCCAGTACCATGCTGTCTTGGTGATTACTGCTTTGTAATATAGCTTGAAATCAGGCAACGTGATGCCCCCAGCTTTGTTTTTCTTTTTCAACATTTCCTTGGCGATTTGGGGTCTTTTCTGATTCCATACAAATTTTAGGATTGTTTGTTCCAGCACTTTGAAAAATGTCATTGGAATTTTGATCGGGATGGCCTTGAAGGTATAGATTACTCTGGGTAGCATAGACCTTTTTAAATGTTTATTCTCCCGATCCATGTGCATGGAATGTTTTTCCATCTTTTTGTGTCTTCTTCAATTTCTTTCATGAGTGTTTTGTAGTTCCTAGAGTATAGATCCTTTACCTCTTTGGTTAGGTTTATTCCGAGGTATCTTATGGTTTTTGGTGCTATTATAAATGGAATTGTTTCTCTAATTTCTCTTTCTACAGTTGCATTGTTAGTGTATAAGAAAGCAACAATCATGATTTCTGTGCATTGATTTTGTATCCTGCCACATTACTGAATTGCTGTATGAGTCCTAGTAATTTGGGGGTGGAGTCTTTTGGATTTTCCACATAAAGTATCATGTCATCTGCGAAGAGAGAGAGTTTGACTTCTTTGTCAGTTTGAATACCTTTTATTTCTTTTTGTTGTCTGATTGCTGTTGCTAGGACTTCTAGTACTATGTTGAACAATAGTGGCGAGAGTGGGCATCCTTGACGTGTTCCTGATCTTAAGGGAAAGGCTCTCAGCTTTTCCCCATTGAGGATGATATTCGCTGTGGGTTTTTCATAGATGGATTTTATGAACTAGAGGAATGTTCTCTCTATCCCTATACTCTGAAGAGTTTTAATCAGGAAAGGATGTTATATTTTGTCAAATGCTTTTTCTGCAACAACTGAGAGAACCATATGGTTCTTCTCTCTCCTCTTATTAATGTTTTCTATCACATTGATTGATTTGCGAATGTTGAACCACCCTTGTATCCCAGGGATAAATCTCACTTGGTCATGGTGGATGATCCTTTTAATGTATTGTTGGATCCTATTAGCTAGGGTTTTGTTGAGAATTTTGGAATCCATATTCATCAGGGATATTGGTCTGAAATTCTCCTTTTTGATGGGGTCTCTGCCTGGTTTGGGGATTGAGGTAATGCTGGCCTCATAGGAAGAGTCTGGAAGCTTTCCTTCTGTTTCTATTTTTTGAAACAGCTTCAGGAGACTAGGTATTATTTCTTCTTTGAATGTTTGGTAGAATTCCCCAGGGAATCCATCAGGCCCTGGACTCTTGTTTTTTGGGAGGTTTTTGATCACTGCTTCAATCTCGTTACTGGTTATTGGCCTATTCAGGTTGTCAATTTCATCCTGTTTCAGTCTTGGGAGTTTATAGGTTTTCAGGAAGGCATCCATTTCATACAGATTGCTCAGTTTCTTGGCATATAGTTGTTGATAATAATTTCTAATAATTGTTTCTATTTC
>NW_022589707.1:67418569-67430420 GCF_004348235.1 Phoca vitulina | reverse complement strand
TTGGCATATAGTTGTTGATAATAATTTCTAATAATTGTTTCTATTTCCTTGGTGTTAGTCGTGATCTCTCCCCTTTCATTCATAATTTTATTAATTTGGGTCCTTTCTCTTTTCTTTTGGATAAGTCTGGCCAGTGGTTTATCGATCTTATTAATTCTTTCAAAGAACCAACTTCTAGTTCCGTTGATCTGATCTACTGTGTTTCTGGTTTCTAATTCATTGATCTCTGCTTTAATTTAATTATTTCTCTTCTAATGCGTGGCTTAGGCATCGTTTGTAGCTTTTTCTCTAGTTCTTTAAGGTGTAGAGTTAGTTGATGAATTCGGGATTTTTCTATTTTTTTGAGTGAGGCTTGTATGGCTATGTATTTTCCCCTTAGGACTGCCTTTGCAGTATCCCATAGGTTTTGGACCGATGTGTTTTCATTCTCATTGATTTCCATGAATTGTTTTAAGTTCTTCTTTGATTTCCTGGTTGACCCAAACACTCTTGAGCAGAGTGGTCTTTAGCTTCCAAGTGTTTGAATTTCTGCCAAATTTTTTCTTGTGATTGAGTTTCAGTTTTAAAGCATTATGGTCTGAGAATATGCAGGGAATAATCTCAGTCTTTTGGTATTGGTTGAGACGTGATTTGTGACCCAGTATGTGGTCTGTTCTGGAGAAAGTTCCATGTGCGCTCGAGAAGAACGAGTATTCTGTTGTTTTAGGGTAGAATGTTCTGTAAATATCTATGAGGTCCATCTGGTCCAATGTATCATTCAAAGCTCTTGTTTCCTTGTTGATTTTCTGCTTAGATGATCTGTCCATTGCTGAGAGTGGAGTATTGGGGTCTCCTACAATTAACGTATTGTTATCAACATGACTCTTTATTTTGGTTAACAGTTGACTATGTAGATGGCTGCTCCCATGTTGGGGGCATAGATATTTACAATTGTTAGATCTTCTTGTTGGATAGACCCTTTAAGAATGATATAGTGTCCTTCTGTGTCTCTAATTACAGACTTTAGTTTAAAATCTAATTTTTCTGATATAAGAATTGCTACCCCAGGTTTCTTTTGAGGTCCACTGGCATGGAAGATGGATCTCCATCCCTTCACTTTCAGTCTGGATGTATCTTTAGGTTCAAAATGAGTCTCTTGTAGGCAGCATATGGATGGGTCCTGTCTTTTTATCCAATCTGCAACCCTGTGCCGTTTTATGGGAGCATTTAGGCCGTTCACGTTGAGAATGATTATTGAAAGATATGAATTAATTGTCATCATGTTGCCTGTGAAGACCTTGTTTTTATAGATTGTCCCTGTAAATTTCTGTTGTATATCACTCTTGGGGTCTTTCTCCTTTTATAGAACCCCCCTTAATATTTCTTGCAGGGCTGGCTTAGTGGTCACATATTCTTTCAGTTTCTGCTGGTCTTGGAAACTCTGCATCTCTCCATCCATTCTAAATGACAGCCTTGCTGGATAAAGTATTCTTGGCTGCATGTTCTTCTTGTTTAATACCCTGAATATGTCTTGCCAGGCCTTTCTGGCTTGCCAGGTCTCTGTGGATAGGTCTGACGTTATTCTGATGTTCCTCCCTCTGTATGTAAGGAATCTCTTCCCCCTAACTGCCCTTAAGATGGTTTCCTTGGTTCTAAGATTTGCAAGTTTTACTATTACAGGTTGGGGTGTTGGCCTGTTTTCCTTGATCTTGGGAAGGGTCCTCTCTGCCTCTAGGACTCGAATGTTTTTTTCATTCCCCAGATTAGGGAAGTTCTCAGCTACGATTTGCTCAAATACATCCTCTAGTCCTTTCTCTCTCCCCACTCCCTCCGGGATTCCCATTATTCTGACATTGGAACACTTCATGGTGTCACTTATTTCTCTGATTCTATTTTCATGGATTCTGAGTTGTTTTTCTCTGGCCTCCTCTTTTCCCTTTTTATCTATTATATTGTCATCCAGGTCGCTTATTCGTTCTTCTGCCTCACTTACTCTAAATGTTAGATTATCTAGATTGGATTGGATCTCATTGATAGCATTTTTAAGTTCTGCCAATTCAGCTTTCATTTCTGCCCTTGGAGACTTTATGTTTCCATTAATTGATTTCTCCATTCTAGCCATTGTCTTCACAATTGCTAGCCTGAATTCCATCTCCGATATCTTGGTTATATCTGCATCCATTTGTAAATCTGCAGCACAAGTCATAATCTCTAAGTCTTTTGTTTTGGGGGCTCCTCCTCCTAGTCATTCTATTGATGGGTGTTTGAGGGAATGTATAGAGTCCAAATTATTGACCAGAACCGAAGCAAGATGCACCTGTTTTCTTGGGACCTTAGGGTTGCTGGCCTCTTGTTTTCCCAGCCTGTCTTCTGGGGGAGGGGCCTGCCGCGCTGTTACTCAGGCAACCCTATTTGGGCGGAGTTGCCCTGCCTCCCTGTGGCGGGGGATGGGCTCAGTGGGAATCAGTGTTTCGGGCTTTTGTTCTCTGGCAGCTTTCCCTGGCGGCTTTCCGCGTCTCTTCCATGAGTCAGAGCAGAAGAGACCGTTTCCAACCCTCTCTGCCTCAGAGCAGAGAGCAGAGCAGAGAGACCGCAGTCTGTTCTTCAGTGAGCTCTCCAGGCCACACTGTCTCCGTTTCTGTCTGTGCTGCTATAAACTGCAGTGTCCTGGGTTGTGCGCCCCTCCGCAGTGCCCCCAGTTCTGCCTCCGGGTCGCGTCTCTGCCCTTTGTGCTTCTTAAACCTCCAGCCGCTCCCAGTTTGCGCGCACTCACGACCCCAATGCTCCGGGTTTCCACTCCGGGGGCTGCAGTTCGCAGGCGCAACCCCGCCGCTCCGGGTTTCTGACCAGGGGTGCCCTAAAGTCCTTTCCTGCTGCTACCAGTCTGGGAGTCTTGCCCCGTCCCCAGCGCATGAGGCTGTCGCTCACTGGCGGTGTAGGATCCCCACAGCCAGGCTCCCTCCCGCTGCCGTTTATCCTCTGATATCTGCCCGGGGAATCAGGGCTCCCCGCTTTGTACCTCGAAATCAACCGCCTGCGATATTCTGTTTGTAGAGATACAGATCTTTTTACATCTCAGGCTGTTTTCGTGGGTGCTCAGAGTGGTCTGGTAGATATCCAGCTCAATTCCGGGGACCAGTTGAAATAGGGTCCCCTACTCCTCCGCCATCTTTCCTTCCTCCAATAAGCCGGTTTCTAAGCAGGTATTTGGAAAGTCTCCCTTGAGATCTCTGGTTGATTGGTCACCCTGGAGGCAGGATACTTCTTTCTGTAGCTATCTTTTAGAAGTTAATGTTTTTATGTTAATCGTACACATTACTGTCTCCTTCCACAGGCTATCTAGTGAGTTTTGCTTTAATAAAAAAAAAATTTTTTTTTAAAGATTTTATTTATTTTTTGACAGAGAGAGAGACAGCGAGAGAGGGAACATAAGCAGGGGGAGTGGGAGAGGGGAAGCAGGCTTCCCGCGGAGCAGGGAACCCGATGCGGGGCTCGATCCCAGCACCCTGGGATCATGACCTGAGCCGAAGGCAGATGCTTAACGATTGAGCCACCCAGGTGCCCCGCTTTTATATATTTTTAATGAAAAAAATTATTCATCAAAATAAACACAATAGTCAGCATTAAAAATTATTTTAAGGGGCGCCTGGTTGGCTCAGTCATTAAGCCTCTGCCTTCGGCTCAGGTCATGATCCCAGGGTCCTAGAATCGAGCCCCACATCAGGCTCCCTGCTCCGCGGGAAGCCTGCTTCTCCCTCTCCCACTCCCCCTGCTTGTGTTCCCTCTCTAGCTGTGTCTCTCTCTTTCAAATAAATAAATAAAATCTTAAAAAAAATTATTTTAAATCATATGTGAAGAATTTCACTGGTGCATCTCTAGCATTTGGGCAACCTGTTTGTATAGAGTTTATTTCTTTTGTACTTTTGTCTTGCTAAATCAGAGAAATAACTTATTTTATCCTGTATTTTTAAGTAGCTCAACTGCAGAATTCTAGGGAAACTTCAGAATTATGGTATTTAGCTATATCTTTTCATTTATTCAACAAAATATTTTCAAACATACTATGTGTAAAATATTCTCAGGGATACAGATTTATTAGGGTTATTAGAGTCACCCATGATTTCCATATTGCCAAATCCAATTATCAGCCTCTCTTATGTTGGGCATATCAGAAGCCCTTAAGGTAGTCATCAGTCCCTCCTACTTTACACGCTTTCTTCATGTGGCCTCCAGTTTTCCAGTCTTTCAAGATTGTCAGCCTACCTCAATCTCCTTTACTGAATCTTGCTCATCTTCTCACTGTCTAAAGTTAGGATGCATCATGTCTCTGTCATTAGACCTGATTTCTTCTCACTCACATCTCAGATGATTCATTTAATCCCATTTCACATTTGACATGTCCAAAATGGAATTTCCTCCCTTCAAACCTGTTCCTCCCACACCTGACCGTGCCTGACTGAATTCCCCACAACCCGCCCCCCCAGTCCAAACCGCCATAATTTCATTCCTGGATTATTATCTTCTAATTTCCTCCTTCGGTATTCCCTCGCCCCTTCACAGTCTACTCTACACTCAGCAAAGTGAGAGATCCTTTTGAAACAAGGCACTCATCCATTTAAAACCTTACAATGACTTCCCTTGCAGAGGTAGTGAAAAGCCTGAGTCCTTGACCTGGGTTCCTGGGCTCACGGAGTGGCGCTGTTATCTGTCTGACCTGTCTCCACCTGTTCTCCTTCAGGTTCATTCTACTCCTGCCACACCTGGGTCCTTGTCCTTCCTTGAGTACCAAAAACTGTCCTGCCTCAGGGTCTTTGTGTGTGCTCTTCCATCCTCCATCTTCATTCTCCTTAGATATCCATGTGGTTCCCTTCCTCAAATTCCTTCAGGCTCCTGCCCAAGTATCACCTTATGACACATGCTTTCCTGGAAACCCCATCTAAAATACCTGCCTCTTCACCCTATTCACTTACTTTTCTTCATAAAACTTACCACCTGACCTATTTTTTTTTATTGAGTTATAGTTGACATATAATGTTATATTATTTTCAGGTGTACAACATAATGATCATGTGACATCTAATTTTAAAAATCGTTTATTAACTGACTCCTCCTGGTAGAATACAAACACCATGAAAAGAAATTTACCGATTTCTGGCTCATAGTTGTCTTTCAAAAACTCTTTGTCGATCCAAATGGCCAACAGACATATGAAAAAGTGTTCAATATCGCTCGGCATCAGGGAAATCCAAATCAAAACCTCAATGAGATACCACCTCACACCAGTCAGAATGGCTAAAATTAACAAGTCAGGAAATGACAGATGTTGGCGGGGATGCGGAGAAAGGGGAACCCTCCTACACTGTTGGTGGGAATGCAAGCTGGTGCAGCCACTCTGGAAAACAGTATGGAGGTTCCTCAAAAAGTTGAAAATAGAGCTACCATATGATCCAGCAATTGCACTACTGGGTATTTACCCCAAAAATACAAAAGTAGGGACCCGAAAGGCTACGTGCACCCCAATGTTTATAGCAGCAATGTCCACAATAGCCAAACTGTGGAAAGAGCCAAGATGTCCATCAACAGATGAATGGATAAAGAAGATGTGGTATATATATACAATGGAATATTATGCAGCCATCAAAAGGAATAAGATCTTGCCATTTGCAATGACGTGGATGGAACTGGAGGGTATTATGCTGAGCGAAATAAGTCAAACAGAGAAAGACATGTATCATATGACCTCACTGATATGAGGAATTCTTAATCTCAGGAAACAAACTGAGGGTTGCTGGAGTGGGGGGTGGGGTGGGAGGGATGGGGTGACTGGGTGATGGACACTGGGGAGGGTATGTGTTCTGGTAAGCGCTGTGAATTGTGCAAGACTGTTGAATCTCAGATCTGTACCTCTGAAACAAATAATGCAATATATGTTAAGAAAGAAAAAAAGAAGAAGAAGAATGTAGCAGGAGGGGAAGAATGAAGGGGGGGAATCGGAGGGGGAGAAGAACCATGAGAGACAATGGACTCTGAAAAACAAACTGAGGGTTCTAGAGGGGAGGGGGTTGGGAGGATGGGTTAGCCTGGTGATGGGTATTGAGGAGGGCATGTTCTGCATGGAGCACTGGGTGTTATGCACAAACAATGAATCATGGAACACTATATCTAAAACTAATGATGTAATGTATGGGGATTAACATAACAATAAAAAAAAATTAACCAAAAACTCTTTGTCGAATGATTGCCTGAATGATTCAATGTATAAAATTTGTGAATTTAGGGGCGCTTGGGTGGCTCAGTTGGTTAAGCATATGACTTCGGCTCAAGTCATGATCTCAGGGTCATGGATCAAGCCTGGAGTGGGGTGCTGCACTCAGCAGGAAGATGCTTCTCCCTCTCCTACTGCTCCTCCCCCTGCTGTGCTCTCTCTCTCTCTCTCAAATGAATAAAATCTTTAAAAACTTTTGTAAATTATAAAAGAGTGGAGGTGAGGCTCAAAGAAGCTAGTGAATAGTGTCTCCTATAACTTTCATTTCATCAGTCTCAGTTATGGCCAACAGCTTACTCTCACCCTTTCCACCTACTAGGACAACTCATCAAATGTAATATTTTAAGATTCAATCATTTACCAAGATTGCTTTATTTTTTTTTTTAAAGATTTTATTTATTTATTTGACACAGAGAGAGAGAGAGAGCACAAGCAGGGGGAGCGACAGGCAGAGGGAGAAACAGGCTTCCTGTGAGTGCAGCACCTGACTCGGGGATCGATTCCAGGACCCTGGGATCATGACCTGAGCCGAAGGCAGACGCTTAACCGTCTGAGCCACCCAGGCGCCCCAAGATTGCTTTAATTTTGATCTTCTGTTTGGAGTGCTGACACTCTACACTCTCCAGTTCAGTATCAATCGTTTTTTTTTTTTTTTTTTGAGAGAGCACGTGAGCAGGGAAGGGCAGTGGGAGATGGAGAGAGAGAATCATAAGCAGGCTCCATGCCCAGCATGGAGCCCCATACAGGGCTTGATTTCATGACCCTGAGATCATGACCTGAGCTGAAATCAAGAGTCCAGCGCTTAACTGACTGAGCCACCCAGGCGCCCCTCAATCTCTGTCTTAATTCTAACTTTTGTTTGTCCAAGAGGGCCCATGTTTGTTGTTGTTGTTGTTTTTAAGATTTTATTTATTTATTTGTCAGAGAAAGAGACAGAGCACAAGCAGGGGGAGCGGCAGGCAGAGGGAGAAGCAGGATCCCCGCTGAGCAAGGAGCCCGATGAGGGACTCCATCCCAGGAACCTGGGATCACGACCCGAGCTAAAGGCAGATGCTTAACAAAGTGAGCCACCCAGGCATCCCAAGAGAGCCTATGTTTAAGGATGCTCATCTGGGGCACTGAGCACCTAGGTGTCTCTTGAGATATTGTCATAGAAAACTAAAAAACTTAACTTCCTCCCTCTTCATCATTAATAGGCTTCTTTCTTTCTTTCTTTCTTTTTCTCTTTCTTTCTTTTTCTCTTTCTTTCTTTCTTCTTTTTTTTATCTAGGGATAAGAAAGTTGGAAACCTACTGGTCAATTCCTGTTTTCCTATCCTGTTGATAAATAAGCATGTTATCTAGAGTACAGAACAGCCTTGCTGAAACTGAGTGCTAACATCAGCTACTAGGATTTGATACAAAACTCTCCATTTTTTTTTCTGGACTATGGCTACAGCTATTACATTTCATAGAATTTTAGAACTAGGAGACATCTTAGAAAAATATAATCTAACCCACTTACTTCACATAGGGGAACTCAAGGAAGTTATTCTGGTTAACTGCTCTTTCCTGCTTTTTTGGCTACCTCATTCTGTGCCCTCTGCTTACCCATAAAGGTACATTCATGTTACTTTCTGGTCATTGGAGGTAAAAAATAAGACTTAAAGTTATCTTGTCTAATTTCCTAAGTTTACATATCACCAGATCTGAAAAGATTAAATGACTTGTGCAAATTCAAAAGATTAATGTCAGGGACTGGCCCCAGGTTTCACTCTGGACTTTTATTCTAGGACATTTTCTATTACACTGGGATTTAGATTAAATTCTCTCTTTTTTTTTTTTTTTTAATTTTTTTTTTTTAAAGATTTTATTTATTTATTTGAGAGAGAGAGAATGAGAGAGAGCACATGAGAGGGGGGGAGGGTCAGAGGGAGAAGCAGACTCCCTGCCGAGCAGGGAGCCCGATGCGGGACTCGATCCAGGGACTCCAGGATCATGACCTGAGCCGAAAGCAGTCGCTTAACCAACTGAGCCACCCAGGCGCCCATAAATTCTCTTTTTTTTAAAGATTTTTTTACTTTTTTATTTGACAGAGAGAGAGAGAGCACAGCAAGGGGAGCGGCAGGCAGAGGGAGAGGGAGAGGGAGAAGCAGGCTCTCTGCTCAGCAGGGAGCCCTATGTGGGGCTCCATCCCAGGATCCTGGGATCGTGACCTGAGCCGAAGGCAGATGCTTAACTGTCTGAGCCACCCAGGCACCCCTAGATTAAATTCTTAAATGATTAGAAAGCAGTAATTATTAGTGATCTAGATTCTCTGCACTTTGTAAAAGTAACATGAAATACTTTTAAGAAAACTGACAGTTCTTTGGGTCCACTTTTTCAATTCCACTATCTCAAATGTATTTTGGAGTTTTGAATATACATAAAAAATATACATAAAAATATACATAAAAATTTTTGAATATACAAAAAATTTTTGAATATACATAAAAATATACATAAATTTTTTTATGTATAAAAATATACATAAAAAAAGGATAGCATAACGAATACTCATATGCTAGATTCAATAGCCGTCAACATTTTGCATAACTGGTTTCATCCATTCTTTTTTGCTGAAATATTTTTTTTTTAAGATTTTATTTATTTATTTGACAGAGAGAGAGAGAGCACAAGTAGGCAGAGTGGTAGGCAGAGGGAGAGGGAGAAGCAGGCTCCCCGCTGAGCAGGGATCCGATGCGGGGCTCAATCCCAGGACCCTGGGATCATGACCTGAGCCGAAGGCAGACACTTAACCGACTGAGCCACCCAGGTGGCCCAGTTTTTGCTGAAATATTTTAAAGCAAATCCCGAACATCGTGTTATTTTACTCTGACATATATTAGTATGTGCTGCTTAAAAATGGACTTTAAAAAATCATGAAACCATCATCACCCCAACAAAATGAACAATTTTTCATATATTCTAATATATTTATAGTTCTCCAAATGTTTCAAAAATATCTTTTTACATTTGATTTGTTCACACAAGGTACCACACTCTGCATTTGGTTAAATTTCTTGATCTGGTTTCACATCCTCCTTGTTGATTTATCGAGAAGATTGGATTATGTGTCCTGTATAATGTTTCATATTCTGGATTTGTCTCTGTGCTTTCTGTTGGTGACATTTAACTTGTTGCTCTATCCCTTGTATTTCTTGTTAACTGAAGTTGGCTGGCGCTCAGTGCTTGATGAGATGCAGGTTCAACTCTATTGGCAAACATTTGTGGTGCTGGTGCTTTGTAGAAAGCACATGGTGCTAGTGTTCAGTCGTCACACTTTTGTGACGCTAACATGCTACAATTACCTGTCAACTTTGTGTCTAGAAATTTCATCTACTGATGAAAACTGCCCAAATTATTTCATTAGGCAAAATGGTGGTTTTCTAATTTTTTTTTCCACTTTTCTTTAATTGGATTTTTTTCTGTGGAAAAGAACTAAATAGCCCTAGTTGAGTGACATAAACTCAACTAGGGCTATTTAGTTACTGCGTAGAACAGAGAAGGCAGGATAAATGCCTAATTCTTTTCTTTCTACTGCCAATTTTCAAAGTAAGGAAATATTTTAAACACAATGGTGACCAACTAGATTTTTGTATGTGTATGTATTGGGGTTTTTTATTTTTAAGTGATGGAATGAAATCATGAATTCTAATTAATTAATTTCAGTTACTATTTTTTTTCATTGTTAGCATATTTTTGCCAGTGGAATTCTTCCCTTATATTTGCTCCTGCTTGTTTATGTTTGCTTCTGATATGTCCCATTAGTCTTTGATTGTCTCCTTGTTTTCTGGCATAACTTGCCACAAACTCATTTAATGCATTTTCTTCTCCAAACCTAGAATCAAAATTCTGCCATAGAGCTGTGGTTGCTTTTAGTGGGAAATGCTACTTAGACACCAGAATGTGGGCACTGGGGGCTCTTTTGTTGTTGGGTGGTCACTGTCCTCAAGATCTTTGCAGTTGTAGAGCTAAGGAATACATAGTTTGAAAAGAAAAATAATGAAATAATACTCATATTGAATATCAATATTCCATTCAAATTTAACATCATAGAATTTTCATTTAATTCCTTTAAACTCTTTTACACTAACAATTTTGGTTCTTAGCAGCATTGAACTATTTTTTGATTTATCTTCATGCCTAAACGTATGTGTGTATTTGTATGTATACTAGTTCCAAATTAATACTACTGATACTAAAAGATACTGAATTAAGTTTAAGATTAATTGGTGCTCTGTTTTTAATTAGAACACATTCCACTTAAGATGTACACTCGAAGCCCTCAAAAACCACTTAAAATAAATCTATCTCTTGTATTATAATGTCATTATTTTGATATATTGATAAGTTTGTTGTCATTTGTTTTAAGTTTGGAGGCAAAGTGTGTTTTTAGAACAGCTGCTTCAGCATCACTTAACAACTTGTTAGAAATACAAATTCTCCAGCCCCATCTTAGAACTTCTAAATCAGAAATTTTGGGAGTCAGGCTCTGAAGGTGAATTTTAGGTAATATTTGAGGACCACTGATCTGGTGATAACCATTTTGATCAGTTTCTCTTTTTGCAAATACAACAAAATTATGTATATATTAATTATCTCCTCTTTTCTTATCTAGATGATATCATACTATGTATGATGTTCTGTATCTTGCCATTGAAAGAATATACTTTTCATATAAGTCATTTTTTTAAGTTTTTACATCCAGTTAGTTGTTACAGTGTTATATTCGTTTATTTATATGTCATTTTTTATTTTTGTGGGAATATTTTGGAGGTAGATTCCTAGAAGTGAAACCGCTAGATAGATTGCTAGTCTTTTTTTTTTTTTTTTAGATCTTACAAATTCCTTTGCCTGGGAGTTCGGCTGTTTGCTAGAACCTTGCCAATAGAGGACGTTGGCAGACTTTGGGATGTGTGCCAATCTGATATATGAGAAATAGTAGCTCATTGTCGTTTTCATTTGCATTTCCTGAATAAGAGTGAGTATGGGCATCTTTTCATATGTTTAGGCACCATTTCCATTTCTTTCTTTTTTTTTTTTTTTAAAGATTTTATTTATTTATTTGTCAGAGAGAGACACAGCGAGAGAGGGAACACAAGCAGGAGGAGTGGGAGAGGGAGAAGCAGGCTTCCCGCGGAGCAGGGAGCCCGATGCTGGGCTCGATCCCAGGACCCTGGGATCATGACCTGAGCCAAAGGCAGATGCTTAACAACTGAACCACCCAGGTGCCCCTCCATTTCTTCTTTTGGGAATGGCTGCTGATACGTTTGGCCACTTTTCCATCAGGTCATTAGTCTGTTTCTTCTCAGTTTATAAGAACTCTTAATATATTAAGCATATTAGCCATCTAAGTGGCTAAATATGTTTTCTCACTTTACCATTTGTCATTTACCTTTGAGCTTTTACCTTATGTTGTGTCGTGTCATGCCAACATTTTAAGGAAAAGGAACATGATTAGATCTATCTGTGTTTTCTCTCGTAGCTTCTAGATTGTGAATTAGTAAGGTTTCACTCAACTCAGGTGATAAGGCAATTCTCCCATGTTCTCAGTTTTTCACATTTAAACTTTGATTTTTTTTTTCAA